>NC_132988.1:78359900-78665500 GCF_048564905.1 Vicugna pacos
CCTTCCACCAGGGAAAGCCCTGCTTGCCTCAGAGGTCCTCCCTCACTTCTCCTGGTGCACCCCCGGCCTTCACTATACCACTAGTGTGCACTTGGTGAAGGCACAGCTGGGAGACGGGTGCAGACTTGTTCCATGGCTGGAGCTCCTCAGAAGACCACCTGCAATCCCATCCTACATGCAGTTATTGAGTTCGTGACAAGTTTGGCTGTCTATGGCCAATCCTTCTTTTTCCTGCTGCTTTATCAAATACGAAAATATCTGTGTCTCTCTCTTGTCCTAGGAAAGGCACGTCATCTTATTTAGGTTTCATAGTGTTCTCAACTCCCGATGGTTTAAAAACTACAGCAACAGACCTATGATCGGGTAGCTTAGACATCTTGTTCTGGTTACTGGAGTAGGAACAATGGTGTCCTGTGAATTTCTGATGTCCTAACCAGAAGTAGAAGTCATCTACAATGTCCAAAAAATTTAGATTAATTACTGACACTAAAAATGTTGAGATTTACGTAACAATCTTATTTCTGGCTTCTCTTAAAAAATAAGATGCTCTGGCAAGTTTTCTAGCCACCATGGCTGGAGCTGAGCAATGGCTGCCCCATTCACATGAAGGGGATGTGGCTTTTATCTGTTCCTTTATAGGACCATGCTGCATAGTATTGTCTAATGCCTGGACAGGTAAAGAAGCAGAAAGATACACTATAAATACTTTGTTTGGGTTCACATAGCATTTTAAATCAGGCCATTTAACAAGCCCTTAGTGTGGTTTCTCAATGTGACAATATTCTTGATCTTTTTCAAGAACAATGCAATTCTAAGTCCTTCTTGTGGGTTCATTAGTGTTAAAATCTATTTATGAAGGCAAACTTTCCCTTTCAAAGTAATTATCCTTCATTGAGTGAAAAGATTTGTTGAAATGTGTTATCTCCCCAGAGCTTATGAGATTCTCTAACAGACTTTTCTTTAAGTCTTTTGTTTAAAAGTGTGCATGTGCATGTTGTGTGTGCGCGCACGTGTGTGTGTGTGTGTGTGTATTTCTTATCAATAAAGGGACTGACTGAGACTATTTTGGCCATTATTTGAAAAAGATATGATATGAGTAGAAGAAAAAATAAAATATATATTTAATAAAGTATCAGCAATACTTAAAACTTAATCAATAAAGAAATTGTACTGCCAGTTTAAAGACATTCACTTGCACTCTGTATCAAGGTCTACCCTACCAAGAACAAAATCCCTAACTCCCTCCATTCTTTCCTTCATTCCTTGATTCCTTCCAATATTCATTTACTATATGCCAGGCACCTTGCTAGGCACTGGGGAAGTAATGGAAAGCCAGTCAGACCTGAGTTTTACACTATGGATGCAAAATGGATTTAACCTTTGGGGATGCTAAATAATTACCCAAAATGTGTGTGGTTTTATAATATATAGTGTACTATGGAAGCATATTACATGTGTTTCACCATTACTACCCTAGAAAATAGTGTGCCAAATTGGGAACTGTGTACAGGAGAATAGGGTGATCATGAGCATCCAAGGCTGGGAAATCATGAGCAAGCATGAGGGTTTAAACTTCCTGCGTACTTAGAGTTACCAAAACCATACACTGAGGGTCCGTGGACTTCATTAGAGCAGGACAAGCTAGATGATGTTAAGGTTGAGTTATCACCTCCGGTAACTTTTGGTTTCCCACAATTTCTAATCATAGGTTGCCTTTTCGCATGGTCATTAACCATCCTCCAACCAGTTCCAAGGGTCACAAAGCCTATACACCTTTAATTTTTCTTTCTTAAAGCTATAACTATGATGGTAGAGCATCTAGAAATTAATGTTAATTCATTTCATATCTAATTTGAAAATTCCTTTGAATTATTTTCTTCCCTCATTCCTTTTTAGGAAGAGTGCTGAATTGCATAAATTTCATTGACCAAAATCTTTTAGAGTATTATGAGATGTGACAAAGTAATACAAAAATTTTTTTAAAATATTGCTATATATCCCCAATTTTTGTTCCTTTGGAAGTAGTTGCCTTGAGATTATTCCAGTGAATACACTCTTGGACTTCCTTTCCAAGCCTATCACACTTTCTCTTGAATATCCTGAGTGGTAGAATATTTTCACTTATGGAGGATAGATTTTCTTCTTGAAATCAGCCAAACATATTTAAAATTCAGTAAGGCAGGGTAATGATATTTAGGGGAATGAGGTTGTTGCTGTTCCAAAGCTGTTAAAACTATAAAGCAAGTCTGTAGTAATCATCTCTGAAAAAGGAGCTCTAGAAATCATTTGGTACACAAGGATATACATGAAAGTCCTTCTAAAATTATTATGTTGGAGGACAACAATCATTTGAATATATAATTTTTTTGTATATTTACTAAAAATCTGCCTTACCAGAGGGAATTATAATAAGGCTCAAAAATAATTAAAATTCCAAAAAGTATGCATAATTCAATAGTTTATTTGATAGCAAAATGTGGTATTATTCATGCGCAGTGGCTTGTAAAATAAATGACCTATATTTCTTTGTAGATTTTTGTATTTATAATGTTAAAAAACCTTATCTAGGTATGTTGCTTTTAGATTAAGAATGTGCTCTGATTTAGTTCTAAAATAATATGACACATTCTTGAGGTACTTATGACTAGCATTTTGAATTTTATATATAGAATACTTTATTTAAAAAAACACATATCATGATTTTGGAAGTAAGGCAGGGCAACTAATGAACTATTAGTGAACTATTCAACCAACTTTGAATAGCTTGTCAGGCTGAACAATATTTAATTTATTAGAAACAAATAAGAAAACAAAATGCAATTGGTCTTGGAGCACACACACACGCACACACACACACACACACACACACACAGTAATGCTCATCTTATTTGGCTAATGTGTGTAATAGTCTTAGCATCTAATGGACTTAACAAATGGTGGTTATTATTAAGAAATGATATAGAAAAATAACAATTACCTTTTACATACTTGAAATTTTCTTATGTTTAAGAAAAAAATGTTAATATTTACTAAATGTAATTTTAATGACATTCATATCTTGCTTTCTTTTTACCAGGGTCTACCATGGTGCAGGTGGACAGTTAGTGGACACTTCTAGTAGTTTTGGAATCCATTTCTAAATCAGAACATATAAGTTATCTAATCTCAAAACTGGAAGTTGATAGTCACTATAAAGGAAAAAATATTTTTCTGGGAGAAGTTACACTTTTCTTTGAGATCAAAAATTGGGCTAAAATTATATGTTAAGAAATCTTCTAACTTTTATTATCATGTGTCTGTGTATACATAGGAGCTCTAAAATTCTCCTAGTATGTGACTTCTGAATCAGCAGTATTATTTCTGTGCTCTACAAATATCGTGTGTTTACTTTGCTTTTGTAATACATCCATGTGCGAGGGCCAGATGTTTAAATTTGTCTTTTTGTGGTTGTTGTCGTTAAAGAGATTGTCATCCCTGAGTATAATCTCAGGGAAAGTTCTTGGGCCCTACTTCAATAAGAAAAAGCCTCGTTTCTGGTTAGCAAGTCAAAGGAAAGGGCTTTTTATTATATGAGAAATGGAACACTGCATTCCTGTAGAGGAAGCAGGCATTCACCTTTTGATCCCTAATGTGGGTGCCCAAGTTTGTAAATTTAATAAAAAGATAAAAAAATATGGGAGTGTTTTTATCTGAAGCAATAAACTCTGATTAAATCTTGCCAGTTTGATGCTAACGGTCTTTCTGGGTAGCATGAAGGAGAGCTTGGACAAGATAATAGTGGCAGACAAATGTGAAAGAATATGAAGTTTTAAAGAGCCTTTCAGACACTAAAGAGTTTAGGAAATTAAAATAATCAGTGTGGTTTTTCATGTTCCTCAATAGTCTTAATTGCCTAGGTTCATTCACTTCTCTGTCACTGAGTATATCTATCTCCTCCATTGTAATGGCTGTTCCTTAGTCTGTAATGATTATCTCTCATGTTCCTTTTTATTAATTTTTAAAAATAAAGGTGGGCCAGAAAGTAATATGCATATTATCTGTTGAGTCTAACAGGATGCCAGTCAGCTAAACCTCATTGCTCTATACAACTAATGAGACAAGTCTGGGAAAGGAGAGATGCAGACAGGCATTTATAAAAACATGTTAAAAAATGGTTTTTGTCATTAGGTTGAGCAGAGGCTATAACATATAGGGAAAAACAGTGGTTACTCTAAAGTGTTATAAATGCTTGGCTGTGGAGACACATCTTTAAAATATTCATGTCTAACTGATCTGAAAAAAATCAGAAACTTTAGATGGAATGCTTTATACTAACAGATACTTAGTGCAATTCAGTCTAGTTTATATATGCATGTTTATACTTACATGCAGAGTATGATACGGTCTTTAGTTAGAGTAAATGGTAACTAATGTTGAGATTAACTTATGTCAGTTCTGTTTGTTAGTTTTACATCTATCACATTTGCATGAAGATGACATTTCGATATGGGAGGTGAAGGTTTGTGTTATCATTATGGAGAGGAGGCAGTGATTGCCCTATTGGTGTCGCCTTGATCATTTGTTCTGGTTAGTGCTAACAGTAATCAAGGAATTCCAATATTGCCTAATTTCTGACTTGACGTATAGCTTACATTTTTATTTAGATACTGAACTGAGCTGGCTTCTTTTAAGGTTGCATGGCTGTAGTTATCCTAAAACACATTAGTTTGGCACAGCTTTCAAAAGTGCACCCTCTGTGAGACAAAGGGTGCTATAATGGCTTCTGGGATGATCTATTATTTTTGGCATGTAAAAAGAAGTTATAATGCTGTTCTTTAAAATTTATGTTTCATAATAAAATGAATAATTCATTCACTCATCCACTGACAAGCAGAATACTTAAATTAATGTCTCAAAGTAAAAAAATCAGCACCAAACCAAAAAGCTAGGATTGGAGGTAGGGAAAGAAGCCTGGCTATTAGGATATAATACATTTTCAGAAGATAACCATAATATAAAATGAGTCTGAAAGTCATTTATAAAGAACAGGATATTAAAAGCTATAAGAAAAAAAAAGACCATTTATCTATTTGTGTACTATTTTGAAGACTTGAGCCAAATGTTTCATCAGTGATTTGGGCGCCTTCCAATAAATTGGGCAGGGTTGATATGTGTGTGTGTGGGGGGGGTGGGCAGCCATCTCTTTTCCTTTGAGCTTGGTTTATTTAAACCTTCATTAATTCAACAAATGCCTATTGAACAGGTGATACATAGACGGCAAGCTGCCAGGCACTAATTTGTACACAAAGAGACCTAAGGCTTGGAGAAGCCATACCTAGGTGAACTTAAGACAGGTTAATTTTTAAAATATTTCTGAAGTAAATTTTTAAATGAAATTAATTTGTTAATGACTAAGGATGGATCGATAAATCTTATTTACTGTTTCTCTTTTACAAGTGCAACAACACAATCATCATCTTATCATCAACGTAATGGTAATGACAGCAGTCAAAGCGTATGTCCCTAGGCACTGTTCTATGTGTTTCACGTGTATCTACCCGGATACAGTAACTTGTGGAGCAGGTGCTATTATTATCTTCATGTAACAGAAGAGGAAACTGAGGGACAGAGAGGTTAGGTAACCTGCCTAGGGTCTCACAGGTACGAAGGGTGGTCAGTCTTAGCCACAGCCCAAGCTTTTCGATATCAGAAATGCCATAGGTGCAGGTACTTACTGGGAATCGAGTTGCATGATTCCCTGGCAACATCTAGCGAGCATTCTAAGATGTTAAAATCCTGAGGACGTTTTCGTTTTGGTTTCCCAGTTTCTTCAAAGTTGTCAGTAGCAATTTCCATATAACTAGAAACAAGTCAAGGATCTTGGTTTTAAAAAGGAAATGATTTGAGTATGAAAGACCCTCTTTTGCTTAGACTTGAACATTGGCCTTTACAAAGAACTTTTATTTTCTAAAACTAGGGCTTATGAGTTTGACTAGTGTCAGTCTAGGGAGTCGCAAGTCAAATAAGGATGGTCTCTGAATTGGTTAGATTATATTCACAATAGATGCCTTTTGGAATGGGAGCCCTGTGAACCTGACCACATCACTTTCCTGGACCTCATGTCTTCCATGAGGAAAAGGAGGGCATTGGAGTAGGTCGTCTCCTGTACTCTGGGAGTTTGTATCTTTCTGAGCTAATTTGGCTCATGAAGTTCTAGAATTAATTTAAAAAAGATTTTAGTGAGGCAAATCAGCAGAATTCAGATGGGTAGAAACAGCTTTACATGAGAAGTTGTCTTTGTTCAATGACATATAACTTTGGCTAAGTCAGCTACCTTACAGTGCATGAATACATACATTACATGCTGTTTCTTACTGATTTAAAATAATTGTTTCTATTCTGAAATAGGTGTTATTTTGTTTAGTCAGGAAGTTAATTGTCATATTTAAACATTTGGTTATAATTTCCCATCTGTTGGCTATGACACAAAGTAAGTTTCTTAAGAAGGGATGTCTAGGTTCTAACAAGAAAACACTAAACGTAGAAAACGCAAAAAGTGTCACAGGCAATGCTGGAGTGATTATGTGTTCATTTTCCTGCCTCTTGAGGAACACTGTAAAAAATGTAATATTCTTATGTATTACAGGTTTGTGGGTATTTTTGCTTCTATAGATTATATAGATATATAGAGATAATATATAAGGTAGTATCTATGGGTAATGTCTTACCTAAGGTCTGTGACCATATTTTAATACATGATTGCAATTTCCTATTTGAAAAATGGCTGATTGAATATAGTGTCATGGAGGTGAATTCACCTATTCTTTGAAAATAAGACCTTGAGCCCTTGATATCTTGGTGAGCCTCTGTCTGATGTGTGTAACAGATGAGCCATCGTTCCCAAGGTACGAGTATGTGTGTGTTTTTCTGCACAATATACTCTCATGAAGAGGTGGTTCATGATAAAAAGGTTGCTTCTTTCTAGCTTTGTCCCCTAGGGCAAGCCATTAACCTCTCAACTGCCATTTTTTCAGCTTGAAAAAGGAATTTTTAAATCTACTCTGCAGTTTGGGTGCTTTGTTTACAACGTACATTTGTTGTGACTTGTTTTACATCTGCTCACACCCCCTAAGTATGAGGGGCTGCTGTGGATGAGCCCTGAGCTCTTGAGAGAGGGGAAGACTGGAAGGGCGCTGTCTTCTCACTTGCTCTGAAATCTTTGCCCCTTCGGTCTAGGGAAAGGGAAGCTGGGGCTCGGGGGGCATCTTCTTACCATGTTTGGTGCACACCAAAGTCATTGAGAAGAGAAAACTAAGGTAACAAAGTGTGAATTTTTTTAAGGCCTGCTTTAAAAAAATAGTAAATGGTAAGTGTCAGTTTCTTCTGAATCTAGGCTTCAGGACAACGGTGCCCACTGGTCATTGGTGGATTTCACCTCTGTTTTGGGGAGCAGCAGGGGTGTTTAGGGCCTCAGCCCTTCAAAATTTAGCTCCATATTCATTTCAGTTCACAGGAAAAATGAATGTTCTCAAAATGACTGTTGGTCTTGTTGGTCATATGTTTCCGTTTCTTCAAATGCATTACTCACTTGACATATAATGATACAAATTTCTACGTACTCTCCTACATTAAACAGTTTTCCCTTTACCTCGTGACTTTTTGGCAGCTTAAATAAGAAGAGAGTCCTACATTAATACTCCATTTGAGAAGTTATATCTATCTAAGTAAGAGTATGTCCATCTACAGAGGAAACTCAGTTTATTACTTTTCTCATAAATTGGGGGGTTCTAATTTACATTGAGAAAAAATGTTTTAAATTTACTTAAAATATAAGAACAAAAATTATATCAGTAGAATATAATGTCACTTTTGTTCTCTGGGAGATGGATACATACACACACACATACTCTTACACAGACATTATTGAGATATAGCTTACAAACAATGACACACACAGATCACAACAGGACAATCATTATATATATGTAACCACCACCCAGACGTCCAGCCCTACTCAGCCCTCAGTCCCACTCCTCATTCCGGGGGTAACCACTCTTTTGTTCTTTACCACCATATATTAGTTTTGCCTGTTTTTGGACTTCATATAAGTATAATCACACAATATATACTTTTCTGTGTCAAGCTTCTTTTCTGCCAAACATTATTTCAGTGAGATTTTAGTCATGTTATAGTATGAAGCAGAAGTTTGTTCTTGTTCACTGATGTGAGTTATTTCATTGTATGATTGTATTACAGTTTAGTTATTCGTTCTTTTGTTGATGGAAACTTGGGTTGTTTCTGGCTTTTAGCTACGATAAATAATGCTGCTATGAACATTGTTGTAAATGTTTGTTATAGTGGACATAGCACCGGGAGTGATTGCTGGGTCATAGGATAAAGCCATATTTAGATTTAGTAGGTGGGCTGAAAGTTTCCCCAAGAGGCTACTTCAGTTTACACCCCCATTGGCCATATATGAGAGTTCCACATTGTCACTAACATTTGACATTATGGGAATAGATCCTTCTACGTCCACCATTTTAGATGGTGTGTGGTAGTTTTTCATTATGGTTTTAATTTGCATGTCTCAGCTGACCAAGAATATTAAGCTTCTTTCTATGTTTATTGGCTATATACTTCACTTTTGTGAAGTGCCCGATCAAGTCTTTCCCCAATTTAAAATGAATTTGGGTTGTCTGTCTTTCATTATTGATTTGTAGTTGTTTATATATCTTAAATGAGTCATTTCCTGGATACATGTATCGCAATTATTTTTTTCCAGCCTGTGGCTTGCTCTTTCATTTTTTAAATGGTGCCTCTCAAAGAGTAGAAGTTTTAAATTTCATGCACAGCAAATTATCTTTTTTCTTATGGCTAATTGTTCCTTTTCCAGTTTAAGAAATATTTGCCTATCTCAAGATCTTTAAGACATTCTTCTCTATTTTTTCTAAAAAGTTTATTGTATACCTTTCACATTTGGGTCTCTGATTCATCTCAAATTAATTATTGTTCGTAGTGTGAAGTTGAGGTCAAATTTCTTTTTCTCCCCATTTATTGAAAAGACTCTCCTGTCCCCACTGGGTTGCAGTGACAGCTGTATTATAAAGCAGGTGACTGCATCTTGGTGGATTTGTTCCTTGGTTCTCCATCCTGTCTCTTTGGTTTATTTGCCTATCCTTGGGCTGAAACCTAACTATCTTAGTTATCTTTGCTCTATAATAAGCCTTGAACTCTGGTAGCAAGTCCTGCAGCTCTGTTGGTCTTCATCTTCTAGATTTTCTTGACTATTCTAGGCTCTAATTTCTGTAAATAAGTATTTAAAGCTCTAATTTTGAAAGATTTTTAAAGAAATTTTGGGGAATTAATAAGAAAATTTCCAAAGCAAGAGACTGATTCTCAGACTGGTTCTGATTGTAAGGTATTTGGTGAATGAATGGATTCTTGAGATCTTAATTTCTGTCAATACAGAATAGGACTAAAAAATATTCATCAAGCTCCCTGGATGGCTAAAACACAAAAGATGATAAATATCTTGAATTCAATACTAATATATTAGTGTTGCTAATTTAGGGATGAGAGGAACCCTGAGGTTCAGCTAGCTTAAGCCCTTTGTAACACAAATGAAAAACTGTAATGTTGGGTGATTTTCCCAACTCTGCCTCTGGATTCGTAAGCCAGATATCTTTCTGCTAAAGCTTGCCATCTTCTAATCAAGCCTATAGTATTTCAGGAAGCATTTGTCTGAATACATATGTCTCTCGCATCTACCGGAGGAAAGAAATGTGTGACCTTAAGAATGTTAAACTTCAATAAAGGGGAAAACAGTTGATAAGAACTGTGCCTTTGTAACGTAGAGAGACGCTTAATTAACTAGAACTTCATTGAAAATTGCAGTGTAAATCTTTACAAATTTAATCCAAGTCCCCATGAGTTATGTTTCCCCCCGTCGTGCAGTCCAAAAGATTTTAAATCACCACGACACGTCTTGATCTGAGAACAATGTTAGTGTTTGCACACTCTGTGCCTTCTCCTTTGCTTCAAGAGAGGAAAACGCCTGCTTAATTCCACTGGCAACAGCCAGATTTTGGAGGCTGAACATGAACAATCAACAATTAAAATCCATTTCAGTTACTATGAACCTGAAAGATGAGGTACGTCATTGACAGTGGATCTCTTCCTTCCTCAGCGCTCTCCCTGAAACACTGTCAGTTTCCCTTTCCTTTTATTTCATTATAATCACTCTTCTGAGACGATGTTGGGGTTGACTCTTCGTCAAGGTGTCCAGCTGAAAAATGGTTCTCTGATCCTGCTGAGGCAGGGACAGAGGAACAGCAGCCCACATCGGCTGCAGATGTGCAGAGTGGTAACTTTGGGAGGCAGTGATAATTAAGGAGCATATGGTCCGTAATAAATCTGTACAGTAGTGCTAGCTGGTATTAATTGAGGGATTAAGAATAATAGCACATCCTTATAAATAGTGTGTTAAATCTCAAGTTACATTTCCTGGGCTTAATATAGCTCTGTGTAAATTTGGTGGTTTTTCTTATTTGATATAGTATATGAAGTGTGAGAAGATTTATGATATAATTTGTGTACATGTACCCTGATCAAAATGGCTGCGAAGGGCCTGATAAAACATGAACATCTGGAGGTACAGATGTCACTCCCATGAAGCTGAAGGCTGTTTGACAGGGAGCAGGACCATATGACTGTGAGAGGAGCAGGGCTCGGAAGTGCCAAGTTTCACGTGAGTTTGATTGAAATGTGTTATGAGTGCTTAACATCTTGATTGATAGGTTTAGATGAAGAAAACTATTCCCTAAGCTTATGCCTACTTTTTTGTTTCATTTTAGACTCGTTCTTTATTTTTACACTATTCATGGTGATGATTTTTACCAGAAAAGATACTGAGCTTCTAAGCTTGGAAGAGAGAGTTCATACTTTTGAAGCAGGGAAAGCAGTGTTGGAAAAAGTAAGTCATATTCATGTTTTGCCCTGGCCTGATATGGTGTTAACAGCAAAGAAGGGAGAGGTGCTGAGTTCTGTATTCATTTGTATGTATTCAGGATCTATATATTAATTAATATCCTTAAACCAGCTACAAAGAGTCAATAATAGATATATTTATATAAATATAATTATATATAATATTGTATATATTTGGAAAGATATCTTAATGCATTGCTAGTGTTATCTTTGTTTACTAGAGTCATAGGAGATTTTTGTTTCATTTTAATTATCTAAATAAAATAAATAAAATAAATAAAATGGTGTTTTTTAGAAAAGAAATACTGAGTGGGCTATTTTCTTGAAATGAGAACCACCAGAGTTCCAGTTCTAATCCACCAATCTTTCACTGACCCCGTGGCTTCCTTCTGGTCCCATCAGGGTTAAAGAAAGACTACTACTTTTTCTTTTCCTCTCATTATTGTCAAAGCAAAATAAAGTGAAACATAATTATTCCTGTTAGTTAATATAACATACTTCCTAAGTGGACTAGTGAAGAATATTTGAATCTGACAACTATTATAAATGTAAATGAGCAAAAACATTTGGGGCCTTTTGATGATGGATATAACTTTATAAAAAAAAATGCCTATTGGGAAATTCTAGAGGCCAGACTTTGCAGATTCCTAAAGGATCCTTCCTAGAAAAAGCATCACCTCAATATCAAGTCAGTCAGCTCTTCCTCTGATGAGTCAACATTCCACTGGTTGAAGAGTTAGGGGAATAGTTTTAAAAATTCTTATCTTTTGCTCCCACTGGAATAGTCAGAGCTGATTCTAAGAGTAATGGCTTAGGCCTGTATCCTGGGCCAGGCCTTTGGAGACTTAGATGAAAAACTTCTGTCAATTCCCAGAATCCTCTTGGCAAGATCAAAGTATGTGTGCCATCTTAGCTAATATGAATTTATGTATATAATAAGTGGATGGTCTGCCCATTCATTTGTTAGATGTAATGTTGGATTGGGAACAAAGGATAACAAGAGCAAAGTAATTAGGGCCCTCCTAAGTTTCCCTTGTGCAGTGACAGAGGATGATTATATTAGCACAACCTTTGGAGTTAAATGGTAATCTTAGCTGATCAGCAACCCATTTTTCAGCCTATGTCATTCTGTCCTTTTCTGGCCTCCTCCTAACCATACTGTAGATGAATAGCTACGCTCTCAGATTTACAGTTCTGCCAGTGCCTAAGGAAGCAGCTGCTGATGCTGTGATGATGCATGCAATCTAGAGATGCCAGGCTTTTAGTTCTGTCTACTGGGGACTTTTTTCCCCTTGCTGGTTTCTAATGAGCAATTTTATATTTCATACTGGCAGTGCTGCATTACAGCCTGAAGAAGGGTTAATGGCCCCAAAGGTTTGATATGACTTTGACATGGGAGCATAATCTACCCTCAAGGGAAGGTTAAATGCTGCTGTGGAAAATTGCTTTAGCATGAGAATGCCAGGGAGAATTTCTGAATTACTCTTGAAACTAGGAGAAAGAGAAGGAAAGAGACGGACAGACACAGAGAAGTGGACACAGACCACGGATGTGCACAGCAGGTAGCACACTCAGCTCTCTTCCTGGTGCTGGAAGGGGTTCTTTAACTGTATGAAGGCAACAGAAGGGGTTAGCTAATCGACCAAGCATATACTCGATAATGATCTTAACCATGCACATGTACCTATGTGTATATACATATATGCACACACAATTACTATATGTTACACACATAATAGTAGAACTAAGTTCTGATTTTTTAACTACCAATCTTTATTTACTGTAGAGTAAATGAAAATCATGGGAGAGCTGTGTTTCCTCTTTGCCTTGTCTGTATCCTCCCCTTTCTTAGTCCTTGTTTTATGTTTACATCCATGTATCATAACTAGTTTCAAAAAACACTTAGTCTCTGTTCAGAATCAAGTTTATTGTCTTAGGCAACTGCATTTCCATAGTGCTAGACTTTTCTGTTCCTATTTGCTACTATATCAATCTGTGTATTTATAAGAGTTTCATGAGTTGAAAAATCTAATTCAATGCATGACTTGTAAAACATCTGTCAGGTTAGATTTTATAAAACATTTTTGTTGCAGCAATGAGAAGTTTTTCTTTTGGCTTGTTGTTTGTTCTATCAATGATACTTTGGCTTTTGGTTGAAAAAAACAAATACCCATCTTGGTATATTGTTGCCTAGAAAAGTATGTCTCAGTTTCTCAGAATACTCAAGCTATGGCTGTTTTAAGTATTAAACTATCAGATGTCACCTCCAACATTATCATTTCTGTTTAAGACATGCAATTACTGCTTTCTTGGGATTTTGCTACACAAATGAAAGAGTTGCTGATTTAGCCAGACAGCCAGGTGCAAAAAACTCCTTTCTTGTTGGATGTAAAAAATAATACCTTTTATTGAAGAAATGCAAACCAAATATTTGGAAAAATTTGGTATCAATAATTTGATAATTGTTTTCAGAAGAAGTTGTAATAAACAGTAGAAGAATGTTGCCTGAAGCATACACATGTGCACACACAGAAAAATCTCCAGAACTTATATTCAGATAATAAAATTAGAAAACCCTCAAAGACACTGGAAAGTGAAAAATAAATGACTCAATCACTGAGGTACTAGATAGTCTCATTGCTTGCGCTGCCCAGGAAGGAGCAGTCCTACATGTTAAACTCTCCCTGCTCCACACTCCCACCCCTAGAATCTAAACCCCACCAGACACAAGTGCATCAGGAATTGACACTAGACCTGAAGAGGTAGGGGCCATCTTTAGGTTGAAAGCAGAGACAAAATTCTTTCTCAGATTTTGGAAGCCAATCTGAAAGATTCTGTAGACTTGGGAGCTGAAGCTGACATTTTGGAGCATAGGAAGATAAGTGAGCAGAACAAATGAGTCTAGAATGAGGAGAAGCAAGCAGATGGAAGGACGGGCACTGTATGGCCCCTGAAATAAGAAGACAGAAAGAATATCAGTCACATGTCTTGACTGATTTCCAGATCCAGGTCCCTTGGGACCCTGCTCCATTATTTTCAACATGGCATTGTTTCCTAGGTTTAATTCCTTTGCATGTGAGGAAATGGAGCTGGAAGGGGTGTGTGACATCATTTAGCTTAACACTTGACTTTATAGATTAGTAAATAGAAATTTATTGAGGTTAAAAATAGAGAACTTGCTCAAGATCAAAAGCGATATAATAATCAGTTCTCTTCTTGACTGTAATCCTTAGTGTGGACACAATAGAGTCCAAGTGAATATTTATTATCAATAACAATGATGATGCTATTCACAGACACTTAATGAATATTAATAATATTTTCATTTTTAAAAATTGAAATTAATTTCTGTACAAGTTTTCAGGGAAAAGTTTGCTTTCTGATGGATAGTCTGGAACATTCTTTCACTATGAAGAAACATGGGCTTCCATGGTCTTTCCCAGGTTATATTTCCAGATTAATTTGAATGATTTGTATTTGTAGACTCTGTGCTCTAATCACTTTGTTTCCCGAAGATACCCAGTTTTATTCTTTTCAAAAGTTAAAAAATTATTTATAAAATAATATTTATTTATTTTTATGCATACATTTGAGCATACTGTTTATTTTTCTCAAGGAGCAGCTCTTCACTCTGGCTGCATATTAGAAGTTCCTAGGGAGCTAAAAAACACTGATGCCCAGACCTGTCAGGGGCTCTGATTTAATTGGTCTATGATGTGGTTCCAGCTAACTGAAGTATAATTTATGTACAATAAAATTCATCCATTTAACCATACAGCCTGATGAAGTGTGTTAACTGTATACAGTGGTATAACCATCAGCACAGTCAAGACTTGGAACAGTTCTGCCTCCCTAAGCTTCCTTGTACCCCTTTGTGGTTGATCCCCTCCCCTGACACTTGAACTCAGGCAACCACTGATCTGCTTTCTGTCACCGAAGTTTTGCCTTTTCTAGAATTTCATATAAATGGAATCATAGAACGTGTATTCATTTAGGTTTGACTATTTCTACATATCACATATTTATGTTTTTGAGACTCATCCGTGTTGCCCCTTTTTATTGCTGAGTAGAATTCCATAGTGCGGGCTAAGCCACAATTTAGTTCTCTTTTTACCAACTGCTTCCAGTTATTTGGTATGAATAATGTTCCCAGGGATATTTGCAACAGTCTTTGTATGGACAAATGTTTTCATTTTTGCAGGAGTGAGATTGCTGGGTCATATGGTGAGTCTAGGTCTTCCTTTGTAGATACTGCCATATTGCTTCTCAGAGTGGCTGTACCATTTCCAGTCCTACTAGCAGCGTGTGAGAAGTCCATTTGTTCCACATCCTTACCACGCTTGGCATTTTTTGACTGTTTAACTTTATCTGTGCTATTGAATGTGTAGGGATATCTCAGCCATCAGTATTAAAAAAAAAACAAAACACATATTTATTAGCTTACAATTCTGGAGATTGGGAGTCCAAAATGGGTCTCACAGGCTAAAATCAAGACGTCAGCAGAGTTGCATGTCTCTCAGGAGGCTCTTGAGGAGAACGTTTCCCTGCCCTTTCCAGCTTCTAGAGGCTTCCTGCATTACTTGATGTGTGGCTTCCTTTCATCTTCGAAGTCAACAATGGCTGGTGGACTCTTTTTCACAAGTCATCATTCTGACACTAACTCTTTCAGGCATCAGTGTTTTTAATCAATATTAATTCAAGCATCAGTATTTTAAAAAATGTTCTCAGGTGATTCTCATGTCAGTGATGAATAAAAATGAGTCTTATAATGTCTTTTCATGACATCTCTGAGTATTAGACCCTTTCTTCAGAGCCAAACTTAAATCTTGACTTTCCTATAGAAACTTTTCTCATCCCAGACAGGAGTAATTTCTTCTTTCCTGAAACCCCAAATCACTATCACTTAGTGCTTGTTACTTTTCATTGTAGTCATTTACGTATGGCAGTTATCATATTTACCAGATTCGAAGATCTTTGAGGTTGAAGAATTTACTTGTTTTTTATCTAATTTTGCAGGACTTAATGAATATTTGTTGAGTGAGTTATGAATATTTGTAGTATTTACTTCACATTTCATCTAACAGAGCGACCATATTAAGATCACAGACTCTGGAGCCAGACTGTCCACCTTCAATAATGGCTCTGTGCTTTGTCACCTCTGTGACCTTAGGCAAGTTAATTAATCTCTCTGTACCTCAGTTTTATTAGGTAAAAATGGGACTATAAATGATCTGATTATTAAATGAATTAATAGTCATACAACATTAGAATTGTGCCAAGCACGTGGTAAGCAGTATGCGAGTGTTAGCTATTTTTAGAGTGCGTATGCGTGGGTCTGTGGTGTATGGGAGGGTCTGGAACTCGAGTGAATAAAGCAGATGTGTTAGAGAGGGGAGCATGAGAGAAGAGAGACTAGGATTCTTCCCCAAATGTTGACTTTGGGCACGTTGAAAATCAAGTATCCTTTGAACCTTCCTCAGCCCAGCTGTCTAGATGAGGCTTTGCAGTCTGGGTGTTCCCTCCCCAAGGTCACGTTGAAAATCAAGTATCCTTTGAACCTTCCTCAGCCCAGCTCTCTAGATGAGGCTTTGCAGTCTGGGTGTTCCCTCCCCAAGGTCAGGCACTGTGACATTCAGCTGAGGGCTGGGTGTGGAGATTCTTTCCCCTCAGTCAGGCTGTTGCCACTTGCTGCTTCATCAAGATCCAGTTCTGATCTTCAGCCAGTGGATCCAGCTTTTGGTTAAATCTCTGTATCAAGATAATGGGCTGTTGACTGGCTACTTGCTGTCTTCAGTAACAATTTGGGTTTCATCAGGGCTGGAGGCTTCTTTTTTTTTTTTTTTTCCTTCTTTTTTGCCATGACCCAGTTAATAATGTCTCTCTGGTATGGAATAACTTTTTACTGAGGATGATTTAGTTTTCAAGACATATCTCTGTGGTCAGTAGGTTTAAAGTTGCTATATCCTATCCCTTCACTCCTTTTCCATGACAAGAGCCCTAATACCACAGAAACAGGAAGCCCAGCCATTGTGATAATTACAGTAATGATATTTCTTGGATTATTACAGTTAAGCATTGTGTTAAACAAAATACACAGGTTACCGCATCTAATCCTCCTTACATTACAAAGAAGAAACTACTGCTACAGATTATGAATAAGGAAATTGAGACTCAGAGAGGCTAAGTACCTTATCTAATGTCATAGTGCCAGTTAGAGCCTGAACTATATTCATTTTCTCCTTCATTCTTTCATTTTTCATTAGACTACTGGTACCTAGATTTCCTAGTTTCAGCTCTAGCAGATGGAACATATTATTTTTCAGAGAAGCACAAATATTAGTTACCTATAAGAATTCATCTTTCCACAACCCCCTTTTTTAAAAAATTTTTTGCTTTAGGTCCCTTGTCTGAACCTTGCTGTCCAAAAGTAAAGCTAGAAGACTTTGTAGTACAAGGAAGCCAATGTAAGAAAACAGGTTGGGGACACACGCTCAGCCCTGCTTGACAGTGCCACCTTGAAACAATTTAGCACTGGCTCTGGTTTCCTGTGTTCTGTTGGGTCAAAGGAAACAGGCATCTTCAACTTCTGAGAGATGGGCTGAATGGAGCAGTGTAGATTTAAACTCTAAACTTTCAAACAAATCTTACGGTCCTGATTCTAGTCTGACATTCCCAGAAGTCATCTTTTTTGGTGGGCACCCCAGAGGATTTTTCTGCTTTTTGTTAGTCCCCAAACACTTTTGGGGAATGCATAATGATTACTCTGCCTCTGTGAGCTGGGCAGATATTAATGCATAAAAGTGCTCCCATATCTTTAACATGGAATCTGGTATTTTTAGTCAAAGCAGTTGTTGGAAATTTGGTTAAGTTTGCTTCTCAGGAATTTAGCTAGGAATTTTTTTATTTGTTTTGCCTCTCTTCCACATGAGAATGTATCTTTTCTTCTATTATAGGGAATAGAGTGGTGTTTGTGCATTCCAGGGTACTCTTTTTCAAATGAGCTGATTAGGATGATTTCTAATCGAAATAAATAAAATATTTCATTGGATCCTGGGAACAACAGCCTGCTTATACTCAGATTGTATTCATGCTGTGGGAGGAAAAGAACCACTGAGATTATTTAAAGTTTTACTGTTGCTGCCAGGGTGGGTGGGAAGAGAGCGGCTTTGAGTGAGGAGACGTCTTTCTTCAAATGCTGTATCTCTGGGGCCTGGCGAGGTCGGGGGGATTCCTTTCTTCAAACATTGAATATTTTGCAGCCACCCTATGGTCTACCAGATGTTCCCCGGCTCCTCCTGGCCACTGTAGGGCACAGTGTCTGCTGCTCTTAGAGGTCTAGCGGGGAGCTCTCTGCAGGATTAGAATATGGTGCTAATGAGGCCTGGGCCACAAGCTTGATCCAGGTGTGAGCCAGTCATCTTTGCACAGAGAAAGGCTTTGTCCTTTAGCCTCAGTTTGCACTCAGCCCCTGCCAGCCAATCTACAAATGAACCAAAAAGGGAACGAGGTGAGTGAGTGCATGTTGACAAATGAGGGGTGCTTTTTCTGTGGGAAAATCAAAGCACAGGACTTACCCCACCCAAGGTGGGATGAGCAGCGTCTTTGTAAGTGTGGACCAGTGGGTGGCAAGCACTCCAAGTCAAAATATGAAGCTACACAAAAATATCTGCTATGGACGTAAATCCCAAGAGACATAGTTTTTGTACCGAGGCTTCCAGGAGAAAAATGAGATTAATTTAGTTGAACTGTACTTATTAAGTGGCTAATATGACCAACCCCTCTTCAGGTTGCTGAGTGGGGCAATCAGATGGGTCTCTACCCTCAAAGAACTTAATGCTGGTAGGAAGCAGAAATGAAGGAAGTATACAGAAAACATAAGGTGAGTTGTGGAAGGTACAAACTGAATGGCCTGGGAATTCTGGGAAGGAGAGAGCACGAAGACAGAATTCACCCTTGGTCTACCCAGTACTCAAATTCACCTCTTTTTCCTTCCTAACAAATCTTGATTTTGCTTACTGTCCACTTTCTCCACATGATCATGGGTTCCAGGGGAACTGGCCTCCTGTCTAGCCCCAGAGGATTTAAGGTGGTTAGCTTAAGCCGTTCATGGTAATTCCATTATTCTTTCCTGTGCAGAGTTCAGGAATGGTTATGCCCCAACTCTGGCTAATAATGCTTGTGGGAGAGGACTCTGGGAACCATATCCTTTCCCTCTAGCAAGAGAAGGAATAGATGCCTTTTGTTCCTTTGCATGTTGCCATGACTGGATGTGACGGTTGGTACTGCTGTAGCCATCTCAACACCAGTCTGAGGAAAAAGCCAACACATGGAGGAGTTCAGAGTAAGAGAAATTCAACAAGTTTTCTGTTACTTGAAGGTGAACTTCATACAAATTGCATTTGCTTCAGTGAATTTTATGAGAAAGCCAACATCCAAAATGAGCATTGAAGGAAGGATGCAATTTTGATCAATAGAGTAAAACGAGTAAAATATTTTAGGTAACAGGGTGGTGATAGTCATGTGGGAATAATTTAGGTTAAGGAAAAAAAATCAAGAAGAAAGGCCCAGAAATTTGAAAGCTTAAAATATGTTCATCCAGATTGGAATTTGATATTTTCTTACCTGTTTCACATCATTCTATGAGGGATATAGACCATTTATAAAAGAAATATTGTTAAAAATAATTTTTATAAGGAAAATAATGGGGAGATAAATATATATTTTATAATAAAATTCAATACCAACACAAAGAAACTGACAAGAAGGGAAATAGATACAGACAAGAAAATTCTAAAATCCTACACAGTCACTAGATTTGAATATGACTTTTAAATTTCTGGTGACCAATATGAAAAGGGAAACTGGTTAATTGCTTAGGTCTCATTTCACATTTGGAGAAAACATGCCAGTTCCTCTAGAGAATTTATTTATGTGTATATTTATATGGGGAACAATGGAAGAGGTCAAGGGTGATGTGCCCATCAAATTCTCTACAGTGAATTCATCATTGTTTCCAACACACTTTTCAACTAAGCAAATCAAAGTATGTAAAATGCTTGGTGGAATCTTGGGAAAAAACACAAAAGATAAATTGAGCCATATCGTAGAGCAATTTGAATAACAGGGAAAGAAAGAGACTTTGGAAGTCATTTCATAGTCAGTGGGAAAATGCAGTGTTTGACTGAGAATTAAATGAAAATGATCATAGCTGATCTTCTGTAGAGTTTAACCTATTAATGTGAGTGGCATCAGAAGACTCTAGCCATGAAATACAGAGAGGAAGGAAAACAAACAAATATAATTTTGAGTATGTACTTATTAGATGGTAGGAATTATTTATGGTGGCTTAAATAAATATGAATCTAATTTAGGAAAATCTATTGATGATCATAAGAGTTTTCTCCTTTATTTTGTGAATCTGGTGAATTATGTTTATTGATTTTCAAATATTAAATCATCCTTTCATTCCTGCAAGGAACTCAATTTGATCATAATGTATAATCTTTTAAAAAAATATCACTTAGATTCAATTTGTTAGTATTTCTTTAGGATCTATGTTTATGAGAGCTATTGTCTTATACTTTATTTATAATGTCCTTGATATCTTTTAATGTTAGGTTTATAATGGCCTCATAAAATGAATTGCAGAGTATTTTCATTTTGTTATTCTTTGGAGGAGTTTAAGATTGGTGCTAATTTCTTCCTTAAATGGTAAGAAGAGTTCACTACTAGCCATTTGAGCCTGAAGATTTCTTTGGGGGAAGGTTTAAAACTTGAAATTTGTATTCTAAGGGAGATTGTACAGGTCAAAGAGGAAAAATGCATGATTTTTTTTCTTCTTGTGATTTTATTTTCCTTCTTGTGTCAGTTTTGGTAAGATGTGTTTTTTTTTTTAGGATTTTATCCATTTAATCTGAATTATTGAATGTTAGCATACCCTTTACTTTCTGTAGAAAGAAAATCCCTTTTTTCATATTTGATACTGATAATTTTTACTTTTTTTCTTGATCAGTCTTTCCTAGATGTATCAATTTTGTCTTTCATTGGTTTATTTTTAAAAGACTAATTTTTAGCTTGTTGATTTTCTCTATTGCAAGTATGTTTTTATTTAGTTAACTTCTGCTGTTGTCTCTATTATTTTCATCCTTTTTACCTCCTTCATACAAAATTTGCTGCTCTTTTAACTTTTTGAGATTGATATTTAGATCATTAAGTTTCAACTTTTCTAGTAAATGTAAATAAGGCTATAAGTTGTCCTCTATACACTGTTGTAGCTAAAGCCCACACGTTTCAGTATATTATATATTTTTGTAAGTCAAAAATACTTTCTAATTTCCACTGAAATTTCTTCCTTGACCTTTCAGTTTCTTATATGTGCTCAGCTGAATTTCCAAACATTTGGGTTTTTAAAAGATATTCTTTTATTAATGATTTCTACTTTAAATAATTCTTCTGTTGTGTTAAACAGGGTATATTCGAATGATTAAGATTCTTTGGGATGTTTTGAAGTCTACTTTATAGCTAATCATTTGGTAAAATTTGGTAAAAATATTCTGTGTGAGTTTGGAAAGGGATGTGTCAGTTGCATCCGTTGGATGTCGTACTGTCATGTCAATTAGTTCAGGTTTGTTAATCTTGTCCAATTCTGTATCCTTACTGTTTTTTTTTTGTCTGCTTATTCTATTGGTTACCAATATAATTATGTAACATGTAATTATATATAAATATATTAATTACTATGATATTTTATATATGACATATGTAGTATGATTATATTATGTATTATTAATGTTTAGCTATAATATTATTTGATTGCAATTACATTTCTTAGAATAAAGCTGAAAGCAAACGGGTGGAGAGATTAAGTTGATGTCATCATGCATTCTTCCTCTTTGACCTGTGCAATCTCCCTTAGAATATAAATTTCAAGCAAATTTCTAGTGAGGCTACAGTTATCTTCTCCAGTAGAATAAGGTTTATTGGGAACTCCAGCCTAGATATCAACCACATGTGATTTTGCAGGCAATAATCAGAAACGTTTGGGGTTTCTGAAGTGACTGGTTCCCTTGTATGGTGATAAAAAATCATGGAGAAGACTCATGCTTTTGGATAGGCAGCAGAAAAGCATGACGTGGCAGGGAGGAGAAAGCTCTTAGGTTTTCAGATGTGAATGGGATTCAAGGAATGGTTTTGGTTCTGGCAGCGATCTCTCTTCCCCCCTTTCCTGTAACGCAGCCTCTCTCTGACAAGGATTTGGGCTCTATTACTATGCATTTACGCTCATGGAGGAAAGAGTCTGAACTCAGTTGACTTTTAAAATGTTGTGTTTATTTATTTATTTTTTTTAAAAAGGAAGAAACACAATAGGTTCCTTTTCAGTCAGCTTCAGGCCCCCTGTCACATGAACTAGCTCTCCATCAGTGGCCAGTAGGGAGCCAAAACTCACATGGAGGAGTAAGCAATAAAATAAACGCATTTTCAAGATTTCTTTTCCCTGCTACCCTGGGTGGCTTTTGCTGACTAGATTGCATTTATTATGAAGGTGTGATTACACACGTTACCTTTACTGTGCCGTTGAGCACTTGGCAGAGAGAAAGCTCGTTACGCATTCTGAACCACAGAGAGATGTTAGCACATCACTAATATGCATAGGTGCAGGTATCTGTCTGTTGTTCTATAATGCTATTCCATTTATGTACTGCTGGTACTTGACAAATGTAAGAGGTTCCATCCCCAGCTAGAGAGATTCCTAAATAAAACTAGCAAATTATTGCAGAAGTAGCCAGGCGGAGCGAAGGGGTGCAGGTTCTCGTGGCTCTCTAATGAGGCCAGTTCTGGAGTTTCATTTCAAATGTCTCTCCATGTGGACTAACTTCACTTATTCTTTTCTTCTCTCACTGACAGCAAATATGCCTGTTTTCACTTTTCTTTCTTTTTCCTCCCTTAATTCTGCTTAATCTGAAAATGCAGCTTGCTGCTGTTTTGGTTGTGTCAGCTTGAAAACAGCCTCAAGGAAATGAAACCTCATGGGATGTGGAACCAAGCTGCTTGCACACATTTCTTTGTATACAGATGGGCCACCCCGAGTGGGGATGGCCTGTGATGAGACTCAGTGTGCCTAACTGCCAGGAAGAAGTGGGACATATGGAGTCATACTTGAATATCCGTAATTTATCATGTCACTACCCTACTTCTAACCATCTTGAACAGGAAAGACTCAACTTCTTAGGATGGCATGTAGAGCATTCAAGGCCTCCACCCATCTCTGTAGCTATAATCCTGTACTTTCACGGTAGCCATATAAAATTTCTTGCTACTTTCCAAAGCACTTGTGTTGCTCTGTCCTGTTTCCCTCCTTTTTGCCTTCACACATTTTCCTCCTCAGTCTGGAACATATATCCTCTCCTTCTCTGCTTGGTGACTTCTTCCCAAGAATTTGCTCTTCTGTAAAATCTTTCATGGATTCCTACATAGAGTTGCCCCCTTTCTTTTTCGTGCTTCTATTGTACCTTGGTATATAATCTATTACAACATCACTTATGTCATACAATGTTTCTAGTTTCACTAGACTGTGGTCGCCCACAAAGGAAGAGCTGTGTTTATTGTCATTGTATGTCCAATGCCAAGCACAGAGCCTGGAAGTGATACACCCCAAGTAAATATATATTGTGTGTGTACCCTGGAAATTTGGAAGATATTTGAGATAGGATGGGAGAACCTGTGGGAACAGAACACATCAGAAATATTGGTTTGTGAATTTGAGATTATGAGAAAATCTATGTAATTAGAGGAATCCCTCGATATCCCTCACAAGTTACTGAATTGAAACCTGTTGCTGTCAGTTCGTCCCCCTCTTGAAGGCAAGTGGGAGTGGCTCTCCTAGGAATGGTTGTAGCAATTCTATTGCTGGAATTCCTGGGAAGAGATCACATGCCTGAAGGCTCACTAGCTCTCTGGGCTCTAAAATATGTTTGGCCTATCTTATGTTTAAAAAATTAATTAGTTATCAATACTCAAAAATCTGGAGATTCCACATGAAGGTCTGAATTTCTTTCTTTTCTTAGAGCAAAAGGACTACAATTGTGCTACATTCACACATGGCAAAAAACAAGTGAATGTGTTGTCCATGTGCCCACAGACCCATCATTCTCATCTCACCTGTCTCTTCCATTATGTTAAATGCCACACCCCCACTGAGTTTGTGTGGAGAGTCAATCTGTGTGAATTTACAAGCATTTTTGAAGGGAACGTGTCCTTAGATTTCATCATAATTCCAAAGAGGGGCATGAACCTAAGTAGGTTAAAACTAAGTAATTTGGAATAAGAACACACATAAGAGAATGCTATTGAGTCAAGAGAAGAGTCCTAACATAAAACAAATATCAAAAAGTTTTAATTGAACTAGATTTCATCATTTGTCCGTGACTCAATGGTTGGGTGGGATATCAAGTGGGTTTTCAGTGGTGGATAGAGTTGTTATCTTCACATGGTTAATGTAGCTAAACACACACACATACATCCTGAAAATATACCTACTAAGGAGAAAGAGCACAGCAAATATCAGAAATGGCTACTCCAGTTATTTTAAATATCAAATATTTTCAGTGAGTACATTAATGAGCAATGATAACTACAATTAGGATAATCCATATAGTAATCACAGAACTCAAATCCATTTAGATAATTATCCAAATTACAAAAGAATCTGGAATTCCCATTTTCTTGAATTTGATCTTGGTTTCAAAGAATGGTAATCTTTTGCTATTAACTGAGTACAATTTCATCCCACTCTACTGTTACTTTAATTTTTATTAAGAACAGATTTTTTATTTATTTATTTATTTATTTATTTATTTATTTATTTATTTATTTATATTGAGATATAGTCAATTTACAATGTGTTAATTTCTAATGTACAGCATAGTAATCAGTTGTACATATATATTCCTTTTCATATTCTTATTCATTATAGACTATTACAAGATATTGAATATAGTTCCCTGTGCTATACAGTAGGACCTTGTTGTTTATCAATTTTATATATAATAATTTGTATCTGCTAATCCTGAACCCCCAATTTATCCCTCCTCATCCTCTTTCCCCACTGGTAACCATAGATTTATTTTCTTTGTCTGTGAGTCTGTCTCTGTTTTATAAGTAAGTTCATTTGTGTCCCTTTTTAG
The DNA here is from genome assembly GCF_048564905.1 of Vicugna pacos. NCBI lineage: Eukaryota > Metazoa > Chordata > Mammalia > Artiodactyla > Camelidae > Vicugna > Vicugna pacos. Next base: position 78,385,049 of record NC_132988.1, read on the forward strand.
ATTCCACATAAAATTGATAGCACATGGTATTTTTCTTTCTCTTTCTGGCTTACTTCACTTAGAATGGTTATCTGCAGGGCCATCCACGTTTCTGCAAATGATATTATTTTGTTCTTTTTTTGTTGCTGAGTAGCATTCCATAACTTCTTTATCCAGTCATTTGTTGATGGGCATTTAAGTTGCTTCCATGTCTTGGCTACTGTAAATACTGCTACTATGAACATTGGGGTGCATGTATCTTTTCAAATTAGATTTCCTCCCGATATATGCCCAGGAGTGGGATTGCTGGATCATAGGGCAAATCTGTTTTCAATTTTTTGAGGAATCTCCATACTGTTTACCTTAATGGCTGCACCAAACAACATTCCCACCAACAGTGGAGGAAGAGTCTTAGTTTATTGTGCTTTATGACTGCTTTTTAGCTTAGCAGAAAAATCCTTCTTTACTCTCCAAGTCTGAACATATTTAAGAAAGAGCATAATGCATTATTAATTTGGAATCTGTCTGATCTGCCCAATTCTTATGTAGGTCACATCATTCCCAGAGACAAATTTTATTCTTTGTTTCTGAGAGTCCCACCTACTAGAGAATTTTATAAATGAATGTCTATCATTGAACTTAAACATAGTATTGATTTAGCTTGAGGTTTAGAACTCACTTTTTCTCCCACACTATAGTAGATAAATCCTAAGTAATAGATATGAAAAGTAAATCTATTTGAAAGAAAGGATAATTCAACACTTTTCTCAGTGACTTGTCTCATTACTGCAAAATCTTTACTGCTATAACAATCTTTTGTGTTTTATGGCAGAGATCACTCATGCCAAAGATGAAGCTCATTTTTTTAATCCATTTATAAACACTACATGTGATACTGTCATTATGTTCCTGCATAAGTTGAAAAAAGTAAGACTACAGCTAGAAATTTCTCAAGTTAAAAAAATTCCTGAGAGAACTGAATTCAAAGAATAAAATGGAAGATATCAACTAGTTGCTTTATAGGTAGTATTTCACTTGATTTCAAACACTTAGGGCAAATCAAAAAATCAAAAGATATTTATTGCTGGCTTGAAGTTACATAAAATAACACCATGACTTGGATATGATATTGATTGATTTTTCCTGGAGATATATAATTTAGTTTTATGGTGAATTTGGTAATGGAAGTTGTCAAGCGACAATAAAGCAGTCTATTAATCCCTGTTAAGTTTACTATGCTTATCTCAGAAGATAAGGCCATTATTTTATGCTTTATAGTACATATTCCTTGGGGATTTCTATGGAAATTGTATGTATTCAAAAAAGTTGCTACCCTATGTAACCCTCTTCCCAATTATATTATTATTAAATTGAGGCATATTCTGCCACCAAAATCTGTAACAGCTCTTGTACCTTAAAATATTGACTGAAAAAATGGCAAAATGGTATGCAATGGCCAGACGTGGGCTCTGCTGTCCCATGGTGGAACACTCAGTGCCCTCCAAAGGCCACTTAGTGGAACTCTCACGTAGTCTATGACAATATCTGCTCTTGTTCATGAAAACCACTTAATATATTTCATCAATTCTAAGACTTCATCAATTATATGTCTCCCTAATGTTCCATTAAGAAATAAAAACAATGCTGCCAATTAAACTGACTCACCATTGATTAGAAGACATTTCTGATTTCAATCAGAGATTTTAAAATATGAAAAGAAGATACGTGTTAGAATGATGAGAAAAAGTATCAGCTATATTGTTCAAGCTCTCCACTCCAGAGACCTCTCATTTCCCAACCTGAGTCATACAGTTTTGGAAAACGGTTATATAGACATGTCCATTGAAGATAACTGGTGATATGGTGTGCTTTTCAGTGTGTTAACTGTTAACATGAAAAAAATAACCTGTCAGTTATTAAAAGATCCATTTTCAGCCTAAATATTGTCCAGAAAGGTGGTAACTAAAGTTAGGCTTATGTAACAGAATGTTCTGAAGAGTAAAACTTTTCTTCATCTTTCATTGGTTTAGACCTTGGTTGTTCAGAGGCTGTAGATCTCTTTTTGGGAGTCCCTATATGTCCTTGGAGCCCATGGACCCTTGCATTTAATTATATCCATATGACTGTATATGAAGCTATGTAGGCATGTTGCATCTTTAGATGATGGGAGATAATGGTACTCAGAGTACTGCACACACACACAGACAGACACACACACACTCAGAGCTCTATATCTTACATCTATTTAGGGAGCCTTAGGTATGTGTCAGACATTGTACATTTTATAGGCATTAAATCTGAATCTTACAATATTCATGGGTAAATACTAGTATATTTATTTTACAAATAAAACCAAGGCTTAATAAAATTGCTACTTATTCATGCTATGCAGTTAGAAATTGGTGAAGCCAAGAGTCAAACCCAGCTCTGTCATAATCCAAAGCCAGTTTCTTTTTTAAACCACTGTGATGCCTTTCTCAGACACGTCACAGTTATTTTTAATATTTATTTTATTACATTGTTCTACTTATTTTGTTTTACTCAAACTTGTTCCAAAAGAGCCTTCTGGTAGTACACCTCCCCCACCCCCACCACATTCATCCTACACCAAATTACACAGAAATGGAGGAGGGGAAAGAGACAGGAAGAGGAGATGAGTGTTTCTATGCTACCAAATGATTTTAACAAAAAAACTAGAAACCAGAAGTTTGAGATTTGATTTTTCTGCTCCTGTTTTCATTTTGGTTAATTAAGTTCTTAGGATGCTTCAGTATATCCTGCAATGAATAATTCTTTCTAACAGTTTAGATAAGCAGATGTTCTTCCCCAATCTCTGTTCTTCTCCTCTTTTGAATCAAATAAGTGGTTTTATTTGGTAGGAAGCAGGATGTAAGCTTAGACCTATTGCTGTTGACCCTTTAGTGTTTTCCTAATGTCTTTATTTTACAGAATGGGCAATCATAGATGCAGAAATCCACCCGAGGTACAATAGATAGTACTGGATGTGGGGGAAATGAAAGCTACTAAATAATATAGTCTGTGAGATGTCAAGCTACAGAATTTGGATTTTTCCAGCCCCCCAAAGTTAATGACAATATGCTCATCCTTTTAATGGAAACATTACCAGGAGGCTCCTGTACCTAATCCATCATACTGCAGAAGTCTTGCTGACTTATGCTTTGTGACGGGCCAGTGAGAAAAATATACAAACTCATACACCAATGTTGCAAATCAATTCTGCAGCAAAGTGGAAATAACTCTTGTACCAATAAGCAGTAAGACCTATGGGGGAAAATCCTTTTCTGTATTTCCAACTTGCAGATAGAAAGAGAAGCCATCAATCATGCTGGAGAGCTTCCATTTCAGGGCCGTTGTTCTTAAAGACAAACCAGATGAAATCAGACAAGACCAGAATATGCAAAGGCCTTTGGATTTTTCTAGTCTTGGTGCAGGAAGGAAGCAAGAAGCCAGACGCCCTCTTTTTCTGCTACATGTGAAACCTGAATCTAGCAAAGGCATATACGTAGGCTCAGTTTATTGTCAAAATGACTAATTAATCACTTCACAAATGGCTATTAATCATACATTAATGAGATATTCTCTTTTCTCTGGCAAATACAGGTTGTGTGGAAATCCTTTCTCCTTGGTACCCGGAGCAAGCCAAAAGCATGCAGAACTCAATTAATCTTGGAGCAGCATGGGGTGTTTGAAACTGCTCACAGTTTGAAAAGAAGCAAATAGCAAAGACATTTAAACTGTCCATATTTCACTGTGTAAATTCAAAAGCACTTAATCATCCCCTACACATTCTTTTGTTCCCTTTCTTCCTCTGTCATGTTATGACTGTGTTTCAAGCCTCCCCCAGTCCTTCCTCAATCGTACACTGAAGCACAAACCAAAAAGAGTGAGGCTTTTAATAAATTGATTCTCAGGCCTCTTGGATAAACAATCAATAGAAGCAGTGTGCATGTAGATATGATGTTCAAGCAAAAAAAAAATGCCTGTCTACTTGCACAAATTATGAATCGAATGCTACTGCTTACTAAGCACCATGTAGGTTAGAGTTCCATTTCTGGTTCCAGATTTCCAGGTTGACCTAGAGATGAAAAGTAATGAAGTTTGACTCAGTTGAATTCACTACAAATAAAGGCCTCCTTTTTATTTTATTTTTTACAATTGAATTGCTTTAGTTCATGTAACAGACATTTACTGAGTACTTACCATGTTCCAGGTGTTAAGAATGCAAACAGGAATCAGTTTTATTTCTTCTGCTTACGGAGCTCGCAGCACAGTGATAGAAGTGAACTGCTGTGTGCTTAGGGCTGTAAAGGGAGAAAGAAGAGCCAGTGTGAGGCGGGAGCACACAAAAGAGCGTGATGTGCTAGGTGATGGTAAGTGATAAAGAAAGGCTAGATATTGGCAGCCTAGGGGAGGGGTCTGATTATACGTCGGGATTGATGTTAGAATGGAGGTTGAGGTCAGATTTGAAAGGTGTTGTATACTTTTCTCAATGATGTGGGGAATGACCAAAGTTTTTGCTCAAGGAACTGACATGATGTGTGTTAGGACTTTGAGCCTAAGACCATAACTGAAAAAACTTGTGGGTGCTGGAATGGGTCTGAGCAGATTTTGCATGTGGGAGAGACTTGAGTAATTGCCTCCATGAAGAATGATTACGATGAATTTATTTCATTAATGGCCCCAATTCTTCACCCCTCCCTAGACCACACCCTGTTCACCATGAATTTTGCAATGTCCTCTCTCTGTGGGCAGGGCTCCTTCCTGCTGGGTTTGGCCACATGATTTAGTGACATGTTGTCACTTCTAGGTCATTCTGAAACAAAGTTGCAACCCCAGTGGCCTCCTTCCTTTTGCACACTGGGGCTGTGTTTGGTTATCAAAGGATGGTGAGCTGCCCAAGCTTCTGCGGGCTCCTGGGGAAAGAGGAATGTGTTCTGGGCCATCAGTACTGGATGATGCAGAGTGGAAATAGATGCTTCAAATCTAGTTCCAATTCTCCATCAATAATGGCTGTCACTCATTTTGCTATTTTATAGTCTGAGGACAAATATATTTTGCTACCACAAAAAAAATGATTTTCTTCTCAGGATCATTAATCTTAAGAATACTGAAGTTTATATGTTATTCCTTCCAAAAAAAAAAACAAAACCTTGGCCTTATTATACTAATAACAATTTGCCTGCTTCCTGAGCCTGGTTTACATTTACAAATTCTCTCACTTTAATTGAAAAAATTTCCTGCGAACCATATGAGACAAATGTAACCAATTAAAATATTTTCTCTGATTCTTAAAAAAAAAGATCGGCTCTGTGGCAGGGGCTTGGTGGGTGGGGATTACTGGTTCATCTCTCAGCCTTTACGAATTTTTTTCCTCCCTCCCTTTTTATTTTAAATGCAAAAAGAATACATAAAAAGGACTTTCCTGTATTTTAAAAAAATCAACCTTAAAAGCTATAGTTTATGTACAATAAAATGCACTCATCTTAAATGTACATTTGATGAGTTTTGACAAAAAATTATTCATATAACTACCATCACAGTCATTATATAGAATATTTCCATCACCTGAAAAGTCTTGTGCCTCGTCCTAGGCAATCCCTAACCCCAAACCCCAGGTCCAGACAACCACTGATCTACTGTCAGTGTAGAGTTGATTTGTGTTTTCTACCATCTAATAAAAATGGAGCTCTACATGTATACACACATTGGACTTTCTTTTAGTTCAGCAAAATAATTTTGAGATTTTTTTCTTATAGTTTGTGTTTTTGTATCTTAAGAAATCGTTATCTAACCCCAAATCATAAATATTTTCTCTGATTTTTTCCTAGAAATTCTATAGTTTTGTATAGAATATTTAGGTCTATGATCCATTTTGAATCAACTTTTGTATATGTTGCAAAGTGTGACTCAAAGATCATATTTTTTGTATATGACTAATTGTTCTGGCACCATTTGAGCAGATAGTACAGAGGGGTCCCATATGTAACACTACCCTTCTCCAAGTAGAGTTTCCCCTATTATTAACATCTTATATTCAAATGATACATTTGTTATAGCTAATGAACAACATTGATATATTATTGATATGTTATTACTAACTGAAATCCACAGTTTATTGAGATTTTCTCAGTTTTTACACAATGTTCTTCTTTTTTTTTTTTTCTGTTCCAGGATTCCACATTGCATTTATTTGTCATGCTCCTTAGGCTCATCTTAACTGTGACAATTTCTTAGACTTTCCTTATTTTTGTTGACCTTGAGGGTTTTGAGGAGTACTGGTCGAGCATACTGTAGGAAGCTTCTCTATTAGAATTTGTCTGATGGCTTTTATCATGATTAGACTGGGGCTGTGTGTTTTAGAGAGGAAGACCACAATGGTAAAGTGCCGTTTTCATCACATCCTATCAGGGGTACATACTGGAACATGATTTATGACTCTTGGTGTTGACTTTGATCACCTGGCTTAAGTAGTGTTTGCCAATTTTCTCTACTGTGAGATTATTCTCTCTCTCTCTCTCTTTTTTTTTTTTTTACCTCTTTCCATACTGTACTTTTTGAAGGGAAGTCACTATGCACAGCACATACTCAACGAGTGGGGAGATACGATGCCCCTACTTTAAGATGGAGTCTCTACATAGTTTTTTTGGAATGCTTCTGTATGGGAGATTTATTTCTTCTTCCTCATTTATTAATTTATTTAATCATTTATTTATGTCAGTATAGACGCAAAGGTATTTATTTTATACTCTGAGTTATAATCCAATACTACTTTATTTTGTTGCTCAAATTGCTCCAGATTTGGCTATTGAGAGCTCTCTTAGTTATCTCCTGTGACCCTTTGTCATACACCCATCAGTTTTTTTTTGAACACATCCTTACTTCTGATTCTATAGGTTCATCTTATATATTTCTTGTCTCAGTCCTAGAATCAGCATTTTATCAAGGGGCACAGGTTCTTTTTTTTTTGAGAATAATATTAGAAACCAAGATCTGGGTTCTAAGTGTGCTTGTTGTGACTAGGATGTTGTTTATTTTAGATCCTCTAAGTTGATAGAGCAAAAAATATATGTGTATATATACACACACTCAAATATTTCTGTATGTAACAATATGTATATTAAGCCAAAGATGAGTTCTTTCTGGTGCCTCCAATTCTAATCCATTAGCACATGGATCATTTTAGCCTCCTGCTCTTGCTTATCTGTAAATTACCATTCCAATAGTAAAAAACCTGGCTTTTACCATGTTCTGTCCATTTTATTCAATTCTAGTGTACATATGTATGTGTATATACATATAGCAGTATCAGAACTGTTAACCCCTGTCTCTGTGGGAAACAACGTTATCAACTAAGTTACATTTATATGCAGTTCTATTTGCCTTTAGTCTTACAGGCTCCATTCATTTCCAAAGTTACCTAAGTAAGCATCTTGTCCCCAACCTCATTTCATACAGTTAGAGTCTCCTGTCACAATCGTTACTCTTTTCTGAGATCCTCTGAACTCCTAAATAATTTTTTAAAATTTATACACATTAAAGTTCACTCTTTGTGCTTTAGCATACTATTGGCTTTGACAAATGTGTAACATCACACATCCGCTATTACACTGTCATACAGAATAGTTTCACTATTCTAAGAATCTCCTGTACTTTACATATTCTTTCCTCCTTCTGTTCGTCTCCCTCACCCACACCCCAGGCAACCCCTGATATTTTGCAGTCTCTATACTTTTGGCTTTTCCAGACTGCCATGTAATCAGAATCATACAGTATGCAGCCTTTTCAGACTGGCTTTTTTCATTTAGCAATATGCATTTAAGTTTCCTCTGTGAATTTGTGTGGCTTGATAGCTCATTTCTTCTTATTGCTGAATAATACTCCATTGTACGGATGTGGCATAGTTTGTTTATCCACTCACCTATGAAGGACATCTTGGTTGCTTCCAAGTTTTGGTAGCTATGAATAAAGTTTCTATAAATATTCAAGTGCAGGTTTTTGTGTGGACATATGTTTTCAACTAATTTGGGTAAATACTTAAGAGCATGATTGCTAGATTGTATGATTTATCTTTGCAAAAATGTGTCAAAATGTCTTCTATGGCTGTATTATTTTGCATTTCCATCAGGAGTGAATGAAATTTCCTGTTGCTCTACATCCTTTGTTGTTGTCAGTTGTTTGGATTTTGGCCACTTTACTTGATGTGTATCTTGTTTTAATTTGCAATTACCTAACAACATATGATTTTGAGCATCTTCTCATGCTTCTTTTCCATCTGTGTATCTTCTTTGGAGCTGTGTCTATTCAGATTTTTTCCCTGTTTTTCAAATTGAGTAATTTGTTTTCTTATTGTTTAGTTTTAGGAATTGTTTGTATATTTGGGGGAAAAAAGTCCTTTATCAAATGTGTGTTTTGTTGATATTTTCTCCCAGTCTGTGGCTGGATTTTTATTCCTTTAACAGTGCCTTTCAAAGCAAAATTTTAAAATTTTATTAAAACTTTGTTGATTGTGCCTTTGTTATTTTATCTAAAATGTTCTTTACCAAACGCAACATCACCTAGATTTTCTCCTATCTTCTAGAAGTTTTGTGGTTTGGGGTTTTACATTTAGGTCTCTGATCCATTTTAAGTTTATTTTTGTGAAAAGTGTAAGTTCTGTTATTTTGTGTGTAGACATTCAATTCCATCACTTTTTGTTGAAAAACCTATCCTTTCTTCATCGAAGTAACTTTGCTCCTTTGTCAAATATCAGTTGAATGCATTCATGTAGGTGTCTTTCTGGGATTTTGATTTTGTACTATTGATCTATGTTTTTTGTCAGTATATATTAATCTATCAGTCTATCTATATACACACACAATGGAATACTATTCAGCCATTAAAAAGCATAAAATTTTTCTACTTGCAGCAATATAGATGGACTTGGAGGGCATTATGCTGAGTGAAATAAGTCAGAAAGGGAAAGACAAATAATGTGTATCAGTTATATGTGGAATTAAAAAAATACAACAAACTAGTGAGTATAACAACAACAAAAAAGCAGACTCACAGGCAAAGAGAACAAACTAGTGGTTACCAATGGGAAGAGGGAGGAGACGGGCAATATAGGGTGGGGGAGTGGGAGGTACAAACTACTGGGTATAAAGACAGGTTACAAGGATGTATTGTACAACATGAGGAATATAGTCAATATTTTGTAATAACTGCAAATGGAGTATAACCTTTAAAAACTGTATAAAAATAATATATATATAAATAATCTTTTAATCTCAAACTTCCAAGCTGTTTAGGAATCTTCGTACATTTGCACATTCTCTTTTCTTTCTTGAGCACTTCTGATATCTTCCTATTTCAGAGAAAACTTTCGCAGGCCACTGGAAGAGCAGAAAATTTCCTTTGACCTCATTCCTTCCTTTATATTCAATCCCTCTGCAATGAACATATTGCCCTCTCTATATACATACGTATTTATTGAAAGTTTGTTTTACTCTTTGGGTCTTTGGCTGCCCCTTTTGCTTATCACATATTGTCAGATTTTAAAGAGCAGGTCTGACAGACAAATACACTGAAGCAGGCATTGAATAAATCCTTTAGATGCAGTAGTGATTGCCTATGGAGGAGCTAGGCCAACAGGCTTAATGCCAACAAAAGGATGCCAATGTCATCATAACAACATCAACTCCAATACAATGCTATTGATACCAGCATTTTAGAATTAGAGTAATATCATCGGCACTAGTGGAGAGTGGACCTGATATAGCCTATGAGACCCTTTGCTGGCTCAGAGTCACTCATAACTTGCCTTTTGGGGGTTAGGACATGTGACACAATCTATAAGTCTGAGATAAATGGGTACTTCAACACTATTTGATGCATCTGTATTCTATAACATTTCTTGCTAGTGGGTATTTTAAAATGCACTTATTTTCAGTTTAATAACATGACAGAATGTGTAATGGAAAGACTGGATTTCTTTTGTTATTTCAGTCCACATATGCTTTTTAGATTAGGAGACCTGAGAAGTTTTGGAATAAGCAGTACATGCATTGCTACCAGTAGGTTAACGCCTTTCCCATGTGCATGGTGAGATGCCAGCCTTGGCCTGATTTCCAGACATTACAGACCAACTTGCCTCTCAGTCTGAGGACATTTGATCTTCCCTTCAAGCTTGATCTTCTCTCACATGTTAGGTCAAATCCTAATTGTTTTCCGTTTTCCAAGAGAATGGAGTAAACACAGAAGAGCTGGAAATTAAGCAAGACAAGAAACAAAAATCCTTACCCATTTGTCATTATTACCACCTTGGTCTGTTGGCAAAGATTATATTAGTGGAGAGCTTTGAGCCATGCTCCATTGGGAGTGTTTCCCTCGTGTTGTTCTCCATTCCTTAACCTTCTGGATTTTAAAAGCAATTGCCATTTTTCTCAAGACCTAAATTTTTATCTCTGTATCCCAGGTTGTTGCCTGAGAGAATTCCCCTAACTACCTACTTATTCTGATCAAGGAATAGTGCCAGGTCATGGATATTATCACCAAACATCACTTGACTTTTCAAAGACAATGATACTCTTGTTTAAAACATCATTAAAAATATTCTGGTCCTAAACTACCATCTATTATTTTACCTTGTAAACTGTGAATATCATATTTTATTTTCTCCACATACCAGAAACATCTTCATTCTATTTTTATTTATGGTCTACAGATATTTAATTTCTATCACTGTATTAGGCACTAGAGATTTAACGCAAATAAAAAAGACATGATCTTGATGCTCCACTACCAGTTAGGATGTAGAAAGATGCCAGAGAACTTCCCTGTCATGGTAACAGCAAGAAACCCACAAACAAGAAGCTCTGGTCAACTGAATTCCAGAAAAAAATAAGAATTTCATAGGTCAGCAAAACTCTGTGGTAGCTGCTACACCAGAGGCAGTTTCCTGATCTGAATCATATGAATAGAAGAACCAACTTGAGAGACAGAGACACTGTGCAAGGATGAAGACAAATCAGCTGAACGCTGGACAAAAAGGTGGGCCAGGAAAACAGACTGAAATCTGAAAGAGTCAAAATACAAAAAAAATTTATATTAGTTGGCCTGAAAATTATCTTCTCACCACAAATTTTGCCAAGAAAGTGACAATGAGTAAAGATCAGAAAATGGAGAGAAACTGCAGATGTCTGCATATTCTTGGGGTTTGAGTTCTAGGGCTCTGATTAAGTTGAATCAAAGGCAAAACATAAGTATCTGAAATTAGAGCCCAACTTTATCCCGGCTAAAATGACAAGATAAAAAAGTTAATTTTGCCATGAGAGGTTAGAAGTTGGGCTAATCACAAATGCACTCAATCTAATGAAACTTGAAGTCCAGTTTCAGATCAACTTGATTCCACCTATAGAGAAAGTGGCTTATAATTTCTTCACAATAAGCAAAATAGAAGAAAGCATATCTCAGTCATCTCTGTGTTCCTACTTAAAACAGCAGGAAAATGTGACCCATAAACAAAAGCAAATATGGTCAACAGAGGAAGACCTGTAGATGGCCCAGTTATTTGCATTAGAAGACAAGAGCTTAAAACAACTATTACAAAAATATCAAAGGATTTGTGGGAAAAAAGGGGGATGTAATGGTGAAGACAGGGTATATTTCAGCAGAAAAATGACAGCTTTCAAAAAGAAATAAATGGAAATGCTAGAAGTAAAAACTAGAATATCTAAAATTAATATTTTATTGGATGGAACTTACATTAAATTGGACAGAAGAGGGAAAAAAAGGGGGGTCATTGAACTTTAGGATATGTCACTAAGAAGTATTTAACTGATACAGAAAGAAAAAAATTGAAAAGAAATATAGCCAAACAAATCTTCAGGGATAATATAAGCAGTGTGTGGAGTCCCCAAAAGAGAGGAAGGAGAAAATGGTGCCAAAAAATTACTTGAAGAAATAATGGCTCAAAAATTTGCAAATATGATGAAATTACTAAAGCACAGATTCAGTAATTCAACAAACTGCAAGCAGGATAAATATCAAGAAAACCATACTGAGACACATCATAACCATGTTATTAATAACCAAAAAGAGAAAAATCTAGAAAAAAGACACATTATATAGAGGGTAGCAACCATAAAGGTGAGGGCTTGCTTTTCTCCAGAGACAATGCAAGTCAGAAAACAGTGAAGTTGCATGTTTAGAGTGCTTGAAAGAAAAAGAAGAAGAAGAAGAAAAAAAAGAGCCAACAGAGACCTCTGAATCTAGTGAAAATATCCTTCAAAAGTGAAAGCAAAAAGTAAAGATGTTTCAGATATAAATAAAAGTGAGCATTCAACATCAGCAGACCAGAACTACCAGAAATTCTAAATGAAGGCTTCAGGTTGAAAGGTTATGTAATCAGAAAGAAACATAAATCTATTGGAAAGACTAAAGAATGCTAGAAATGGTAAATATCTCATTAAAGATTAAAAATACCTCTTTTATTTCTTATTTTAAAATTTCTGTAAATGATAATTGATTGTCTAAATCAAAAATAATAAAAAAATTTTGCAGTTATAATACATGTAGAAATAAAATCTTTAACTTTAAAATAATTTTTTGATATGGTTGAATTTAAGTCTACCATCTTGATTTTTATTTTTTACTTTATTATTCTTTTATTTCTTCTTTTGACTTATACAACATATTTTTGGTATTCCATTTTATCTTTTCTAGTTATACTTCTTTGTATTATTTTCTGTATGTGCTCTAGGAATTAAGACATATATCCCAAACCTCTCACAATTTAATTTGGATTAATATTATTCCCCTTCACATATAAATAATGTAAGAAGCCTAGAATAATATTGTTCCATTTACTTCATTCTGCTCTGCTCTTCTAGAGAAGAGCCAATTAAAAGGAAGAGATTATCAGTCCGAAGAAGAAAGTAAGATCCAAATGTATGATGTTTATAAGATACACACTATAAATGTAAAGACACATTACTTAAAAAGTAATAGGATAGAAAAATATAATACACATATTCTAATTGTAAGATAGCTGCATTAATATTGTTTAAAATAGAAAAAGAGCATTAAATGAAATAAATAAGGACATTTGAAATAGAACCTTTGATTTATTAAGAAGAAATAAACATCTTAAATATATATGTAACTAATAACAGAGCTTCCAAATATATGAAGCAATATTTAAAAGAACTAAATAGAAAAACACGCAAATACTTTTCAGACATTGATAGAACAAATAGACAATAAAAATCCATAAGGACACAGAAGACATTAACAGCACTATCAATCAACCAACTTGACTTAATGGACATTTATAGAACATTTCGTCCAACAGTAGCAAAATATACATTCTTTCACAGACACATGGACCATGTGCTGGGATCTAAAAGGTGTTCTGATAAATTTAAGAGAATTTTAAATCACATAGTATGCAATTGCTGATCACAATGAAATAAATTAAAAATTAATAAGAAATTTGGAAAATCCAAAATTACTGAAAATTTAAATATTCTTCTAAATAACAGAAATGTAAAAAAGAAATTACAAAGAAAACTAGAAAATAGTTCAAATTGAGTGAAAAGGAAAACACAACATATCCAAATTTGTGGGATGCAGCTAAAGTTTTATTTAGAGGGAAAATTATTTTTAAATGCTTATTATTAAAAGAAGGAAGATTTCAAATCAACAATCTAAGCTTCCACCTTAAGAAGGTAGAAAAAGAATTTTAAAAAAAAAACCACAAAACACCTAAATCAAGTAGAATGAAAATACTGGACAGTTTGTATCAATGAAATAGAAATCAGAGGAACAACTCAGAAAAATCAAAAAAGTTAAAGTTAGTTCTTTTAAAATATGAATAAAATTGAAAAATATCAAGCCTTGGGAAACTGGAAACCAGAGACCAGGTAGAAAGGCATGAGCTAGCAAACGAGACTGAGAACAAACAGTCTGAGAAGAAGCAGAGAAGTAGGAGGAAAAAACTATTGTGATCTCACATAGCCAAAGAAGGAAAATATTTCTAGAATAAAGGAATGTCAACTAGGGTCTAATGCTATTGAGGAGCCCAGTAAGAGAACTAGAAAATGCCTACTTGATATATTGGTAAAATAGATTTAGATGTCCACGGTGACTAAAAATTTCCAGGACAGTAGAGATTCTATCTACACTTGTCTACAGAGGAGCTAAACGGGCCCAGTAAATTCTCAGAAATTGTCTATAAATTTTGTATGTGGCATGCATGTTTTTTGGTGGAAAAGATTTTTAGATTTCATCACATATGCTCCAAGATGGTTGACTGTCTGCTTCCTCTAATTTGAGGTGTGTGTGTGCATCCATTTTTAGATTCTGGCTCCTGCAGATCTTTGCTGAAGAATATTGATATTTAGTGTCTCTTTCTCATATTAACAGAGAATGAACATTAAACTGGTTTCATTTTTTTTCCTCTCATGAGCAGCACAAAGAAATTCTGATAACCTTTCAAACAGAATTTTTGGCATTGGAGAAAGAGTGCTGAGTTTAGGCTCAGAAGAACTGAATTTTCAGACACTTCCTAGCTATGAGATCTTGGGTAAGATATTCAAACATACTACATCTCAATTGTTTGTCTGTAAAGTAGGCAAAATTATATTAATCTAGAAAGGTTACTGGAAGGGTAAAATGAGATGTTGATTTAGAAAGCACTTTGAAAATTATTAACTGCTATAAAATGGTAATTATTCTTTACTATATATACTTTATGTGAAGAGATGTGAAAAAATGGGAAAGACTATGTCTTAATTAATGTTGTGGCAGATACCAGTAGGGAGGGAAAAGCAGGAAGCACTTTCCTTGTGCCTTAAGAAAAGTGGTTGTCAGGCTTTCCAACCTGCTAATATTTACTGCACAGACTTCAATAAAAGCGAAACCAAAAAAAAAAATTCCATTTATGACGTGGATGAGAGCACATCATAAAAACTATGAAGTCAGATCAGAAGTCTTCACTTATTTTTTGGTAACTAGAACAATCTAAGCAGAATCATGCATTTTATGCAAAGCAGAATAGAAGATGTAATTTAGTTTGGGAGCAAAATCTTTCAAGCTAAATGTTGCCTCCTCTTCCTTTGATAAATAGTTGTTTATTAGTTTCTCATGTTTTTTTCTCTAGAAGTTTGTATTCATGTATGATAGGGTGATGAAATGCATTTTCCTTTTTCTCAGTAGCAGAATGATTTTTCTTTGCCTGTCTGTCAATGAGAACAACAAACTTCAGTGCTGGAAGGTCTAAAATGCCGACTCACAGCTAGCTCTTTTTGGGGGACTTGTTTTCATTAACTTCTCCATTAATAGTACAAATCTGTTGCCTGATTGAAATGTCCTATGAAATTGCCCTATTCCACTCAAATCTGGAAGTCTTTCCCCGCAGCAAATGTTTTGAGATATTGCTTCTGATTCTGTGAAATAAAATACGGTCCAGATTTGACAAGTAAAGATTAAGTTGGAGTGGGTCCTTGGTGTCCCCTCCCTTCAAGGCTGAAAAGAAACCTTGCAGCATTGCAGTCTGTGGAGGTGGTGTCATTAGAGAAGTCATCTAAATGCTCTCCCCGGCTTGTATCAATTGTTATAAAAGCAGCTCTGGACGATTCCAGAGACTATAATGGGAAATAATCTCTTGGGCAATATTGATTCTGAATCACAATTAAAATATAATGCAGGTTTACTGAAAACTGAAATGCCTATTAAAAATTCAAATACAGATATGCTTGAGAAAAATCATATTTTCAAAGAAGTCAAATATAATTTTATTAATATTTTGGGCCTTTTGTTAATTAAGCTATTGATTTAAAAATAGGTTGAGTTATACCTATAAGCTAACAAATTGTTCTCCTTTGCAATCATTTCCTTTCAAAGTAGTCCCATGAAAGGACTTGAGTCTTATTTCAACAATGTTATCACAAAATGTTATGATAACTCACAGAAAAAAAAAATGCGACAATGAGTGTGTATATGTCCATGAATGACTGAAAAATTGTGCTGAACACTGGAATTTGACACAACATTGTAAAATGATTATAAATCAATAAAAAATGTTTAAAAAAAACAATGTTATCCAGTGTTCAAAGTATTTCCTGAAATATATTTTGGGTTTACTGTCAAAAAATACTGTCAGTATTTTTTGCTTGAACTTTATCAGAATTTTCTCCAAATGGGTCTTGGCTATTTGGGGAAATGAAATGTAGATTTTCTACCCCAGAGGACATTTTCATAAATCAACTTTAGGCTTTGAAGACTGTATTTTAAAAAGGTATTCCAAACCTGGTTTTAGCATTGGTAGTTTTGTTGAAAATAAGTATATAGTCTTTTTGACTATGTCAAAGGTAATGTGATATCTACCCCTGGTTTGCCCAGAACTTCCTCACTTTTAGTACTCAAAGTCTTGTATCGTAGAAGACATCTCAATCCCAGGAAAACTGAAAAGATAGATCACCTTGGAAAGGCAACTATTTTTATTTGGATGATAGTGATCGTAGACTCTCCCGGATTTAATTAAGGTATATAGAATTTATAGATTGGCACAGAACAACTCAGAATAAAGACTATAGCTTCTAGCTTCCCTTCCAGCTAGGTGTGCTCATGTGACTAAGGACTAGACAATGAGATGTAAGTGTAGGTAAGACATGGAACTTCACTGGGCCTGCCACCATATTGAATAATGAGACGATCTTGCGGAGGAAAGTCACACCCAGTGGGGCTTGAGCCATTGTCACTGTGGAGTGCCATATTAACTCTGGAGTTTTTATTTCCATACTTTTTGATTGAGAGAGAGAGAAGCAAATTTCTATATTTTTAACACTGCTGTCATTTGAGGTTTTTCTGTTACCCAACACTGAATCACATCCTCTGATGTGATAGTAAGACGTTTTAACAAGAAAGGTGATTTTTTTCAACTCCTTCATGGTCAGGAAAATGCACACCTTACATAATTCTTCATCTTAGTTTTATAATGTTTATTTGTAGCCAGAGTCACAAAGTTCTCAATTTAAAGTTAATTTTAATTTACTTTAATTTAAAATATAAAATACAGGCCGAAGGGAGGTTATACAAGGGAAGAAGAAATCAAACGGATATTCACTTTTCTGAGGTTTTTGTAGCATCTTCTCCCAAGAGACTTCGGGGGTGGGAATTTTGTAGAGGTTGGGGGAGTGCTGAAACTCGCTGTCATCCTTGCCTTTAATGACGGCCCGCTCTGCTGGCTCTTTTTGTAACTCTCTAGCTACTCCTTCTCACACTGCTTTGTGGACATGTCTTGCTTTGCCAATCCATTTTTTGATGTGCTTCTCTTCCTTCATCTTTAACCTAACACTCCCTACCCTTTTATACCATAGTCTTAATTGATCTTATCTACTTTTCTGTTGAAATAAACTTTATTTAAAGACAAGTTCTACATACATCGGCATATAATTCTTTATTTTACCTTTATGTGGTTCCCAGCTTGTCTCCTAATTCATGACTTGTTTGTCTCTGCCGTAATTCCAGTCATTTCCTTAAATACAAATGTGAATCAACTTTTTTTTATGACAAAATTTTTATTTATTTTTTTTTTAACATTTTTTATTGATTTATAATCATTTTACAATGTTGTGTCAAATTCCAGTGTTCAGCACGATTTTTCAGTCATTCATGGACATATACACACTCATTGTCACATTTTTTTCTCTGTGATTTATCATAACATTTTGTGTATATTTCCCTGTGCTATACAGTGTAATCTTGTTTATCCACTCTACAATTTTGAAATCCCAGTCTATCCCTTCCCACCCTCTACCCCCCTGGTAACCACAAGTCTGTATTCTCTGTCCATGAGTCTATTTCTGTCCTGTATTTATGCTTTGTTTTTGTTTGTTTGTTTGTTTTTGTTTTTTAGATTCCACATATGAGCGATCTCATATGGTATTTTTCTTTCTCTTTCTGGCTTACTTCACTTAGAATGACATTCTCTAGGAGCATCCATGTTGCTGCAAATGGCATTATGTTGTCGGTTTTTATGGCTGAGTAGTATTCCATTGTATAAATATACCACCTCTTCTTTATCCAGTCACCTGTTGATGGACATTTAGGCTGTTTCCATGTTTTGGCTATTGTAAATAGTGCTACTATGAACATTGGGGTGCAGGTGTCATCCTGAAGTAGGGTTCCTTCTGGATACAAGCCCAGGAGTGGGATTCCTGGGTCATATGGTAAGTCTATTCCTAGTCTTTTGAGGAATCTCCACACTGTTTTCTACAGTGGCTGCACCAAACTGCATTCCCACCAGCAGTGTAGGAGGGTTCCCCTTTCTCCACAGCCTCTCCAGCATTTGTCATTTTTGGATTTTTGAATGACGGCCATTCTGACTGGTGTGAGGTGATACCTCATTGTAGTTTTGATTTGCATTTCTCTGATAATTAGTGATATTGAGCATTTTTTCATGTGCTTTTTGATCATTTGTATGTCTTCCTTGGAGACTTGCTTGCTTAGGTCTTCTGCCCATTTTTGGATTGGGTTGTTTATTTTTTTCTTATTGAGTCGTATGAGCTGCTTATATATTCTGGAGATCAAGCTTTTGTCGGTTTCACTTGCAAAAATTTTCTCCCATTCCGTAGGTTTTCTTCTTGTTTTACTTCTGGTTTCCTTTGCTGTGCAGAAGCTTGTAAGTTTCATTAGGTCCCATTTGTTTATTCTTGCTTTTATTTCTTGTAGGAGAAAATTTTTGAAATGTATGTCAGATAATGTTTTGCCTATGTTTTCCTCTAGGAGGTTTATTGTATCTTGTCTTATGTTTAAGTCTTTAATCCATTTTGAGTTGATTTTTGTATATGGTGTAAGGGAGTGTTCTAGCTTCACTGTTTTACATGCTGCTGTCCAGTTTTCCCAATACCATTTGCTGAAGAGACTATCTTTATTCCATTGTATATTCTTGCCTCCTTTGTCTAAGATGAGTTGACCAAAAGTTTGTGGGTTCATTTCTGGGCTCTCTATTCTGTTCCATTGGTCTATATGTCTGTTTTGGTACCAATACCATGCTGTCTTGATGACTGTAGCTCTATAGTATTGTCTGAAGTCTGGGCTTCAGTGAATCAACTTTTAAATATTAACTTGCTACTTTTAGAGTACTATGTTTTCTCTTTCCTCCCCTATCTAAAAGTTATTTTCAAGTTCTCTCAGTCCAGGCCAGGGATTTCAAATGTTTTTGATCACAGCCGACACACTGCAACCCAACACACACACACACACACACACACACACACACATTCAAATAGAATGGACTATAACTGAATAGAAGAAAAGAGAAAATATATTCTATACTAAAGTGAATCTCACACAGTAAGAATAAGTAATCTTTAACTTTGTTTAATTTTATGCACACACATACACAATTACTATATGAGACACACTGTTTTCTAGCTGCTTCTATTACAGTCTATTTTGTTCTTGTCTACTTGGTTCAAAATAAATACCTAACACATCAACAAAATTAAGTTCACAATCCACTAACAAATCATGACACACAATCTGAAAAACACTCACTAAAATATTCTTATCAGAAGGGAGGAGAAAGGGAGAATGTCCTTGATATTCCCAGGACCCAAGGAGTTTTCTAGAAGGTCAGATAAAATGACAACCTCTGGTGGCTGTGTTTATGGTATCAAAACTGTATCTTCAGTGTCAAAGTGAAGAAGAGGTTTGGACTCATAACATTGGTTAGGTCTACAATTTTATCTCCAGCTCAGACTTTCTGTTCCAAGTTCCTATAGTCAACTTGTGAGATACTCTGGTATCTTTCTGGTAGTGAGATGATCTATATGTAATTCGTACTGTTCACAACTCAAACTAATTGAAAAGAACACCTTCTCCCTAAACTTGTCTCCCATTATGAATTCTCTGTTTCTCTATTTGACTGACATATGAAGTCACCCAAGTTAGAAACCTGTCATTCTTGGCTCTGCCCTTTTCCTCATTCTCCAAACCTAACACTCATTTTTCACTACTGTCTTGCAAATTTTAAAGCCTGAATATTTGTTGAATCCACCGCATGTTCTTCAATCCTGTTGCCTCTCTCCAGTTTGTGACTCTCCCTACGTCTCTACTTGGGTTACTATCACAGGTGTCTCATCTTTACTGCTCTAATTTTGTCTGCCTCAAATCTCATTCCTCAACACAGACACCACAGGGGATAATCAACATTTCAAATCTGACTTTGATGCTCCTTTAGCTAAAACCTTTCAGTGACTTCATGTCACCTACAGGGTATGATCCAAGTTCCTTAGGGTGGCCAAGAAGTCCCTGGTGCTCTGGTCTTGACTTATGACTCCAGCCTCATCTGCTGCAGTTCTTTGCCTTGAAATTGGTGTTCTGACAACACAGAACTGCTCTGGCACGCAGCTTGTGGTGTCTCACATCTGTGCTTTGATAATGCTTCACCTGCCCCTTTTCAGTGTCAGCATTTACAGCTATTCTTGGGTGGCTCCCCTTTAAAAGGCTTCCATGACATCCCCCAACAGGGTGAATTAAATACCTCTTTCCTCTACTCCCAAAATATCTTGAGGTTTTTCTCTCATATAATTCAACATGTTCTTGTTTTCTGTTTAAATATGTGTCTTCTTAATTAGGACACACAGTGGGTCCTCAATAAATATATGTTTAATAAATGCATGGATTAACTAATACATTAATGTGTGAACTAACATAGTAGTAACATGGTGCATGGAATGAGGACAGAATAGAAGTAAATTTTATTTAATTCTGAGATGAGCTGGAAAGAACCTCTCATATCAAAAAGATTTGATTCATAGAATTTTGCTACCTGGATTATGTTGCTGACTTACTGCAGTTCCACATGTGATCTCCCTGAATTGAACAGTAAGAGATGGTGGCCTTTGCCTTACAGCAAGGAATTGTAGTTCACCTTGTTTTCGGTAGACTGTAAGCAAGGTTGATTCCATAGTATTTCAGGAGATGCACATTGATCATATATTCCTGACAAAAGAATTCATTCAACTAACTTTACAGTATACATTACACAAATTATACAAATTCTTAGAAAACCAGTCCATTTGAATGAACCATTTGAATGGTTCCAAGATCAATTTCTGACCAAAATAAATTGGGTTAACCCAACTGTGTGTACTATTTGGTAGGAAGTTAACTAGCTTAAAAAAAAAAAGTTAGCAAATATAAATCGCCCTTCTAGAAAGCATCTTAAAGAAATGTTAAATAATTTATGAATTTTTATTTATAATACTAAAATTTGCTCTAATCCCTTTTTATTCTTCCTGCATACTTATTCAATAACTGAGTGTAGTTTAGCACCTACTCTTGGTCAAGGCTTAGCCCACTTGTTAATAGAGATAACATTTAATTAGCAGGAAAAACCATGCACAGGAACAGTAAAACCTAAATATTACTAATGCTTGAGGAATTTGGGTTTCTAATCCTCTTAGCAGACCTCCGAGCTAGGGCCACATGCCACAGAGGAGGCGGATGGAACAGCCTTTGAGCAAGCTACAGAGGACTGTTTCTTTGTATGTCAAAATTTCTTTGTATGCTTGGCTAAAGCAGAGTAACCGTGGGTAAGTGTGGAATGACATGAGATTGGAAAAGTATCTGAGTGAAAGGAGAGGAGTAACCCTTAAATAGGGCTCATCGTAAAAGAACTATGAATAGAAGAAAGTGTAGGCAAATATTCTCTTTCGCTGTTTTCCTGTGTTTCCTTGGGTCATGTGCAGCTAGCAGAGTATGACATGCCAGGGTAGCGCCTCTTTTTAAATGAAACTAGGCTGCTCTCGAAAAGCCAAGTAGGAATCAGAGAGAGGCCCAGTTTGGGGGACACTGAGGCTGGAAGGGACAAAAGGGGCCTGGGAAGCTCATGCGTGGTCTGGTCTAGGTCACCAGGATATAAGGTCATACAGTAATCTGGGGATAAACTGTAACTAGTTATAAAGAGTGTATGTTTGCTTGGAGACTCCTTTGGGATTGTGATGGCAGCATGGTTTCTGAACTTAAGGATATTGTTATTCTTTTCATCCACCACAACTCAACTAAAACACAACTATATTTACCATTTTAAATAACTACTTCTGCTTTTTTGACATAGCTACTGTGCAAGCAAAAAAGGGTGGAAGAAAGATTGCTAGAAATAGATATGTATACAAATCCATATGTACTTACATTAATATATATTTGACAGTGAGATTTAATATTTGCTGTCATTTAGTCCAATGTTTTTCTTTGTCTTAAAGGACTGAGGTTGATTTTCAAAATGATTTATCCTTACGGCTCAAACTAATATATCACCACTTTTAAAATTTTGCTTCATAACAGCTGTAGCATTATCCACATGCCACAGGAAAACAAACCTTTTTAATATATGAAGGGTGTCAATGTTAGTCATGTGATTTGTAATGCTTTAGCTTAAATATTGATTTTTTTCAAATTCAATTTTTATTGATTTCTCTTAAATATTAATCATTTCTAACGACAGCTTAAAAAATAGGCAGAGACCCTTGAACATTCTTGCTATCCACTGCTTGTAGAAATAGAGTACAATTTTAGTATGCTTCAAATTAAGTCAAACAAAAACATACTGCTTTTTCATTTAAAGGTTTAGTGTCATAAATCAAAATTTTATTTGTGCCGAATCAAGGGATTTATGCAAAGTATTAACTGTGGCCATGCAGTTTCTCCATGAACAATCCAATGCCATCTTCAATCTCTAGCCAGTTTATCTATAATTTATCACCCTCCTTGCTTCATGGAAAATCATTCCTGGCCTCTAGGAGATCAGAGTTCTGGAGTATCAGTGAAGTTGACTGGATTCAACTTAAATATGATGACTGGAAAGTGGCAGACCATCAGCAGTTCCAGGGGACTAATCTTGTAGGATATTAGTGTCTGGAAGATACGCTGATGCTCCTTGAAAACAAAAGAAATGTCACTTCCTCACATTGGCTGTGTTTTAAATTTTTAATTGGAAATCAGCACTGCTGACTGATTGAGAGTTAAACTTGGCCATGAATAGCTGTGAGACTTCAGTACATTACTTAACCCCTCTGCCCTTGGTTTCCCCATCCAGAACCTGGAGGAAATAGCGCCTGTCGCTGGCTGTCAAGGACATGGTGTGGATAAGTGAATTAGTATTGGTGGCTTCTTGAGAGAAGAGCAGGACAGGTAGTTACCAGACTGAGAGGGTTTGTTTTTAAAGTTTTTCTACATGAATTGAGATCCTGTGATACACTTACAAGCAATTTGTAAATGGTAGTTGAATTGCAATTTCAGTTCACAAAAACTTTTAAACCCATAAAGGAGCTGAAAATAAGATTTTTTATATAAATTCAAGATTAAGGAATTAAATATTCTTACCTTTAAGGTAAAAAGAAAACACAGAAATATTGTTGAAGTACTACAGATATCCTAGAGAACTGCAATAAAGCAAGGTAGTTTTCTTTTTTCTGTTGTGTGATGATGATGTTTGAGAATAATTAAAAGATGATGAGTATAGGGGTTAATGACAAAATTAAAGAATATTTCTGTACACTATGAATTTATTAAAATAGCAGGTTTTAAGAAATTATTTGTTTAATTTAAAAAATAAAAATAAACTTAGAAAGCATATAAAAATGATCTTCCACCAGCCAGAGATATGCATTATAAACATCTTTGCCTTAGTTCTTGATTTAAACTAATCAAGACATTTAACTTTGCCTTTCTTTGATAAAAGTGCTTCACCAACACTATTTTTGTATTTAACCATCATGATAAAACTTCTGTCTCACAACTAAATCAGGGCGGAAACACAACATAATAAGTAATATACTCAAGCATGTGGTTATGGTTATAGTAGTGAAGAAGGAATCCTGAAGGGTGAGAAGTTAACCAGGCAAAAATCTAGGGCTGGTAAACTGAGGAAAAAGGGTATAAAGAAGAACCACATGTTCCAAGGACGAGCGTTGAAAAGAGACATGGCTTGTTCGCAACTCCGGTTAGTTTTATGTACGAACCACTAATGAATTGACAGACTATTCATCTTTTGTTATGGACCTGATTTAGCCAAACCTGGGTTCTAGTCTAGGCTCTACCACTTAGTAGCTATGTAACTCTAGATAAGGTTGATTGATTGATTGATTGATTGATTGATTTAATTGAAGTATAGTCAATTTTAAATGTGTTAATTTCTGGTGTACAGCATAGTGTTTCATTTATACACATATATATTCCTTTTCATATTCTCTTTTATTATAGGTTATTACAAGGTTTTGACTACAGTTCCCTGTGCCATTCAATAGGACCTGGTTGTTTATCTATTTTATATATAGTACTTGGTATCTATAAATCTTGAACTCCCAATTTATCCCTCCCCACCTGCTTTCCTCTCTGGTAACCATAAGTTTGTTTTCTATGTCTGTGAGTAGACAAAATTTATTGAACTTTTTTTTCCATTGGAGTAAAGTTAACATAGCATAAAATTTACCATATTAAAGTGCACAGTTCAGTGGCATTTATTACATTCACAATGTTGTGCAACCATTACCTCTATCTAGTTTCAAAACACTTTCACCACCCTAAGAGGCAGCCTTTACCCATTAAGCCATCACTCCCATTTCCCCGTCCTCCCAGCGCCTGGAAACCATGAATCTGCTTCCCACCCCTATGGATTTACCTACTCTGGATATTTCATATAAATGGAATCATACAATTTGTGACCTTTTCTGTCTGACTAACTGCTTTAACTTCTTTTTGAGCCTCAGGCATTCCCACTGTCCTTCCGAGTGTACATGTACCTTACTGGATCATCATATGAATTAAAAGTAAATTGTGTACATAAAACACCAGACAGAAACCCTGAAGGTCTTCAGGCTTTCCATCCAGTCTTTCCTTTTTCACTGTTTGGTTTTAGATCACTGCATCTACCTCTGTCTGTGTATAGATATTATACTAATCTGTGAGGACTTATTTAAAATAAGCTTTTCTTCCTACCACAAATTACTGTCTTTGTGATCCTGTTAATGGGGTATTTCTGGGGATTTTCATCTTGGCCTGTGGTGCTGCCCTGTTCCCTCACCTCGTCTCCTGCCTTCATTTCTAAACAGAGTTGTACTTCCATCCAGTTGGTGGGCCCTGGGAATTTTCTTTTCATATCTGTGAAAACAGCAAGCTGACAAGCTTCTCCTTGGCATGACACAGCATGTGTGAATCTCTGTTATGTCCAAGCGACTTTGTTCATAGTTAATTTGTTGAATTCCTTTGGAGAACAGACGTGGCATTCCCCACTGAGCAATCGGCACAGCTGTGAAGCCAGGCAGTGGCCAAACAGAACCCAGTGTGAAATGTGTATTCAGAGCCCAGAGACGGCGGCGGTCGGGGCTAAGCCCCTGAAAGTTTACTGGTCTCTCTTTGCGAATATGGAGCATAACCTGCCCCACAGCCCCATGTTGCCCATAGATCTTAGGTATGTAAGATGCATGGCTGTGAAGGTTTAATAGACGCAAACGAGCAGAAGGGGAGGCCCAGGAGGGATGCTGTGATCCCGTCTCCCTCTACACTCTTCCCTCCTTTGTTCTTTCTTTTCTTTCCTCTTTTCTCTTTTGTTGTCCTAAGACTTCCCTCCCGTCTCCACAGTTGCTTTGATCTTGGCATGGTTCTCCCTTGACAATTAAGAGATGGGGACTACCCCCTGACAGGTCATTATGAAGGGAGCTGGATTTTAAAAAGAAATAAACTAAACCTTAAGCACCACTCCCGTGAGTCAGGAGAGGCCATGTACCACCACTACCTTGCCTTGGGTAGACAGTGGGTGGGCAGAAATGGCAGCGTGTGCACGGTCCTCAGTAAGCACTCCTAATAAAGCTCCCCCCGCTGAGCTGATCAAAGGCTGCTCTCCCCAAAGCTAGCTACGCACTGTGAAAGTCAGCCTGGCATTCAGAGGTCAGAATCGCACGTCTCCTTGAAATATTCCATGCAGTCCATGAACTGGTCCTTGTCATTGATAGGAAAATAAGCACAGGCTGGACAGAAAGATTTCAAGGAAATGAGCCTAAGGAGATTGTTGACAAATCTGGTCCTTCTTTGTGTATTCTCTTTTTGGCGGGGGGGGGGGGTGTGTGGAGGGGGTTGGTTCTCTTAGGCTAATATGATAATGACTGAAAGGAAGAACTTGACATGGAAAAATGTGAGAATCTCATGAAAAAGGATCCTTCATAATTCCCTGAAAAGCTCATGGAATTCTGCTGGAATTTTCCAGGCTCCCTGCTTGGTTGAAGGAAGCGTTGCCTAAAGTTTGTCTCATAAAGTTGTTTAGGAACATTAGGTAAAGAAAGGAAGTTTCTGGAAACTTCTGGTTAGACTTGTGTGTGTGTGTCAGTGGGGGAGGGGGATGCTCTGTGTGTGTGTTATACTAAGTACTTTGCATGTTCTATCTTTTATTTTGATCAATGTGAGGTAGGCATTTGGGAAAATTGAGATTCAGAAAGAGAAAGCAATATGCCTAAATTGAGCAGGTGGCCAGTAGAAGTCAAGATCAAAATTTGAACCCAGGTCTCTGAATCCAAAGCCAGTGCACTTTCCACTGTGTTACCTGTGCCACCTGCCCTCATACTGCTTAGTAAGCACCTACATAAAACTTAGTTCCCCTTCTTCTCACTGATTCCCTCAGAGCCCATTCATTCAGCAAACGGAGACTGGATAATTTGTACATGCAAAGCTCTGCAGGGCATTAAAGGTGAGGAACACAGTTCCTATCCTCAGGGAGCTCACAGCTTAGGTGAGGAGATAAGACATGCTGGGAGAACACCAAGGAGGGAAAAGAGCATGTCTAGTTGGGAGCACCCAGGAGGTGTCATAGAGGAGTGGCACTAGAGCTTGGCTCTGAAGAGTGGAGAGGATTAAGAAATATGAACAGGGGAAGAATTCCATCTGAAGGAATGGAAAGGGAAGGTGCAGAAGAAAGGACTCCCAGGATAAGAGCGAGGGATGATGAGTCTTCCAGGTTATCTGGCTCTAAGTTGAGACTAATCAGGTCTGGACCTAAGTCTGGGGAGGCTGAACTTTCTGGCTTACTTGGTATTAGGTATTTCAAGGGAGGAAATACATCATGATGAACTATTAGGCGAGAGGTCAGAAATGAATGACTGGCAGGTAGATTACCAAAGACAGAAGTGTTTTGTTGGACTAGCACAATTATTTCTTAAAGTGAGCAATTATTTCTGAAAAAGGAACTTCACATAAAAATCTAGATTTCTAAATTATGTTGAATTTGGCATTTGGTACGGCAGTAATTGCCTGCAACTGGGTAGAAGCTTCCTCTTCTAGACAAGCCATGTACTTCAGTTTATCACCGTCTCTGCCTAATCCAATACCTGAACTGCTTCATTCATTTACATTATCTGTCTAGCCCCTGTGGGCATTTGAGTTGGCAATCCCTGTCTTAAGTTGCCCCTGATGGATGGTCTATTATCATAAAGTAGACAAGTTACAGATTTAACTTTTTGGTCACACTAAGGTGAATACTGTCATCATAAGATATTAAATGCATTGTTTATAATCCCATAGAAAGAGAAGCCTAGGATTTACAGATTTATTGACCTTTATTAATCTTTTCTTCTTGTATTTCTTCTTATCAAAGACAAATACTCCTGGATTTTCCACTAGTGATCACTTCAGTCAAAATCTGATCATGGGCCCTGTTGTAGACAGAATAATGCCCCTTCAACCCCCAATTTATCCACATCCTGATCCCCACTTCTGTGAATATGTTGCCTTACATAGCAAAGGGATCTCGCAGATGTGATTGGGTGTTTTTGTTTTTGTTTTTGTTTTTGTTTGTTTTTTTGGCTGATACAACCAGTCCTTTTATTCAGAAGGTCAGTAATTGAAAGTAAAAGGTTGTCACTGGCCTGTTCTGTGTCTGAAGATGTCGCCCTCCTTCTGTGAGCCAGGCAGTACCCCCTCCTTCCGCCGGCCCTGCCTCCGTGAGAGCTAAAATAATCCCTTGGTCTTCATCAGGTTACTAACACGAGGTCAGAAGGCAGTAAGAAAAGGATACGGGGTTTGATCCTCTTTCAGGAAATCACAGTTTGTCCCCGGGGCACCATCCCTTCCCTTGTAAAGCGCAGCTGCAGACGGTTGAGGATTTTCTGATGGGAAGGTTATCCTGGATTATCTACCCAATATAATCACAAGGGTCGAAGAGGTGAGCATAGAATGATACACAGTAGGTAAGTTACCAACATAGGTGCCAAATGTGTTCCATGGTAGTGTTTATTTACACTTATTAGGTAATAGGCATTTACATGCAAAACTTTATTTACCTTTATATTGCTGTGAGGTTGGTGTCATTTTACAACTGAGGAGATGAAGGTAGAGTTGAATGAAAATCGTCAGCATGACTTATTCATATATAACATATTCTTATTCCAGTGTTCTCTTTACTACGCCTAGTTACCCTACATTCATTTTTTTCTTTTGTCTTCCTTTCTGAGCTAATTTTGGAAGGTGGATTTTATTGATAACATCTTTATGTGAACAGAATCTTTTTAGATAGCTGGGTGTCTTACCAGGCTACGCTACCGTAGCAGTTTAAAGACCATACCCTGGAGCCAGACTGCGTAAATATAAACACTGTTCCATTTCTTGCCAGCTGTGCGTCTTTACATCTGCATGACTTCTTTATGCCTGAATTTCCTCATTTGTAGAATAGGTAGAGTAATAGTACCAATTTCATAAGGTATTTTTGAGAGTTATGTGTGTTTAAACATGGAAACTGCTTAGCAGACTTCCTGGAACTATATGGAAGCCTTTGTTTATCATTGTTATTATAAGTAGGATCCTTGAGGAGAAATGATTATTTTTATGACTCCCTCCCCCAAACCAAACATACACAATCAATTCAAAAAGTAAATTATTTATGAATTTTTGTTCTTTGATAGGCTTGACCCTCTAGCTTTTGGTCACAAGAGAGAAACCTACCACCTCTCCTAGCACAGCAGACTTACTTGGACGATGTTTTAGAATTCCTCTAATCTCCAATTCCATTGGTAGCTTTATCTTTTGAAAGGCTGAAATGAGAACATTGCTGTCTGAATGTGATACGTCACTCACCCAAACTGTGCAGGGTGAGCTTGTTGTAGAAAGATGAGGCAGCTACCTTGGGAGGTCTCAGCCATCTCTCTTCTCATTGGCTGGTCTCCCTGGTTAAACTTCCTGATGAGCATAGATGCAGACACCCAGTTCTTCACACTGGATGATTTTATGCAAGATCTGTGCTTCACGTGGTTGGTCCCCTTCGCTGGTTCTTAAGTTGTCTCCATCTTGTCTCCACACTGATGGCAACCGGCAGCTGTCTCAGGTTATCTGCAAGAATCTTCTTTTGCTTCTTTGAGAGGATGGAAGAATGAGTGGGGATGGAGAAGCATCCCAAAGGGAATTGAGTGATATTCCCTTAGTCAGTCTTTCTTCTAGCTTTTATTTATGAGAGGAGAGGACTCACAGTGAAGCCAGTACATTACTAATGGGTTAGAAGTAGGGTGCTAAATAGTTGATGTTTCAAAGCATACTAAACAAAGAGCCAGACAAGGGCAGGGTAGAGCCCTTGTGAGGACAGTGTACATGGACAGTAGGAGGAAAATGATGTGCATAAAACTGTGGCTGAGTTAGTGTCTTCACTCTTCCCAAGGGCCCGTTCAGCTGATAGTAAAATTTTGTATCTACCCTTATACTTGGTGGATAAGAGCAGGGGATATATACCCCACCCCTCCAGTATCCATACCTGGGCAAGTAGTCCCCAGTATCTCCTGTTTCTCTTTCGTCCCCAAAGCTGGCCAAGTGCAGTCGTTAGAGAGGCTCAAATGATTAAATAGATACAATCACAAACCTTTGGCTTGTGAATTTTAAGATCCCTGTTGACTGCTTCACTCAACAATATTTATAACCCTTATTGTATTCAAGATTATTTTTCTCTAAGCTCTTTATCCCTGTCCTTGTTACCACAAGAAGCCCAGGCCTCCCATTATCCCTTATCTGTACATCCTTTTTGCAGATCTTATATGTCACCATTTTAACTCATTTTATGTTATTTTACAGTTCTGGTACATAGAGCTTGTCTCCTCAACTCTAAGGTCCTGGTGCCAAGGACCTGTGTGTCTTTCTTTTGCATCCCCACACCTAACACAGTGTTCAGGCTTAGTGGGTCTTCAATAAATGGTAGTCAAATGGAGAAGTCTTTAGAATTTGTCATCAATATTTTACAAAATGAAATAAGCATTTTAGGAAATTGAATAAGTGAATTACAAGGGTTTTGTGTGTGTGTGTGTGTGTGTGTGTGTTACAGCCTTTAGTATTATCAAGATGGAGCCAGTCTTACAGAGGTGGCATTAGTGAAGCTCTAATTGGGTGCTGGGGTTTGGGGGAAAGGATGGGGATGAAGCAAGCTTTAGCCTGTTCCATGGACTGGCAGTCACCCTACCTCTGAGCGTACTTTGACTTTGGTTAGTTGCGCAGCATCGCCAGGCCTGGAGTATCAGGTCCCGTCACTATTTGACTTGCTAGCTCTGAGCTAGGTTCACTACTTCATTTTAAGGTAGACTAAGGAAAATACAAATACATTAGGATCAGAAATAGAAATACCATAAATTCACTATAGTTAGGGCCTTTAGTGCAAAGTCTGTTTTACAAATTGTTTATATTTGTATCTATTGTTTCCTAAGTTAACGTTCATAAATAATCAGTATTTTAAACATTTAGATGCAAATTAAATAATGCTTTACTTTGTTTAAGAAAGAATTTGAGGTGAACACATAAATGAATTTATTCTAATGATAAAAATTATTAAAAAAAGAAAAATGCAAAAATGGGTAAAAATTAAAGTTGTTTCTTTTGGATTGAAATCCAGATATGACTCAATATTATTTATAATAACAAATCCTTTGTTGATTAAAAACATGCTTTCATAATTGAGCTGTTCTTCTGCTTCCCAGAGATGGAACAATAGTCTAGCTCTTAAAATTCATCAAGCTCCCCACAGTGCTTCACAGATTATTAGATTTCTGCTTCACAGATTATTAAAATGAAGCTCATAGAAGTTAAGTTCAAGACTGTACAACCAGTAAGGAGAACTGTCATCCATTCCACTATGTAGCTTCCAGGTGCCAGGGATACAGCAGCTGAAGATGCCAGATGCCATACTTGCCCTCCAGTTGCTCAGAGACTGGTATAGAAGGTGGAGGAGTAAGTGGACAATCACACTGGAGTGTGAGTAATGCCATGATAAAGGCACATACAGGTTGCTCTGGGAGCTTTTAACAAAGTGGAAGAGGAAAGAGGAAAATGTGTTCAGGGAAGGCTTCCAAGGGTGGTGATACCAGAGCTGAGCCTTCACAAAAGAGTGAACCAAGAGAATAACTGAGAAGTGGGTTTCTAGTCCAAGAGTTTCCATGAGCAAAGGACTAGAAGCTTGGAGAAATGTGGTACAATGGACAATGGCAAGAACTTCACTAAGGAAGGAGTTGAGAGTAAAACAAGGGTTGTACTGAATTCAACTTAACAAGGGTTTGACCATGAAGAACTTTGTGTGCCACATTAAGTAACTTAAATTTTATCATGAAGATGATAAGAATTTGCTGATACCTTTAAGCAGAAAAGATATGTGGTAAGATTGGCAATTAATATGGCATTTTTACCCCAAGGTGGAAGATATGCTGAAGGCAAAAATGTGGTGAAGATCGAGTTAGACTACTTAGGAGTTTAAGTGAGAAACAACAGACTTCTGAAGTAAGCAGAGGCATGGGCCTGGAAAGGAGGAAGAAAATACTTCAATCTATTTAGGAGAGGAGGTGGCCAGGAAGTGGGGATTGGCAGCGGCCATATACTGTGTGAAAAAGGATAAATCTAAGCTGATTCCCATGTTTTGGCCAGACAACGAGGGTACTCAGCGATGCTTTCACTGAAGTAGGGAATTTAGAAAGAGGAGTTGATTTCAAATGAAAGACAGCAAGCTTAGCTGTAAACATATTGAGTTTAAGAAGTATATGAGACCCATGAGGATGCTTTTTGAACGGGTCTGGAGCTAAGAAGGACATGGTACTGGGGAGGGTACAGTCTTAGCTGAAGTCATCGGTGGAGACACAGTCACTAAAAGAAAGTGAACCAGGACTTGAATGCAGGTCAGTCTAACTCCAAAGCCCAGACTCTTTTCATGACCCTTATTTCCCAAGGGTAACATCATTTACAATTGTTTTTGCTGCTGCTTATACTGGGAATGCACTTTCTTTTCATCACTATGTTCTGAGATCCTAGCTGCTCTTCAAATCTCAGCTTAAGTCTCATGTCCTGTACAAGGACCCCCAGTTCTTATGAGCAGCATTAATATTCCTTGCCCATTCTTCCTTTGTATGTTCTTAGTCCCCTAATATAGTACTAAGGACCCTAGAGACCTCAGAGGGTCCTAAAGAGTCATTTAGCCAAAGCCTCTTTATTGCATGAACCCCTTCTCCAACACCCTCCACGAGTAACCATGCAGCCTCTCTTGAACAATTCTATAAGCAAGCAGTTCACACTTTTCAGAGACAACCATTCCAATTAAAAGCAGTTTTAATTGCTAGAAGAGTCGCCTAATATCCAGGGTTACCTGTTTTTAATTTCCACCCACTGGTACTTGCCTTGTCTGCTGGAGTCCACTCCCCCTTCGCAGGACAGCACTCTGTTCTTTAAAGACATTTATCACGGGCTGCTTTATCACTCTTCCCAGGGCTGAACATCTTCACCTCCTAAAGCTACTCTTCAGGACATGTTTTGTCTGTTTCCTCAACCAGCCTTTCACTTTCATTTCAAGATACTCCAGTTTGTCTATATCCTTCTTAAAATATGATGCTCAGAGCTCAACTCAATGATACAGATATGAACTACCCACCACCAAATAGAGCAAAACAATACTGCTCATTGTTCTAAACATTTTTACTACTGTAAATGTGGCATAAGATTTTATAGACATTCTCTTGGCCCTTATCTATGGACTTACCTTGAATTCACAGTTTATAGTTGCTTTGGATCATGGTTATCTGCAAATGTGCCTGTCCTTCTCCTGGTTACAGGTCTTTAGATTGATCCAAAAGCATGTGTTATTTATCTCTGTACTCACTTTCCTCAGCACAGTGCCTCTCATGTAGTCAGAGCTTAATAAATGCTGCACCTTCAAACTGACATTATTTGGGGTGATTTTCTAAAATGTGTTTCCTTGAAAAGCCACAGCCAAAACAACAGCACCATTGTGTCTCTTTTATTGAGTAAGGAAACTTTTTGTCTAATTGAACTATTGTCAAAAAAGAATTTGTTGAAATAATATTCTGCTAAGAGAAGATGAACTTTAAATTTGAGTTACAAAAATCACTGAGTGAAAAGAAGACAATTTTCTTCATGACAGAATAGAATTTATGCCTCTGCTTTTTCAGAAACATGTCTGAAATCAGCTTTGATCTCACTGAGTCTCTAAGAACCCTGTCTCTGCATTTTTCTGTAATTAATTTCTAAGTCAGCTGAGAGCCTGCCCTTCTCATGTCTCTTCCTAGCAACTCTTCATTAATACAATACAGAGAATAATGCTGAGTGGTCCAGTTCTGCTTTTCCAAGAGTGGAAAGATTGGACATTGAAGAGGAGCACACATGCCATAGTAATTTTGGGGGGAGATACTCAAGTGAAAGAAACACATCTGAGCAACTTAAAGAGTATTTAAACATGAATTTAGCTGTTCATTTGCATCTGAATGACAGATGAAGGTTATGACCTTGTGTTTAGCTGTAGTCAAGACGCCTAGAGTCTTCATTTCAAAAAGCACACAATAAGCTGTCCAATCCAGCATTCAGACGAAAGACTCCCAAACATCCTTGGCTGCATTGAGCTGGTTCGTTTCTGAGAACTAGCAGCACTTAGGACTGCAACAGACAAGTGTGGTTTTTGATCTGTCTTCTTGAGTTGAAATTCTTTCTTAGCTGTTCTGGATTTAGGATCATCTCTGAACTGCCTCCCAGTCAGATGGTCCAGTCAGAATGATCTACTCCCATTTCTTCTGGTCTTGTACTTTACTCCATGTGCAGCTTTCCTAGAGACAAAATTTGTTAATCATGATGAAGATAGATCTTTTCCAGGTTAAACTGTTTACAGCCTCCCTATATCACAACAAGGTGCCCAAGGTTAGCTCCTTTATTATTTTTGAGGGCACAGGCAGTGAGAGCCCAAACTGTGGCCTCCCTGAGGAAGGAGATGAACAATAGAATACTGATCATCTCTAAGAACAGACCAACTTCTGTCCAGCCACCGTAAGTACATACACAATCTAAATTAAAATGTTGTGTTTGCCATGCAATTTCCCTAACACATTGAAACATTGCTGCTTATGAGCCCTTTCTCTGTAGAAGTTCTGGAATCATTGAACAGAGGCTTCAAATTCATTTCAGATACCCAAGGCACTTTCATTAATGTCACAAGGTCAGTTGACAATAGAATCAGGTATTGGTGTGGTTCTGGGGCTCACTTAAGAGTAGATTGAGACCATTTGTTTCCCTGAGACTTCTTAGCCTTTCTCTATTCCGTTTTCTAGGATGTTCTCCATTCGCAGTAATGTGCACTGGTATTCCAGGTTGTCTCTTGATGCATAAGAAGTGATCTGACTGCTGTGGGTGCGAATGCCCCTGCTGCTTCAAAGATGAGAGAGAAAACGAAACATTTGCTGAATATCTATTCTTCCTTTCTAGATGAAGCTTGCTCTTGCCCAGGTTCTTCACATACATAATCTTCATTCTCTAGAGATCACTTTTCCTCTGAATGAATGCAAACACACACATACCTAAAAGGGTTATCACAAACATGAATCTACAAATCCTTTCTTTTAGGGCAAAAAACTTTGATGTCACTGTTGCCTTTAATAAAATTAACATCATTTTCAAGAATGAATAAGTAGTTTTCTGCTTGTGGCACCTCAGGAGTAATCACACCAAGACTACTTGCTAATAGGACATTAGGAACAAAAGGAGGGGATTCCTTAAATAAAAGTAAAGGTGAATAGTGGTAGTATCATGCTTACCAAATAACTTAGCAAATATTGAGTATGTGTATGCCAGGCATAGGGTGAGGTGCTGAGGTACAGTGGTCTCTGCCCTCATGGGGCTTACGACAAAATCTAAAAAACAACCGTTAAACACAAAATCAGAAAGATCTGGTTTCCAATCCTGGCTTTGTTTTTAGCTACCTTGGACAAGTGTTGAGTCCCAACTTTCCCATCTATCGAATAATTGAATTGGCTAATGTCAATTTTTCATTGATTTTTGTTGTTCCTTGGATTTTATTTTTTGCCTTGTGAAAATTAATTTCAATATCCTTATGTTAGGTAACTTCTAGTTCTTGGACTTTGTGATTTCATGAGGTCTAAGTTGAAGAATCTTCCTAATCAGAAACTTATCAGTTACAGATCTTGCTAATACCTCTTTTGAGAATCTCAAAAGAGTTTAAGAATCTGGCTGGCAATTAGCATAGCTCCTGCTCCTTTCACTCTTCCTCTATCCCACTATTTTTCTTCCAGCATTACATTTTAGTGTTTATGATTTATTTTTGTAATTTATGATTCTTGTATTGGTTTTAATTGAATAAACTACATTCTTCATCCAGCCAATCAAGAATAATTTTGCATATGAAATATTCATTACATATAATACTACATACATGCCTCTTTTATTATCTGGCAGCCTTCTTAATGTACATACAAATTATTGACTCTTCTCTGGTTTTGTGATCTTATGAGCTTTAATAAATATTTTTATTGAATTTCCTTAATAAGTAGCCTGTTTCCTTTGGGTTATTAAATAATTCAAATGTACTTTATAGTGGCTAGAATAATTTTTTATACTTTTCAACTTCTTTCCTGGAATTCATTTTTTGTGTGTGTGCTTCCCATTGTCCTCTCTGCTCTCAATCTCCTCACAATTCTTAAAAACAATGATCTGCAGTTTAGTGACTCCATTATGTGCTCACCTCTAGACTCCAGGATGCATATTTCCAAGTCATCTTGATTTATTCAGGTTTTCTAAGCATTTTTTACCTACCTTATATTAATAGCTATTTTTACAAGGTCTTCATTACTTCCTAATTCTGCAAATTCCATTTCCTTATTTATCTTGCCAAAGACAGAGTTGAAAAAGAAGTTCATTATCTCAGCTGTTTTAGAGTCATTATTAATTTCACCCCTTTCCTTATTTGTTAATGGCTCTACATATGCTCAAATATTTCTTTTCCCTGGTACAGTTGTAAAACCCTTCTTACTCCCTTTAATGTATTTAGCCAGCATTAGATCATTACTCCTTTTGGCTGTCCTTCCCATTCTACTCCTAGGAGACCTGAGAGATTCTTGTATCCTTTAGGGGAAGAGGTGAGGGCAGGGGCAGATCCGGGTCTGTGGGCTGCCTTAGAAATATTGATTATAAATTTAGTATATATATATTTATTAAAGGACAAAGCTGGCAAGTACTATAAATATCACAAAGTCATGAAAAACAACTATGCTTTTTCTTAATTAATTGCCTAACACACCTCTATAATGCTTCCTTTCCTGCATTTTTAGGCTGCATACTCTTCTTTTCCTATACTAATGATTTTTTACTTTATAGGGTTGCCAGGTTTAACAAATAAACATACAAGAAGTCTAGTTCAATTTGAATTCTGTACTATATTGGGAATACTTATACTAAAATTATTTGTTGTTTGTTTGAAATTCAAATTTAACCAGGTATCTTGTATTTTATCTAGAAACCAAAATAATAACATTTTTTTTTTACAAAAGATTAGGGAAATAATATAAACTCTCCTCTGGAATAGTTAAAGAATTTTTAATTTACTGGTAGTTTAGAAGCATTTCTCCAGCCTCATAATTTGTTATTGGCAAGGTCATGCAAAACTTTAGAGTTGTCAAATTTGGGAAAACCTGTATCAAGTTTCTTTCATATATGAGTTGTAATATTTTGAAGAATTTATTCAGAGATAGCTCACAGCTCTGTTCACATTAAACATCTTTTCTCCTCCTCCAGTCACATCTTCCTGGTGCTGGTACCATGGGGCATATCCAGATGGTGGTATGAACTCTGGCCCTATAACTATGAACTTCATAAATATATCCCACTGAATTCAACCCAGAGGTATCCATAACTTAACTTCCCCTTAGTGTGATCCTGAAATATGCCTGTTCCCCCTGGTGCCACCTGACTAGAGAGGAATGTGGAGTGGAAGGAGCCAAAAGAGCCAGTGGTCCTGACTGATTGTGGTAAAAACCTTAGGTTTGCAAACTTAGTAAACATGACAGTGAGAACAGTCAGTTCAGGCTTCTCCTTTGGGTCTTGAAAGAAGACTTGAGCAAAAGAGGCACCCTAAAATTTAAACTTGACTAATTCATGGTAAATCTGCCTATGACAGTGATAGGTGTGTGGGAGGGGCAGGGGAGAGTCCTGTTTTTTTATTTCCCATTCCCACTATAGCACGTTCTCATTTCCCACCTGCTCTTCTCTTCTTTCTCTCTCTCTTTCCTTCCCCTCTCCCATACCTCTCATCTTCCTCCTCTCCCCATCTGCCTTTCTCGCGAGTACCCTGCTCATATCTCAGTATGGAATCTGACTTTTTCATGGAAAGTATCTACTGAACCTCAATGATGTAATAACTTACGAAGATTCTTCAGACTTTCTTCCAGTTTGGGATTTTAATATATTCTTTCAATGTCCATAATGCACTAGATTTGTAATTCTCCAAATTAAAATTCTTTGAAACCTGAAACTCTTCGAGGATTGGGACCTTAAGCTGCTAAATTCAGGTTGCTTCTTCTCAGGGATATTAAGCTTCCTTAATAGTCTCTCATTTCCAGTGGTTTTGTTTTAGTTAGGAAGAATCCATCTCAGCGGGGTCCTTTTTACTTACACTGAGTATAAGCCAGACCCATGAATATCTCTAGGCTGAACTGTTTGATGAATGTTATCTGAGTCCCAAATCTCCTAGACTGTGAAACTGAAATTTCCACATACTGTGAGGTCTTTAGCCCGAGTTTCTAAGTTAGGAATCAGTGTGAGAAACCTCTGACTTTAGAATTAAGACCCCACAGTACATACTTCACTCTCTCTGGCCTCTGTTCACTCCTTCTTTTCACTCTTTCCTTTTCCCTTTTCGCTCTTTCCTTCTGCTGCTTCTTATTGCATACATTCCAAAATCCCATTATGTAAACACTTTCTTCAAAAACCATGGGCTGTATTTGAAAACTGATGTTACTGTCAGTTTTCTTTTTTTAAGCCAGTTGAATGATTACAATAGACGATTCACTTAGTTGAAAAGTTTTCACTTCCTGATAAAGTATATAGAAATGGTTTGAGTGAAAGTAAAAGTTGAATTGATTATGAAACCACTGTGCTACTACCATTAGTCATAGTTTTATAGAGCATGACTTAATTTAGTCCTCACCACCACCTAGTAGAGTAGAAATTACTACCTCCGTTTTGCTCACAAGGTGGAGAAAGGATTCAAATTCAGATTCGTCTGATTTTAAAACCCATGTTTTAAGTGTTACTAAGTAGTAACACTACATATGTAACAGGGCTTCCAGTGGGACTGATAATTTTAAACCTGGAAAATCTCCAATTTAGAGAGTTGCAGCTAAGTTCTACTTCCTAGGCAGGAGCCTGGCAGTGGGCTTGGAACAGAATCTCTCTGTTTTAACAGGTACCACTCTAGCAGAGACTTCAGAACTTAAGGCAGGAGGCAAATACTATCAAAAGGGTCTTCAATTCAGTGAAGGTGCCTAAATGAAGTTTATCCCACTAAGATATTAATGGATCTATTTAGTATTGCACATTGGAGGTTTTAGTAAACCACTTTTGAAGAGGTAGATAATCTATTTTCCAATCCCTAAATTTGTGTTTATATGGCCCTAATTTCCCTTGTTTCTGTTTGTTCATTGTACCTACCTTCTCCTTCTTGGAACAGTCCTTTCCTCTGGCCTCTGTCAGTCCATCTGGTTCTGGTGGAGCTGCCTATATCCTCTCAACTCTGATGACTGGCCAGGGATGCGGGTGTGACCAATGATGGGTCAGAGTCCTTTCTGCTCTCCTCTTTGTGGTTGCTAAGATGAGTGGGGTGACAATTGGCTTAGAATTGTCTGTAGCCATAAAACCCTCAACCTTCTACCTGCTACATGGAGGAATTCCTTCTAGAGTAAGAGAGAATCACAATGCAGAGGTAGAGAGAGAGGGAAACCAGTTGTGACAATGAGTGTGTGGGATTTCCATTCCAGGACCTCCTAGTTACATGAGACAATCAATTCCCTTTTCAGGGTATTTTCTTATTTATTTGTTTATTTTTTCACAAAAGTCTGGAAGGCCAAGACCAGACCAACAGGGAAATCTTGCTGGCTTGAGTCTTTACTTCATGATGAAAGAAATAATGCAAAAAGATCTGAACTTAGCCTAAAACAGTATAAACTGGACCAGACTCCACATATTGAAAATGTCAAAATTTTAAGACCTAAAAATACAGGCTTGGGGAAAGTTGCTTTATTTTAATTGTGTGACTCTAAGGCCAGACCCTACTCTAAGAGTAGAGAGTTCCTTCAGAAAGGAATATATCTGTAAATAGTCATCTTGTGAATAGGCTAGCCCTGAGACAAGACATGATAAGTAGCTTGGACTTGTGAAGGGAAGAGCTGAGGGAAGGCCTTTCTCTTCTCTCTTGGGTTGAGGGGATGGGACTTCAGAAAGGACAGGGCCCTGAGGCCAGAAGAAGCTTGAAGCATCCTCAGCCCTTGAAGTGAGTTGGGACCTCCATGTGGGGGAAGACCAGGGGCCAGGCAGGAGATTATGCCATAAGATGTCAGTGGCTATTTCCAGCAGAGGACAGTACACCAGGATCTCATGATGCCCTCATTAGTAGCAAAAGCAACCACCAATGTGTGGAAGGCAGGAACAGAAGCATGTGAAGGACCAATTCCAAAGACAGGCTCCTAGGAGACCCAGAAGTGGTAAGGAGCTATTTTGAGGAAAGGTATTTTCTGGAGATTAGGCAAGCAGGGGCTCCAGGAGGAAATAAGTATGAGTTAATTCTGTATGCAAAGACTAGAAAGGACAGGAGCATTTAGGTTTTATATAGATGTCATCTTCAATAGCTAATTTCTGACAGTTGTTGCTAATTGGATTTTCAGAGACCTGCCAGTAGGGAGTTCTCTTCAAAGGAGAATACCCTGTTCTGTAGCTCTTTACCAACCCTCTATTAAACAGACTAGTTCCAGTGGAATGGTGCCAGGAAACTACTGGTTTTAGTATCATCTCCTCTTGGTTGTAGCTGTCATTATAGGCCATGGTTTATGTACTTTAATTAAAACGGAGATGGTGTTCTTTAAACTTGAACTCTTGAGTTAGTTCTTGTAGCTGGCACTATTTTTCTTTTAAAGAAAGTAAATAAAATTGACATTTTCATTCTTAGTATATCTATCCCCAATTAAATTTCTAATTCAGCTCTCTGTCTAAAAACTAGATCTCACTGGCACACTAATTCTTGGCATATAACAATGATTATCACATACTGTGTTTAAATACCACTTTACTATTTACAAAGAGTTCACCAGTAGCCCACTGAAGCCCATAGGGAAAGAATTATTGTTATTTCCAGTGTGAAGATGACACAATTAGGTTTAA
Source organism: Vicugna pacos (assembly GCF_048564905.1). Lineage (NCBI taxonomy): Eukaryota > Metazoa > Chordata > Mammalia > Artiodactyla > Camelidae > Vicugna > Vicugna pacos. The sequence goes on from NC_132988.1 coordinate 78,425,753, forward strand.
TGAAGTGAAGGGTCTTGCTGAAGGTCACAGAGATGGTAAACGGTGTTCTCATGTCTCTTGAATCTATATTCTATTCTCTTTCCATTAGGCTCTTTTATTTCCTACTTAAATTTTGTTGGTGGCCCTTTTGCCTTAGGACACCTGCATATCTCATTCTGCCAGGGTGAGGAAGGCCTTTGGGCAGGTCGAGACATTCACTTTGGATCTCAAATATACTCATCCAGAGTGGGTATAGAAATGGGAACCAGAGAACCAAATGAGAACCAGGTAGGTTTGGATTCCATTTATATTCTGCCACGTGGAAGAGACAGTTTGCCATTTCAGGAATTAACTTCCCATTAAACAAAATCAAAATGCTTAACTAAATGATATTCAATTTACTTCTGGCCCATGCATGGAGCATTATATTTGCCATCCTTGGTTGTAGAACCCAAATATTTTTATCCATCTCTAAGAGTTTCACTCTGTGTTGTTTATAAGCATTAAATACTTTTACCTTATTTCTGCTTTCTACTTTTGAAGATTGGCCAGCTTAAGTATTTTATAAGACTAAGTATTTTATGAGATAACTTGATAAAAGGAAGTAGAGTCTTCAAAGATTATCTCTGTTTTCCCAGGGAGGAAGGTCAGTGGCCAGGGTGACCAAGGCTCACAGAGCCCCATTGCTAGAACTGAGTGAGCTGGAAATTCTTGGTTCTGATGATTTCCTAGACTTGGGCTCCCTCAGCCTGGATTAGCTATATGGAGAGAGATGGGGCCTTCATGAACCTCGAGCCAAAACCCTATCTGAGCATGTCAGTCCCTTTTTCTCTCCTTTCAAGTCAGCCCTTCAACAGGATCTGTGCCCTATTTACTAAATATGAGATTGATGTTTTCCAACAAGGTTCCTACCATCTTCACCTAGCATTAAATTTACTTTGGCAATAGACATCTTTAAATTATGAGATTATGAGTGATTATTTTTTCTTCTTTTTACTTTCCTGATTTTCTACATTATATACCATAAATAGGTACTACCTGTGTAAAAGAAAAAGTTTAAATATATGATACATATTTGATGAACAAAATATAGCAGAGACTGAGACATCATTAACCATCACCTACAATTTTATCACTATGATCCACTATTTAAATTTTTTTCATTTCCTTTCAGTAGTAATCAAAATGCACACATATTGAAAGAGGATTTCAGGGAGGAGAGGAGTAACAAGAGCTAGCATTTTTGACAGCCCATTATGAACAAGATATGTGCAAAGCACAGATGTCTCAATTAATCCTCACAATAACCCTATTAGTCCTCTGTTATACAGGTAAAGAAATGAGGTTCAGAGAAGTTGACTAACTACCTAAGATTGCACAGCCAGAGAGTGTTGTAACAGTGATCTGAACCTGGCAGTCCATGTTCTCACCATTCAGTGGCATGCCTAACTCATGAACCCTGGTATGAAAGGACCTTGTATTGTAAAGGCAACTTTGGGACTAACAGTCTGGCCCCAGAATTATGTAACATAAAAGACTGTTAGACAAAGGTGACCTAAATGGTTCTGAGATTGGTAGAAAACCTGTTGGAAGTTGGACAGGTTGACATGTCTGTGTGTAATCTTGAGATGCTTGTTGATGGCCCCTGAGAAGATACTTATAATTCATGATCGTATGGTGCCACTCAAATGGCTTCCAAACTTACCTAAGGGAAATTCACCATAGCTTCTTACAGAGTCCTAGAGATTCTGTTTTTACCCAACACTTGTAATTATGTGTTCTATGTCTATCTTCCCTGCCACACTGTCTACCAAGAATATCTTTGTGTCCCTGGTTTTTAGCACAGTATTTTCCATATACTATATAATTGATTAAAAAGTATTGAAGGAATTAATTAATTGAAAGAAGAAACTACAAAGAATGGAAGAAGCCAGGCACAGAATAAAAGCCTTTGAGGAAGTCCTCACCCATCTCCATGAGATGTCATCGGGGGCCACCAAAGCAGTGAAGTTGGTGTTGCTGGATCTGGGAATAAGCATTTTCTGAGTATCTTTGGGCCAGGTGGGTTGTGATTACCATTGACACAGACACTTTTCTCACAGGCATGTGGCCTCAGGGCACAGAGCAGCACATACAGCAATGACAGGAAGGTTTTAACATAATTTGGTCCTGTCCAAAGAGGAGAGAAAAACTGGGCTATGAGACATCTCAATAGTTCTTGCAGGTAGGAATGCAAAAGCTGCCATTTGGTTAATTTTATACTCATGCCTTTTTCCTCCCACAGGCTACTGTGGTCTTAGGAGTTGAATATAACTCATAGCTTTTACAGTTTTAATCTGTTTATAGTTAAAAACTTGCCTTCTGTTTTGTAATTTTTTAGAGTAGTATTTAATGATATATTTGCTTGTAGCATTTCTTTCTTCATGTCCAGAATTACATATTGATCTATGTCCTACACTGTTTCTACCAGTGGGAATTAGAGAATTTTATATTTAAAAAAGATCTTTCAGGTCATCTGATCCAACTCTAATTTTGCGGATGCAGGAGCTTATGTCTAGGGGATTTAATGCAGTTATGAGTTTAGACAAGTTTGCATCAAGGCATGAGGTAGAACCCACAACCTCGTCTTTTAATCCTGTATTCTTTTCACTCTACTCCTGTGCTGGAAATGTGCTCACAAGAGTGTTCACTTCTGCCATGCACAGCAATGGTCTCCAACTTTATTATCTGTCTGTCTCTCTATCTAACTATCTATCTACCTATCTATCTATCTATCTATCTATCTATCTATCATCTATCTATTTATTTATTTTAATGGAGGTCCTGGGGATTGAATCTAGGACCTTGTGCATGCTAAGCATGAGATCTACCCCTGAGCTATACCCATCCCCTTTAAACTTTATTTGTACACTCAATTTTCTTGGAAGGATAGACAAAATACAAAAACAAAACTATGTCTATTAATTTTTTACCTCCAACTACTAACACGCACATCAAAATGTGGAAGGAAAAAAGGAGAGATGGTGGGATGTTCTTGAACTAAATCTGTTTTGTTAATATAGCACCACTGTACACTTTGCAAGGTCAAATGAATTCAGATTAAAAAAAAATTCTTTCTTCTTGTTGATCTGTTAAAATAGAACATTGGTTTATGAAAGATAACTATTACCTTCATAGAGTAGAAAACAGAAATTATTATCTATTTTAACCATATTTAAGGCAATACTATGTAGATAAGCCAAAAAAAAACATTTTATTACCTCGGTTACCTTCAAATTTTTAATAAATTTTCTTTTGCTTATAGATGTAGTTCAAGTGTGTAGACTATCAATTGGTATATAATAAGCACCCCATAAATCTATATTTGTTTAAGAAAAATGTGGAATATTTGATAAACAGTTTTTAAAAAGTGACTTTCTGATGGCTTAAATGAGAATCTCAACCATACAAATGAGTAGTATAAGAGGCTAATTATCAGCTTCGGTTTTCATTATGATACTAAAAAGTTAATCTTTTCAAATCATTAATTTCAAGGATTTTATCTGCAGAAATTCCATTTGGGACAGAAAAGAGTAAGGTAGAAGCTTGATGTTTCTTATCACGTAGATTCTCATTTGCACTGATACTACATCGTCTTAGTATATAAAGCCCTCAGTGTTTGGACTACATGCAGCTCTGTGTTTGCATTTAAGTAAACATGGGAGAAAGACTTGCTATTTAAATAGTTGAGAAACCACATTTAGTATTAACTTTATCTCCAAATGCTTAGTTTCAAAAACCTAGTCATGAAACAGTGGCATTGGGGAAAAGAGAAACAGAGAGTGATTTATTTCCTTAACTAGATTTCATTAAATGTGACTGTTTACTTGCCTTTTCCATTTGTTATAGACTGACTTTTTAGTTATCGTTAATGGACTCATTTAGATTTTTCTCCCCTGTAGACCTTTAGCTGCAAATTTCTATTTTTATCTTGAATCTGTGGTAAAGTATTCTTTTTGTAAAGATAAAATGTCTGGAAATGTATTTTATGACAGGCGATGTGAGGTCAAGAGTGTGGTCAAAAGAAACCATTGAATGGACTTGAAAACCCACACATAAATAAATTATATTTAATATAATTATATTTATATAAAATTATAATTTATGTATAATAATTTTCATGTAACAACATATACTATATTAACATATAATTTAACAAAATATATTATATATAAATGTATACTTGTTTGACTGAAAAATTGTACTGAACACTGGAATTTGACACAACACTGTAAAATTATTATGAATCAATAAAAATGTAAAAAAGAAAAAAAATAAGTCTTGCTTACATTGTCAACATGCTTCATTCTAAGTACTTTTATACCTTATTTTATTTGCTCGTTATATCAACTATAGTAGGACATGTAGAACAGCTATTATTATCTCCATTTTTTTTTAAACAGATGAAGAAAGAGGCCTCTTGCGGTTAGTTAAGAGAAATGCCCCAGATCTGATGAGAGAGGCTTGTGGGCAGTTGAATCAGACCCGGGTTCTGCGGCCGCCTCCCTGCATCCTGGTCCACAGCATCACTACTCCTGTGGTGTCTGAGCGGCAGTTCTCCTTTCAGAGATGGGTAGACCTCTCTTCTCTCCTTTCTCTAAAGCATGAGTAAGTGTCCCTTTGCAGCAGGACTTGCCTTAAGAAAGGACAGTTACCTGTTTCTGCCCTTTCATTTCTCCTCATTGAACTAGGCCCTCAAAGAGGAAATAAAAGTCTTTTCTCATGACTAGTAACATGGGAAAAAGCACCTCAATACACATTTGTATGGCCTAAATTAGACAAAGAATCAAAGATGCTGGTCTTAATAGGCTATGTGAAAATATGTATTAGAGAAGATAGCGTTTCCCAGCTGAAACATGAAAACGGTAACTGAGAGGAGATGGGTGTCACTGCAAGCCGGAGACACAAAAGACATGGTCATGTCGGTTGAACTAGAACTCTGTCATCACAAGCATTCTCTCTTCCAGGCCTCCCTCCTCCCCTCACACCACACGTATCACAACACACAATCCCAGACACACTGGTAATGTGGGTTGGCTGAGGAGCTGCCTACAAATTTGATGATGTAGGGCCTGTGTAACTACATCCTAAATAAAATATTGGCTAGAGGTGACTTGGTTGGAATTCCTGTTGTGTTTATCACAGATGAGAACCAGAGGGCCTGACAAGAGGGAACTTAGCAGTGGATTTCTTGGGGGTGCCGCCCAGGACTCCCTAAGCCCTGACACTACAAAAGTAATCAATTGTACAGGTGCTTCATGGACCATGGCCATGGCTACTCACACCTTGTGTCTTCCCTGCTGGTTATAAGGCTTGAACCATTCATGGAACATACGGTGTGTTGTGATTCTTGAAGTAGTGATGAATTTGTGTTTATCCTCTAGTTCTCCTCACCTTTGTGATGACAAACATGGTTTTATACTTTGGCTGGCCAGACCCAGGGGTGATAGCCAATAACTATAGAGCAACATGGAGTTAACTAGATTATGCTCTGGATTTTCAATTTCTCAGTGTTCCGCTGTGCTAGTTTGAACTCTTTGGTTCTAAGTAACAGAAACAAACATTCATGTAAATATAACGAAGCACAAAGAATAGGAAAGCAGCCAGGTACCAGGGAGGGTCAACAAAACTCAGCCTTTATACTTCATTTCTGCTTCTCTCCATGGACCTAATATCCCTCTCTTTCTCTCTGTCTCCCACAGACCTATTTTTTTTTCACATTGTCCATCCACTTGGAAGGTACAAGATTTCCCCTGTAAATTTCTCACATTTTCATATCCTCCAATGTAATGAGCTCAGACCGCCTGTCTTTCTATCACAAACCAAAGTCCTCAGGGGGAGAATGTCATTTGTCTGGCAGGGGTCGGGTCCCCACCTCTAGCCCAGGCAGCCATGGGGACAGAGTTGTGTACAGAGAATGGCAGCTGAGGCCTCCCCATGTTGGCCAGGCTGGCATCTTCCAGGGAAGGCAGGCAGCCACTACCCCTCTCTGAGACGGTCACCGCAAAGTTGTCTTCCAAGACAAATGTAATGACAAAATTACATTTACATAGTGCTGTACAAGCTGTGAAGTGCTTATCTATACTTTGTCATGTTAGTTTAATGATAATGGAAAAGAAGTATTTTGGGGGTGAAGTGGGGAGGAGTATAAAACGTATTCATGAATATCTCTAATTAAATACTGGCACACATATTTAAAACAGCAGCCTCTCTCCACTGAGTTTATATTATGGTTTAATGAATTACTCTAATATATACCTCTGGGGTATGTGTGTGTGTGTGTGTGAACGTGAGGGCAGATGAAATAACAGCGATAAAAACAAAGAAGAACATCTCTGACATCTTCCCAGATAGGTCGGTAGACTGAAAAGCAAACTTAAAAGAGAACGAAAGTAAATGTGGTAAAATGTAAAAGATAAAGCTTAAAATTATAAATATTTGTGAGGAAACAATGCTAGGAATCTGGAAAATGATGAGAACATTTTCTTTCACAAACCTAGTATGACCTTGAACTCTGAAGCTACTCAAGGGGAGTGGGTGGCTCAGGGATTCCAGAGCAGGTAAAGAGCCAAACTAAGGATGGTAGGAAGAGGGAGAGAAGATGCAGAAGAAAGTTGATATGTGGAAGAGCAAAGGCAGGAAGGACTGGCAGAAAAAACACAGCAAGTTCAGAGCTGAGGGGACTAGAACCTTGCAGGAGTCATGGCCAAGTCGATGGATCAGGAGGCTGACAGGGAGGAAATTCTTATGTGAAGCCAATGGAAATGGGCTTGAAGTCCCCAAAAGCAAAGGATCCACTCTCTTGTTCAAAGTCATAAAATACAGAGTCCAGTCCGAGCTCGAGGAGGAGGTAGAACATTCCAGAGGTAGTCTCTGAAGGAAAGGCTCATGGACAGGAAGAGAGGAGACTACATAGAAGTCCTGGAAAGACTCTGTTGCTGCTTAACCTCGTGTTAAATGGCCCGAATCCAGTTAAATTCTGTACTTGAGCTGTGTGTCTCATTTTTAATTCTCCTCTGAAGTTTACACCCACAGGACTTGAATACTTCACATACGGCACTAAGGTGGACACGCTGGCGGGTCTAGTGCTCCACTGTCCAATGACTAATCAAGGATACTTGCATCCAAATTTAATTGAATTAAAATCCAGTTCCTCGTTCACATGAGCCCCATTTCAAGTGCTCAGTAGCCACGTGAGACCACCCATCAGGCAGTCAGACAGCGCACACGTGGAACACGACTGTCATCACGGAAAATCCTGCTGGACAGCTGTGCTCTAGAGAAAAGGATCAAGACAGGCTCTGAATCCAAAGTTGTCGTCAGAGAGGAGGAAATGCCTCCTTCAAATTCCTGAGAGGATTCCCAAGATAAAGGAGTCCGGAGGGAAAGAAGAGCCCGCCCTCTATTTCACAGTTGCCACAGTTTGCCCTCTTTCCTCTCCTCCCCTTTTCATACTCTCTATTGCCCACGGCGATGGGACAGACAAATAAACAGAATACGAAACCCGCAGTCACATCAGCAGGGCTTCTTTGAGGCTGTGCGCAGCATTGTTTTTAGTATCCATTGTCTGCTGCAGACTCAAAGCTTTGTAAATACAGCCAGGTCTTTTTCATGGATCCTTTAGGGATTCTTAACACTACTTTTGAAAAAATCTTAGGATTCTCCCAGCATCTGTCCCTCGGAACCACAATTAGATCTTACAGTTGCACATTCCAGCTCACTATCCCGGGTATAACCATTTAATCACCAGGATAACTTGTCACCTCTTATTGAGAGAATCGGGGGCCAGGGGTTGCCACAGCCACCATGATGGAGAAAACCCACATATGCAAAGTGCAGGCTATTCTGTGGTCCGAGAAACGGGGACGGGAATAATCACCAGGAAAAAAAAAAAATAATATTTTCACTGACAGTTGAGGGCAGTTAGTTTCCCAGGGAGAAGCGCTGGTGGCAAAGGTCTTTACACAGGGAGGCCTTTGTCATTTTATGGATACTCATCTGTCAACTGTCAGCCTGTTTCAAAGGGGCTCAGGCCGTAATGTTTTCCTCTGCACCTTTCCCATCACGGTGGCCCAAATTTCCCTGGCCAACCATCCGTCTTCCTATTTGCCTAGTCTGGTCACTTACAATGAGCAGGGATGTAGTGGTGATTCTGCAGCTGCAAAGAGTGAGGAAGAGGGGCGGGTGGCCTGCGGGGAAGGGCTGGAAGGAGGGGGGGCGCAAAGAGTTCGCATAGCATCTCTCTGGAGGCACTTCTGCCCAGGGAGGAGTTTTTTTGTCTAGACCGTTGTTCCTTAAGAAAAAAGGTTGCACCAAGCGTGAGGTTGGCCAGGACAGAAGCAGGGGATGTAACAAGGTGCAGCAGATCGCAACACCCACAGACCCACCCCCGGGGCTCTTAGGGCCCCACCCAAGCGACAATGTCATTCTCCCAAGTTCCAGGGCGAAATGAAGTGTGATTGTCTAAGACGTGATAGTACATGAAATCAGCTCTGATGATTGTGGGTCATCAGTCACAGCTCTGTTCTCTGGCCGTGCAAATCCCATAAATATTTTTGACAACTAAAACAGCAGTAAACGAGGAACATCAGCATTTTCACATTCTGGCTTTTCTACATGACGGGGTCCCTTGGGGCAGTCGCTTCAGTCTTCTGAGCTTTCGTTCCCTCTGCTGTAAAAGAGGCATTATAAAGATACCGGTGCTGTAGCTGTCTGAGGATTAAATGAGATAGTCTGAAGAGAGAGCCTCCTGAACCTTGTAACTTGGCCTTGGCTGCTGTCCTAAGCTCATTTTTCACTATATACCTCATTCGTGCTCAGTGTCACTTCTCTTGGACTTGACTTCCAATTTCCCCTCTTTTTTCTACTCCATCCTCTTACACAGCTGGTGGGAGTAGAACACTGACAGCCACTCATAGGCTCAGCTCTGCAGCCCCAGCGAGTCCTCATCCATGAGATGGCATAGACACCGGGAAAGGCCCCGAATTTCTCACATTCTTTATTTTTCCTGTGAATTGTCCACTTTTACCCTTTGTCATTCCCTTAACAAGATTTTTTGTATTACTTTTAGAGAAATTTTTATATGATAAGCTTGTTAGAGTTTTATTTAGCTTATGTGTTATTATTCCTTCCCCCCCGATTGTCTCATTTACTTTATAATTTAGCGTTCTTATCACACAAAATTTTTAATTCCATGCTGCATGTATCAGTTTTTGTCTTTGCAGTTTTTTCTGTTTTATGCCGTTTATCACCCTAAAATTTAACGAGTCTTGGCTTTCAATGACATGAAACATGCTACTGTGTGTTCGGGGAAGTCAAAAAGCCCGACGCTTGCGTTCCCATGCCCCACACAGTTAGGTTGTGGGGACAAGGCTGAGGCTTGGCTGGCTGGCCTCTCCCATCCAGGATCCTGTGTTAGTGTGGAAGGAAGCAGGAACAGCCTCTAACTCACAGCTTCAGTGGCTGTGGCTCTATCTTAGGTCCAGGGGTGTTCGTGGGCATTCAGAATTTAGGGCCAAAGGCTATTGGTAGTTCTATTTTTAACTTTTTGAGGATCCTCCATCTACTGTTTTCCATAATGTCTTTACCAGTTTACAATCCCACCAACAGCCCACTAGGGTTCTGTTTTCTCCACAGCCTCCCCAGTGTTTGTTCTCTTGTCTTTTTCTTGCACCAGCAGGTTTTATTTCCTCAGCCCATCTTGTAGAGGCCCAGCTACAGAGCCACCTCCAAGAACAGAAGGCCAGGTAGTACAGATAGATTCATGCATCGGAGAAAAGAAACAGAGGCAGTTCTTGCCTGGTGGTCTCCACTTTCCCTGAGAAATAGGAAACTGGTCAATGGACCCAACAAGTGACTTCTCAGCACAAACAGACCCCTCTGGGGGCACCTTTGCGAGGCACACAGAATGTGCTGGTTACTCTCTGAATGCAATTCCACTGAGCACAGGGATTCCACCTGTCTTTCTGTATAGTCTGGCATGAAGTACAGAGTTACTTAATACACAAACAAGAGAAGGAGTTCCCTATGACGATGCCTGAGTGGTTTGCTTTGGTGTTTAAATAAAGCATATTTTGAAATAGATGAGAAACACCGCTCAGCTCCCTGCCAGTGGGATATCATAGTAAATTTCAGCAAACTCAATGGTAGAAGTCACAACCAATAATGTGTCACGTCTCAGGCTCCATCTTCCTTGGCTTTTTGACTTGAATGTGAGTGAGCTGTGGCTTGAAAGCTTCCTGTGTACTCAGAGCTATGGCGTTCACAGAGCATCACTGCATTTTCTTTTGCTGAAGCAGTGAACATTGATTTTCCTGGAAAAAAATAATAAGAGAGAAAGAAAAACCAAGTAGGAAATACTACTACACATGTCCATCTAAATTGACCGACCATTTCTTGAGCATGCAAGCTCAGGCAGCCAAGAAGAGCATTTAAGAGCACAGATAGCAGAGAAGACTGCCTAGTTCAATCCGGGCTCAGCAACATCCTGGCTCTGTGACCTTAAATATATCCAAGCTGTGTGCCTTGGTTTTCTCATTTGTAAAATAAGTTGGTTTTGAAGCAAGATAAAGCTCTCAGAATAGTGCTTGACACATAAATGCTGCAATTCAGTATTATTCTCACATGTGGCACGGGTAGGGTTAGAGACATTGTTGATGCCATAACCTCTGCTTCTGTGGATGGGAACCAGCTGTCTTCTAAGCTCTAGGAGCTCCATGAGGATGCCTGGCAATCGATGCTCATGAATACCCTGCTCTGGGATATGCTGAGAATGGGCACCTTCCCAGTGGACTAAAATGAGACAAGACTCGAGCAGCCCCCTTTACACCATACTGGAAGATCTGAATGGGTTCCCCAGAGACGAGAGACTTCCAGAGGCTAGGGAGATAAGCAGTTTTCACGAGACGCCACTATTTTAAGATCGCAAACTAGGTGTGGTCTTAATTGACAAATGGCCTTGTTATCCAGCTATTGCTTGAAAGAAGAGCTAAATTCCTCCAAACCCAGAAGCCTTTATTGTTTGCAAATTCACCTCAGCTTCAATCTGATTATCCTTTGTAGCAATTCACTTCATCTAGAAAAGTGAGGCAAAGAGTTGTTCATTTTGTTGAAGGCACACGTAACTACCGAAAATGCAACCGAAATTGCGGGTGGCATGAGTGCTTCCCTGAGATTTTTAATGGTCAAGGTTGAAAAATCTGTTATGTAAATTGTCCAATTAAAATTCTCACTAGCCACACTTGATGGCAGAGGACATTGACGTCTTCTCCACTGCTGTGCATTCAGGTGGATTGAAAGAATTACTCTCTGAAGAGAGTCTTGGCCCTGCCTTGGGTCTTGACTACTCATCTTCAAGGGGAGATAAGATGGCCTCTATCCAGGCTGCTTAGGTTTTTTTCATTCTGTCCCCAGAATAGCTGGCTTTTAAAACATATGGCTTTGTACTTAACTTGCCACATAAAATAACTGCACTGCAAGGACTTGTTAGGAAATTTATCCTCAGAAAACACTGCCCATCAATAGCTATTTCAGTCTCTTGGAAGCAAAAATATCGGTCCTGTTGATTTGAACTCGAAGATGCTCTCAAATTCATTCTCACCTTTTCATTTCTATCACAACACTCTAGTCTGAGCCACACTGTCTTTTGCACCTTGAGAGCCTTCTCGCGCTGCTCTCCACATTTATTCCCACCCTAACCTTTCCAGTCTGTACATCTCACCCTGAACAATTTTTAAAAGTACAAATATGTTTGAACCACTGCCTGCCTGTTCAAAAGTTTTCAGTGGCTTCCCAGTCTTCTTAGGTTAAAATTTAATCCTCATCTCATTCTGCAAGGTGCGGTCTGGACTGGCCTCTGTCCTGCTCTCTGAGCGGGTCTCACAACACTCTTCTCCTGCCCTCCAGCCTCCAGCCAGACCAGCCTTCTCAAGTGGTCAAGTGTATGCAGATGTTTCTGCCTCAGTGTGTGTGCTGGTTGCTTTTATAACCTACCCTTCCTCTGCACTCCCACTGTCCTCTCTTTTACCCTTGATACCACTGGATTTCTCACCTTGTCTCATTAACTGTCACTGACTTTCCAGATGTTTCCATTAGCCCACTTATCACAGCTATAATTATATGCCTATTTTTGAGATTCTTTGATAAACATCTGTCATCTTCTTCCCCAGATAAAAACAGATACTGACAGTACTTTAAGGACTCTATGCCTTGAATTTAGCACTGCGCTTTGCATATAATAGGTGTTTAATTAATGTGAAGGAGGAAAATGGTTGTTACAAGGATTTGCAGTTCTTCTGTTCTTCTAGGCATTTCAGACTCTATCCTTAGGTAAAGTCAACGTGAGAGGTGTGTATACCTGGATCCCTAGCATTGCCTCACCACCCCCACGCACCGTATCGTTAACCTAAATGTGCCTTGGGATGGTTTCATCGATCCATAGTGAGGGGTGTTATAAGGGATAATCTGAAAAAAGTATTTGCTGTAAAGCAAATTAAGGACATTATCCATTCTATGAGAACCCATTGGACACGTGTCTCTCTGAAGCAGTCAAGCTGCTTTGGAGATTCTGGTTGGTATTTATCTTAAGAACACTGTAGAAAGCGTAACTAATGGTATTCTCTCCTTGAAACAGACAAAATGGTGGCCCACTTCTGGCAGAGGTATGCAGTTACATGACATACTTTTTATATACTAAGTGCATTACTGGTAATGTCTTTCTTTCTTACACTTTTAATTTTGCCTCAACTTTCTCTGCTTATGTGAATTTATTTGTGTTACCATATGCATCTCCTTAAGCCATCTTAAATCCTTCCTGGAATAAGGTGGGGTATAAATAAACAAATAAGAAATGCACAATCTGTGCTTCTCAGCAACACTTTGTGCATTTCCCTAGAGGTACCAAGACAATTGTGAAAGTAAGGCCAGCGAGTTCTCTTCAGTTCTTTAGTCCCAGAGAATCGCTCAGGGCTCGCAGAAACTGCTCCCTAGATGGAGTCAAGTTGCTTCTTTAGTAATTCCATTCATAAATACACATTGGCTGTCTAGTAGGACACTTGAAATCTTGATAATCAAAAGCTTATTGTATGTTTGAGGCGCTTGAAAAGGAAATTGAAGCTAATACCAAGGGAGAACAGAATAAAGTTAACTGTTTTCCTTCGAAACCAGCAGGAGGGCATCTAAAGTATAATGTAATGCACAACTTTTAACTTTATGAGCTTTTTTGCTTCTTTTCTCTGTTTGGGTTGCATTTACAGTCGTAAGGTTACTCTGTCATACATAATTAACTTGTCATCTATCGAAGAAGCAAAAAATTACATATATCCAGGGGTTGTACTGATGCTTTTTGATAGAAGAACAGGCTTGCTTGGAATTGTAAGTTTCTTATTTGAAAAGATATCAGAAGTTAAAAAAAATTAAGAACTTGATATAATTATATCCATGGCAGTGATTTATCCCCCTCAACCCCCTGCACACTCAGTATACAATTTTGAAATAGAAACAAAATCACTGCAGTGAAAAATAGACTTTTAGAAAAGAGAGAATGGAAAACACACGTCCCTAGCCCATAGTAACAGTGGCGTCCGTCTGGCAAGAATCATGAAGAATTTGGTTAGCCCGCCTGGCTGCCTTTCCTCCTGGCCCCTGTGAAGCTCTCCTTTAACCTTTGTCCTCCTTGATCCCTGGTTCTGCACTGGGACTTTCTTCTCTTCCATTTTTCCCCCGTGACTACATCTGAGGTGGACACTGGAGCCATGCCCTTTTTGGGGGGGTTGAGGGGAAGTTTCACAGTTTTTATATCCTGCTTCCTGCTGGCACAGGTTTCAGAGCCCAGGGATTATTTTAGGGGCTGGAGAGAACTTTGCAGACCAAGTTTGTGGTTTCTTTGGTCATTTAATCCCCTTGGAAATTTAGTAAACTTCTGATCTGTTTGTGCCCAATCTGTTCCATGTGTGGGTAAATCCTAGCCAAAGATCCAGTCTTGATAGAAGTTTTAAGTATAAAAACCCTTGTCATTTACTTTCCTCTGTGATTAATCCTTCCTCTTTCACCTAAAGAGTGGCTACCTTGCAGCATCTGAAGACAAGCTCCCTGAATTGACACGTGGCTGTGAGCTGGCTTCCTGTGTTGGGCAGAGAACAAAGACGAGAAGGTGTCTGAAAACCAAACTGGGGCAGAGTCCTACCTGTGTTTAGGCAGCCCTTGCTTCTTACCAACCCATTTAGAATACAAATCCAGTTAGGTTTTCATCTTTGCAAAACTCCAAATGACTGGGCACTTGGTAATCTGCAGACCACAAGCCAAGAATGTTCCTTTCTACTTCTATTCACAAGTGAGCTGGTTCTGGTCTTAGTTTATCTTTCTCCTTCGGGGCTTTTAGCAAAGTGGCATGAAGTAGCCAACACATACCAACATCCTGAATTCTCCCTGCCGCCACAGTATGCACATAGTTTGCTCCTGGAAATGATTTAACCAAATCTTTTGCAACATTTCATTAAACTGTCTACTACCCTACCAAATCCACTAAGCTAATGACTCATTTTGAGTGCATTTACTTGCAACACCCTGTTTCTAGGTACCGATTGTGAATCAGTTATGATTAGGTCTAGTTGAGTGACAGCAATCCCCAGATAACTATATCATAAATAATATGCTGTGGTTTTCTCATATGTCAACAATACCTGAGAGTAAGTGGTCCAGGGTACCCTGATGGCTCTGTTCCTAAGTGCTTAGAGGCCCAGGTCCTTTGCAACCAAGTACTATGTTTTCCCCAGGATTCTGTCCTTTCCTCATGGTCTAAAACGGACTACCTGGCATCAAATTCACAATCCAAGTAGCTGCCACTTCCAAAAGTCCCATGGGCGCAGGGAGGAAATGAGGAAAGACAGACGCCATCTCCAGAGTTGCACAGACCACTCAAATGTCTACACTTGAGAAAATGTAGTCTTTATGTTGGGTAGCCAGGTCCTTGGCCAAAAGTCAGAGGTTCTATTATTATAGAAAAAGATGAAACCAGGTTTGGGGAGACAGTAAGAATAATTGCTCACAATTGAATAGAGTGGAGGCTCATGGGGATCAAACATTGAGAGGGCCCCAGACTTGAAGGTAGCGTTCTGAACAGTGCCCTCCTCCCTGTGAGGGGAGCCTGATGGAGGGGCCAGTTGTAGGGGTCGTCGAGCACTTAAACCCAAGATTCAAGAATTAGTAAAAGAGTGTCTGGCTGGATGTGCCATACAGTGGGGACCGATCTCAGAGACTTAATGGAAAGCCTGATGAGATTCGTCAAACTGTTTATCTAATTTGGATGACTCCTGTGGGAATGAAAGATGCTGTTTGATAACACCTATTAAGAAGCTCTGAACAGCTTGGGAGGCAGTAGTGTCTCTTTCAGTGGGAAGTTGACTTTGGAAGAGGTTGGAAGATTTGGGAATGCTAGAATAGAGTGGTGGATTGTTTTCTCTGAAAATAAAACAATAGGTTGGAGGGGGGAAAAATGTGCTGACTTGGTCAAGAGGTTAAACTGAACTTGAGAATAAAGATCAGACAAAACTGAAATTCCAGACAGAAGACAACAGATATGACAGGAAGGAGGACAGCTGTGAGAAGAGTGTAGAAGAAAACGTTAAGGAACGAGTTTGATGAGACCCCTCATGTTCTCAGATTCGTACACCTACTGTGTGGATGAGTGTGTTTTATACAAATACTCAGTGCCAACCTAATATTTTGATTAAAATTTTATACACAATCTTACAGATGTTTTCATGGCCTAGATGTTGTGGAATAAGGACATATCATGTTATTGGAAAGACTGATTTTTTTTAAATAAAGAAACTGATCTGGTAGAGGTGACAGGGGAATAACTGTATGTGACAATAAGGATGAGATGAAATCCACAAACCTGACAGCAGAAGCTCCATGTAAATCTCTTGAAGGAGCAGAAGGAGGCTGAAGAAGTGAGAGGTAGGGCAAATGGCCCCCCAACTTGACTAGACTTCGGGGAACTTGTAAAAACACTGATTTCAGGGCCTCCCTCACTTGCCAGATTACAACGCAGTACCTTGAACTCGGGAATCTGTATTCACATCCTAAACAACCACCCTCAGACTGTTCATTCTGCAGCTGGTATTTAGGAACCACTGCTCAGACATTCTGTGAGAGGGACGGTAAGAATGACACTTTCTGAAAGTAGATCCCAAAAAACTGACACAGAGAAAAAGCCTAGCCGTGCTGGGAGCAGTTACCCACGTGCCATCACTGCATGTTTCATTGTGATGAGGCAGAGCACCTCATACGTTCCGGACTTCCCCTGAGACTTGGTGGGAACGCCGCCTCCTTGAATGTTGAGGAAGCGATGAGGAAAATGTGCACCTGGGCTTGCTTTTAAAGGGCAAGCAGAACTGAATGGCAACGGGGAAGACCTGGGAACCTTTCAGTCTGTGCCCCTGAGACACTCACAGACCCAGCAGTGGCACAGAGCTCCCACTCTCCAGCCCTGAGCAACACGAGGAGGGATGAGTTATGGAAGAAGAGAGTCCTGCAGTGCAAACAACCTTCCTGAGAGCAAAGTCTGCCAGCCAGGACACTGCCGGCCCCTGAGACCTCATAGGAAGGTGCCATAAACATAAATACCTGGTCCTCACCTGCCTGCCTCCTTCCAGTCTACTCCCTGGGCTCCAATCATTGGCTGAATCTAAAGGAAGTCAGAGGGCTCAGGAGTCTGGGGATGGGTCCCAACAAGTTCAGCCTCCAGGAAGGAGAGTAGGGTGAGGGTGGACCCGGAGGGGCACAGGAGGATTGCAGGGGCACTGAGTGAGCAGGAACTAGCTCAGCCCCAGCACTGTGAATTCACGTGGCCATTCTTCATATCACAGTCAAAACGGCCCCCTACTGTCCAACCTACCCCCAAAAACCTCTTACAGAAGCTTCACTGACATTTACAAAGATGGAGCTGGTCTGCCTAAAGAAAAGAAGAAAACACTGTAAAAAGGAAGTGAAGATGCTGAGACAGGAAACATTGGCATACCTGTTACTGAAGACACATTCATTCAAGATGAATCACTCACTCATTCTTTCCTTCGGTGATTTCTTAGCCAGCGGCTATTTTGGCTAACAGATCACATTAGATATTCTCTGGGAGGGGTAAGGTAGATCTTCCTCTCGGAGAATAAATGATGGTTGCGGTGGATGGAGGGCAGAGGAGTCTTCATTAGGCTCATTTATTCATCTGAGTTTCAACCTTTGTTTTGACATTTAAGCATTAATCTCAAGCAGAACAGAATAGAGCAGAAAGGGTTTGTTTTAGTTGTATTTGCTGGTGTCTCCTTAAAGCTATGTGTGCAGCTGTCAGGTTGAGATGAAACTGGTTTGGTAAAAGGGGTGGGGGTGGGTCAGTTCTAGTTCTGAAAGAACAGAAGTATACTGGCAGAATGAGAATTAATAAGGTCTAAAAACTGGGCATAAGGGGTTTCATGGAGAGCACTCAAAGCTAAAGACTGTAAGAGGTTTAGAGGAGTTGTATAATCTATCTCTTTGGTTTTTGGCAGAAGTCATTGTGACTTTACTGGTCTTGAACTAAGGATTCACAATTTCCAGATGGTGTGGCCAGCAGAATTAAATGGTGACATGGGACAAGTATCAGAGACCTTTAAATGACATTTCTTTGAGGTTATCCTTTGGTAAGGATTAGCAAATCCTGTCTTCTCAAATTCACCAGTACTCTTTTTATTTGTACTTATCACAGTGCAAGATACATAGTAAGAAATCAATCAGCTCTTTTTTTGTTTGATTAAAATTGGCCAATGTGTTAATATTTATTCAACAAATATATATTAATTCCTGCAAATATATATTAATTCTTGAGCCCAGCCAGACACTAGAGAGAAAGAAATGAAAAAAAAATGTGGTCTCTTTTCTCAAGCTTATCTAATAGGGAAGCCTGGCTATAATCAAAGAGGCATGCTAATAAGTATACAGTTACAAACTGTGATGTAAGCCATGAAATGAAAGAACTGGAAATGATTTTAACAGGAGGACGTAATTTGGTGTAGGGTTCAAGAATATTATCTCCAAGGAAGTGATGTTTGAGCTGAGATGTGAAGGTAAGTAGAAATCAACTCCTTGAGGGAGGGAGTGTTTCGGAAACTTCCCACCCCACTCAAAAAATCAGGAAGGATAAAGGTCCTGAGGTAAGAAGAAGCAAGGTGCTTTCTCAGAGCTGAGGAGCTCAAGGAGCAAGGAGGAGTGAGGGGTGAGGCAAGAGAGCTGGACTGTGGCCAAGTCGTGCAGAACCTTGTGGGTCATACTATTTATTTTAAGAGTAGTTGAAGGTCATGACCAGAAGAGGATCATGATCTAAGCTGTTTTTAAAAACAGCACTTTGCGAACAGAGTAGAGAATGGCACAAGAGCATGCTGTCCAGGAAAGAGATGATGTTAGTTTGGACTAGAGTGGTAGTGGCTAAAAATAGAAGGAAGTAAAGGGATTTGAAAAATATTTAGTAATCTACATTAATAGAAATGGGTGATGTATCTGATGTGTGTGTATTTGCTTGTGTGTAGGATAATAGAGCTGTCAAAGATAACAGCCCTGGTTCTCTGCTTTCGTAGCTGGATGAATAGCAGTGTGATTTCTTGAGACAGCACTGGTGGAGGACTATATTTAGAGGAAATGTCATGAGTTAAGTTTTTGGTATTTTGATTCTAGATGCTTGGAAACATCCAAATGGAGATGCTGAGAAGGCAGTTGGGAAAACACTGGTTATTTGTGGAAGAATTGTAAGTTGGCTTACCCAATATCCAGCACTTTTCTCTTTTGCCAACCTCTACTATACCAGCTGGAAAAGCAATGCTGTTTCCTTGTCTCTTTTGCATATCCAGATGGTCGTGTGACAAAGATCTAGTCAATGTGACATAAGCTTATGTTAATTAATGCATCAGGAAAGCTTTTTTCCCAGATACAGATGCTATCTCATCTCTGCCTTATTCTGTCTCTTTGAATATGGATATGATGGCTGGAGCTTCAGCAGCCATATTGCTCCCATAAGAGAAAAGGCAAGAGAATCATAAAGATTTCAGCTATAATGTCATTGAATAGCTGAAACATGCCTACAAAAGCTACCTCCAGACTTTATAAAACAAACAAAAAACCAAAACTATATTCATTTCAGTTCTTCTTTTTCTTATTAACTTCAACAAAGTTCATTTCAACCTGACATAGGTAGATTATAAAATGGACAATCATCAGTATATGGATGATAATTGGAGCCAAGGGGCAGAAAGTTCAGCAAAGATCTGAGGAACTCCAACCATTAAAGTCTGGGTAAAGAATAATAAGCATAAACAGGAGACTGAGAAAGAGTACCTAAAAAGGTGGGAGGAAAACCAGGAGAGTGTGTAAAACAAAGACACTAATGGAAGAGGGTGTTACAAAAAGGAATGAATGGTCAATGGTGTCAGATGCTGCTATTAGCTGAATCCTAAAATATCTACTATATTTAGTGACATGAAGGTCACTGGTGACTGTGGTAAGTACCATCACAGTAGAGTTAGTGAAGTGGGCTAATAGAAAGGATAGGACATGAAATAGAAGTACATTCAAACAATTCTTTTGAGAGGTTGGATAGAAAAAGAAAAACAGAATGGCAGGATGAAGTTGAATGGAGTTCAGGTTTGTTTTTCAAATGGGAGAGGCTAGAGGCTGTTTAATTTATTTATTTTTATTGAGCTACAGTCAGTTTACAATGTGTGTCAATTTCTGGTGTACAGCACAATTTTTCAGTCATACGTGAATATTAAATGTGTGGGTGTAAGATCATCCAGAACAGATAAAGAAACAGAAAGAGAAAATGCTTACTGATAGTGTGTATTCCCAAGATGGTGAGGGCAGTTGAGGATCACAGCATAGGTAGAGGGATTGGTCTTACAATGTCAAAAATATAGACTCATAGAGTCAGATGAAATCTGACCAGAGAGATACTGTAAACATAGCCAAGCTCTTAGGAGGTGGTTACTGTTGCTTTCTGGATGAACTGATTGTATACTTTACAATATTGAAAAGGGGATCTCCTTAGAGATGTGGAGAGCTCCCATTGGTGATTCTGAGATACTGCAGGAAAAAAACAGCAACCCTGGCCTGGAGCTGCAGATTCTCATTATGTGGTGAATACATCATACCATAGGGTCTAGCTCTTAATCTTACCTTGGTAGATATACCATGGTCTAGAATATAGTACCAAATTTATGTGGGCACATAACAGTCTAGAATCTAATCCTCAGGTTTAACTTGGCAAGTGCAATGGTCAGTTTTATATGTCAACTTGCCCAGGCTGCAGTCACCTGTTATTCAATCAAACAATAATCTCAGTGTTGCTATGGAGATATTTTATAGATGTGATTAAATTCCATAATCAGCTGACTTTAAGTAAAAGACATTATCCTAGATAATCTAGGTGAATTTGATCTATTCAGTTAGAAGACCATAAAAGCAGAATTGAGGTTTCCCTGGATGAAGAAGAAATCTGTCTGTGGGCAGCAGCTTCAGCTCATGCCTGAAATTTCCAGACCGCCCTTCCTGACAGTTTGCCCTATGGCTATAAGACTTGCCTAGCCAGCTCCACAGTTGTACAAGCCTGTTCTTTGTAACAAGTTTTTTAATCCAAATCTCCTTCTTCTTGGTTCTGTTCTTTTGGTTGAACCCTGACTGATACATTGGGCATATCACAGTGTACGATCAAGCCTTCAGTATTACAGAAAGCTGATTAGTCAAAAAACACCAAGGATGGGCTTGGCTGTCAAAGGTGGAAAGCTGAAATGGTTAACTAAAACATCAGAAATTACATTACAAACACCAGAAATACTCCAAGGCTACATGATTGGCACATTCTCCTCCCATAGCCATAACCACATTGCCAGATCTATGGAGTCAGACACGGAAGTAAGAATAGTTGAATACGGAACTGCATTGAGCTATGAGAGCCTTGTCCATCCTGCCATAACAGGAGAGCTTGCCAGGACAGCTAGGAATGCTTAATCCCTTTGCTAATGCTCTTTCCCCCTGGGAGTGTTAAGACAGCCATTAGCCATATTTGCCATTTTCTAAACTTACCTGGCTGAACAATCTACCTTTACAGATATGCTCTTTGCATATATTGGTGCTGATATGTCCAATCTAGTTGCCTCACTGGCCTGGGCATCTTTCTACCTCCTTGCAACGGGCCTGGCACATCTCCTCTCTGATTTCACTCTGTGTTGATGTTACAAACTGGCTCCCAAGGGCAATGCTTTTCCTCTATTTAATGAAAGGTCACCAAAAGCTTTTGTGAAATTAGTAATGCCATCCTGGACAGAGGGTCGAAGCAGTTGGGGAAATATACTTTCATAGTCCAGAGTGTGTCAGAAAAGACTTGTGGCTCTCAGACTGGCCTAGAGTTAATCTGGAAACTATCAGTTAGACTCCAACATATAACCCATATGCCTTCTCCATGTAACTTCTCCTTCAGAACCTGTGTTTGCAACATGCCAATCTCTTGGATAAAAGCTTTGCATACATTAATTTCTATAATCTTTATGAGAAATTTATAAGTGCCTTAAGAGGGCGATACTGTTATCCTCATACTATGGATGGGAAATCGAGAACCTGAACTTAAGCAATTGTCCAATATCACACAGCTAGTAAGACATGGAGCTGGAGTTTTGGCCCAGGCCTGCATGACCCCAACCTGGTGCCCTCCATCACAATTCTGTATTCTATCTTTTCTTTTAACCACAAGATACATCTACTATGAGGCAACGTGGGATCAGAAAATTGTTTTTAACCCCAAGGTAGATTTCTTCCCAGAGTCCTTTCAAATCTGACATACTTGTGTTAAGCAATGTTTTCATTTCCTGTCTCTCACTTTTTTCACTACATGATTATATGTTGTTAAAGCTGTTTTTTTTAATTTGTTATTTGGTCCTTTCTAATTTCTCATCCTCCTCTTCTTTCTCCATATTTCTTATTCGCTATCATACAAATTCAAAAGAAAGTATGTGATGCTTTGAGTTTCAAATCATTCATCAGGATGACAAATGTTTTAATTTAGAAAAAAATTACAGTTTTGTCACTTTGTTTAGCTGATACTTTACTCTCAGAAATCACCTTACAATTATAAAGCTTGTTAATTCTATTCAAGGAACTTCTATGTGCATTATTTTGTATGGTCTTTACGGTATCTCTAAGAACTCAGTAAGCTAGATCTTATTTTCGTCTTGCGAACCAAGAAACTGAAACATGAAATTTAAATGGTATCTATCTCTGCAAAGTGGATTAGATGCATATACGTTTACCTAGTAGTGCCTAGTAGGGCCGATTCACCAAATTCACAACATTGAACCCACGGAAACTTAATGGGGAAATCAAGTCATAGGTACAATCACACAACAGCAAGAACAAGTAAATAAACTTAGTGTGAATAGTCTGTGAAAGGAAAATGTTAGCTCTCTGTTTAGACCAATGTGATCCTGGTTAAACCAGTTTATACTGGCCCCAAATTACCACAATTAAGTTGTGCCATTTGGCCTTTGCTTTTGGATTTTTCTGCATATTTTGTGAGGGTAGGTGTAGAGGGGGAATTCAACTTAGGATCCATATGTTTTTCAAAAAGAAGCTAGATAATATCAGCAGGTAAAGGCATACTCTGAAGTTCCCCATACGTTTCATTTTATTGTTCATTTTTCCTTCCTTTCCCTTCCTGCCTAATGGACCCCCATCACACAGCACACCCCCACACACCCCCTCGCACACACACATCTGCATTCTCCATAAATAACTCAGCTGTGATACAGGCACTAAAGGATATTAGAATAGCTCATTGACTTTCTTGGATACGCTCTCCTCGCCTCGCCATCGAGTTTTCTCTGCTAATGAAAAGAAAAGACGTTTATTTTTCCTCAGCCGCACCAATGAAAGGCTTTTACTTTAAAACATCACTAAGGACACCAAGGGTCTAGGAGAATTATGTACAGTTAACCACTACAATTTTCAGTTAAAATAGCATCTTCCATGCAATTTCTGACTACAGTGCCATTCTTACATGGAAACTTTCAAGCCTGTGCTGGGCTTCTTGGCCCTTTTAGGCTTGGATGTGAGTGCATCTCTGTGTGGAGGTGTCTGTGTGCTTGTGCACACCTGCGTTCTTAATGTGTGCGGATGGCATTACTGGGGCCACACAGCCACTTAATTTTGGTGACCCCCTATCTTGAGCTACTTTGATAGCAAATTCTCAGGTTTTCTGATTCTGGAAATTAACAAAAGCAGAGGGAGAAGCAGCAGCCAAAAAAGATGGAGCAAGAAAGAGGAGAAAAGAGGAAGGGAAAGTCACACCGCTTCAATCTGATCCGGATATCCAACCTTTAAAAAACACAAAACAGCTCCAACCCTAAACCCAACAACCAAGAAAAACTCCAAGAAAACAATAGATATTTTAAGCTGAAAGTGTTCCAGAGCCCTCTGACAAAGAGTCTCCCGAGGATTACAATGCAGTCAATGTTGCTTTAATTAAATTTAATGCTGTGTGAAATGCACTCCAAGAAACTTTGATGAATGACTGGGGCAATTCACAGAGCTCACTAAAGGGCATCCAGCCCTTGCCGGGGTGTCAAGCCGCGATGAATTGGTTAGTACAGGCATGTTTATAGACTGCCTCGGGAACCTTGTATCTGTGTGGTAATGTCAGAGATAATGTTATGATTCGCTGGACCTGAGGGGGCTTTGATGACACGGTTAATGAGATGTCCCAGAGAGCATCCCAGCAGGTTGTGCTCAGACCTCCCACATCAAACGAGGCAGCCTTGCCCCTCCAGCGCCGCTGCCCTCCAAATCCCTCAGCTGGTCTTTTCTTTCCTTAAGGTCTTTTCCCCTCTTTTCTTTTTCTCGCTTCTTAGTCAACATTCACTTTGTCTGGCTGTTGAAATTCAAAAGTTGTTAGTTTTTAATTTGGCTTCTTGTTGACCTGACAGTGAACAAAAGATTTTCTGGGATTGTGTGGAAACTGGGAGGGAAAGAAAAAAAAAAAAAGATGCCGAGAAAGGGTAAAGAAAAAAGAAAAAGGACTGCTGGCTGAGAGAGGTAACACACAAAAACCACCCCACTAAAAAAAAGCAAAAACAAAAACAAAAAGTTTTCTTCCTGTGGACTTTGGTGGTCAAATTTTGTCATATGGTCAGAGGCTGTGTTGGGGGAACTGAAGTAACGTTTGCTTTACTCAAATCTAAAAAAAGAAAAATTCAGAGAATCAGTTTGATAAAAATTGAAAATGTGGTCGCCAAAGCAAGCACATAAGCAAGCAATTGATGTAGGGCTACAAGGGACACAGTTGTATCTTTTTTTAAAATTAATAGACTTTATTTTTTTAGAGCAGTTTCAGGTTCACAGCAGAATTGAGCAGAAAACAGAGAGTTCGCACATAGCCCTCCCCACCCACACGTACACACTGCCCTACGCTCGGCAACGGTTGTATTTTTTTTAACAATTTTTCCCCTCATTGTGGTCTGTGGGTAGAAAAAAAGTCCTCCTGGGAATTGAAGAAAGTAATGGGAGCTGGTAAATAAACATACTTGGAGTATATCTACCTCTGCAAAACGTCCCCAGACAGGAAGTGGACAGACAGTATTACCTCATTAAAGAGGGCACGCATAGAAGGAGTGACAGAGCTGTATCACATAACCCTTCCTGAGAAAGAAAATGGCTTTGTTTATTTTATGCTTTAAAGATATTCTAAAATATTTGTCCGTCTAAATGTAGCCAATATTACCTCCTTGGGGAGAAAGCAGTCTCTATTATTAATATTTTTTCATAAAACAAAGGGAAACTATGACTCTTACCCTTACATTTCATAAACATTACTTGCTATTACCACTTTTCTTGTTTATATAGAAATCACTTGAACATTCATAGGAAGAACAAACAACAAAAGCATTTCCCCTTTTCCTAGTATACATTTTATTTTTTTATAAGTACTACTGAAATATTCTTAATTCTTTATTGCTAAAAGGTGAGTGAACTAGCTAGGTAGAGAGCCTCTTATAGTAAGTGACATTTATTTAAAAATATACTTGCTTTTGCCTAATAGTGCTACAATGAGGTGGAAATTAGGTCACAGGGACAAAAGTGCCACACATGGTTTGCTTGGTTGTTTCTTACAGAGAACAGAAAAGAAGCAAGGAGCTAATCTATTTTAAAATAAGTCTAGCTCCAAGATGGTGTGACGAAATAATCTTTGTACTCATTAAGGATCTATTAGTGTTTCTGCTAACTGGAGCCTTTCCCACAGTTACAAAGGACAGAATAGCTCAGACAGCTGCATGAGAAATCTGTACCTCCGTCGTACACTGTAAAGGGTCACTTTGTACTTGAGATGGTATTATTTACCACAACAAAGTTGAAGTATGGGTTGATAACAGAACAAACAATAACTATTTGGTACTTGCCTTAGTAAAGAAAGTGATTTCAAATATTAAATATTCCTTAAAGGGGAGAGGAAAAATTAAATTTAAGGCTCAAAAGAGTGGGATGTTTATTAGAAGAACCGGAGGTAAAATGATGCGTGTCTGACATAAGGAACAGCTTATTAGAAGACGTCTGTGAAGTACATTTGCTTGTTACAGATCTGTGCCAAGTTCAAATCCCCGAGAAGAGACAGAGTACCTGTGTGTTTAAACTTAGCACAGTGTGTCAGACAGTGTCACACACGACTCATTCCTTTGCAAGTGACAGAAAGCCCAACTCAACCTGGTTTAAATAAACTCTTTGAAAAGGAAATGTATTGGCTTATAGTAGTGGAAAGTCTAGGGAGAGATAGGCCTTCAGGTAGGGCTGCATTCAGATTTCAAACAGCACCCTCAGAACGAGCTCTCCCTCTGCCGTCCTCTGTGTAACATATTGAATTCTTTTAGTTCCACGTCATCACAAGATAGCTGCAGTTTTGCCTGCCTCATATTTTTTCAGGTTCAAGTCAAATGGGTCAGCGAGGCCTGAGAGGCACTCTGACTTCATGGGCTGAGCTCACGTGTCCACGGCTGAACGTGCCGCCATCACCAGGAGAACTGGTGCTTTGACTTCGGGCGGGATCACAGGCACCAGCCTGGGAAGCTTGGCGTAGCACCCCACGCAGACCGCATGGACTGAAAACAGGTGCATAGCCAAATACAAAAGCGGAGTCTGTTGCTGGAATAAGGGAAGCTTTATGATAAAGAGGCAAATAAAAATTGACTCCAATATGCCACATCTCACCAGTCTTGCAGTAAATATTCCACCCTTCTCACAATTTGAGACACTTACCCATAGAGATTTGGGCTGGTAGTAATAAAGAATAAAGAAGCAACGTCTCTTTAAACTGGAGTTAGGAGAGTGTGCAAATTGTCTGCCGTGTTTAGCACCAGAGTAGAGTGGTGCAAATACTCATTCTAGTCACAAAGGGCAACATTAACAGTGAGTAACAAAGCGCCTCGTGATACCGCTATGGTAAGAAAAGTTAGCTTCAGCTCACCAGCCTCCTGTCACATTTTGTGCATTTTCTTTTTTGTGCTTTTTTGGTGGTTAAACCACAAGGAGGAGAAGAACCGGGCAGTCGGGACTGGGTCCTGCTCGAGCAGGCAGCTGGACTGGGAGAGGAGGAGGAGCATGGCCAGCCAAGTGGCAGAGTCCCGGGACAGTTA
Source organism: Vicugna pacos (assembly GCF_048564905.1). Taxonomy (NCBI): domain Eukaryota; kingdom Metazoa; phylum Chordata; class Mammalia; order Artiodactyla; family Camelidae; genus Vicugna; species Vicugna pacos. The sequence goes on from NC_132988.1 coordinate 78,452,458, forward strand.
CATCTCCAAGTGCATCACAAAGTAGCTTAGTAGTGTCAACCAGTGACGAAGGCAGAAAGAAACCACAGGCACGGCTGGAGCGAGCTGCAGCAAAGCCGCGTGGCACTGCGTGGGAGACCACATGCCCTGTGAATTCTACACAACATCCACTACAAATCCTGACAGTTCGAGAGTTTTCTGAATCTGGGCCCGAATCAGGAAGGCCTTTGACTCCAAAAAGTGAAGTTCTCATAAGTTGCAAAAAAAGGTCAAGTTAAGAAACACTTAACAATGACTAGACAGAAGGCATTGATCTGAGACTAGGTGTTACGTCCATTTACATCTAGCTTCAGATAGCACTTTTCTAGATGCTAATGCATAAACAAAATAACAATTGTTTATTAAAACATTAACAATTGTGAACTGAAGTGGGTCAAAAAACCACTAGCGTTGGTTAGATTATTTTGTTCATTTCATATCTCCCTCCGGCAGCAGGTGCACAGCTGCAGGCGCAGCGCCCCGCAGATGCTAGCAACCTGCGGAGAGCAGGCATCACAAATGCAGCGCGAGCTCCGCGGCTGTCAACGTCCCAGTTTTATCCACTATCCTACTGGTTTTCATTGCCTTACTTTTTTCTTAACCATTCTAAAACCTCAGTATGAACAGATTTTACATTTTATTGTTTTAATACCAAAAGTTTCTATTCCTCCAATTAATAAGGAAAGTCTTTGACATGCAATAGTAATTATATATTCTTCTTATGTAAAAATCATGACGGTTAAATAAGACAGCATGTATCCCATCCAAGCACCTAACGCTAGAGAGTGAGTTACTTGGCAAGTAGCTCAGACTGGCCAGTCGCCCAGCCTGTAGTGTCACAGGTCTTCCTGAGGTGTGGGTTGGTGACAAGGGTAAGTATATCACCTGGAAAATGCCTGATAAATTCCGTAAATTAGTGCCACAATTTGACTGCAAATTCCTGAAGGCACAGGCTTATGTCATACTTACATTTTCCTCAAAGCTGAGTACCATAAAATGCATACATTGAGAGCACTGGGTGAAAAAATAAAAGAGAGAGAGAGAGGGAGAGAGAAAGAGAAAATTGAGAACTTTTCTGTAAAAGAATAGAAAAGTGAGAACTTGGAATTCTTGAAAATAGATAATTTGCCATGTAGTTCCAAAAATGTAGCTGTCTCTTGATTTTCTTGGGATGGTGCCAAAGGCTTCCCAGAGATAGTGGTGCTTGAGGGGGATCTTAAAGAAGAGTAGGAACACACAAAGGCATGCATTCCAGACAGAAGGATCAGTAGGCACAAAGGTACAGAGATGGGATTCTGTGTGGCCACTGAGCAAGATGATACGTAGAATAATGCTACTGTGGGAGCAGTGATGGGGAAGGGGTGACTGGTGGGAGAGGAGCCAGACAGGTAGACAAAAAAGAGATTTTAGAGGTTTTGCTGCCTATGCAAAGATATTTAGTGTTTTACACAGCTTCCAAAAGCAACTATTGAAGAAATCTGAGGACAGAAAGAAGCAAATGATTTTCTGGTGAAGGAATGGAGCAGGAGCACGATGGAGGAGGAGCACAGGCAGGCAACAGCACGTGGGCCTTTGTCATAATCCAAGTGCACATGACGAAGGCCTGACTGGGGCCAAGGCTGTAGGATGGGGGAAGAGGTATGGACACAGAAGAAAAGTGGTAAGGTTTCCCCCCAAATTGCTATCACAGTGGAATTCTTTCTATCAGACAAAACCTTGCACTTACATGGGACCCTACAGCAGGGTCGTTCTGTCCAAGTGGCGCCCCTGCCCTCCACCTTCTCACCCAACTAGGCATACTTTGAAAATCACTGGGGAACCGCCAAGTTTGGTATCTATCTGCATGTGGCCTGAGCTAGTGAGAGGGATCTGGCAGGACTCTTGGTTTCCCAGTTTCGGCAACTTGGTAGAGATTGAGGTGACCATGCTCAGTTCTTCCTGCTGAACTTCCTTCTCATTGTCCCCCGTTTGTTCTTTGTTCAATCTTCCTACTGAAGTTTTGCAATGAAAACTGCTACCAGGGCAGGGGCTTTGAGCCAGGTAGCGAAATGAGGTTACCAATGAAATCTAATGATTTCAAAGTTAAAAAGCTAATAATAAAACATGACCCTACTAGCCATTTTTTTTAGAGGTACATACAGCATAATGTCCACAGGTCTCAATTCTAGTTTTCACATAGTTACCTGCTTTCAAAATGAGGTTTAAATTTCTTTTTTTGAGCTAAGTTCTAGTGACAGTAATTTCCATGGTGTGTGTGTGATGTGTAATACAGTTGACCTGTGGATAACACAAAGGTTAGGGTTGCTGACCCCCCACACAGTTGAAAAATCCATGCACTGCTGCTCTCTCTGCCTCAAAAACAAAGGAACTGATAAATGACTCACCCAAGGGCAGGAAGCTGAAACAGTTCGGACAGAATCAGGACTCAAACCCTAGTTCTTTTGATTCCACATACTGTGCTCTCAAATCCAGCACAAACTTTCCCCCATACTTAGTTAATTTAAAGACCTGTAAAATGGAAATAAAAATACTGAATTTATTGAAAAAAATCTGCACGTAAGTGGACCGATGTAGTTCAAACTTGCATTGTTCAAGGGTCAACTGTATATAATATTTTTATATACATATATACTTATTTAATGTAAATTATGTAAAGAATCATTTAGATTTCATTCATTAAATCAATCATTTATCCATCAAATGCTTCCTCGCTGCCTACCATGTACCAGACATAGGGCAGTGGACAAGAGCAGATCGATACCCTTCTCTCATGGAGTTGACATTCCAGTGAGTGGAAAGCAAATCATTTCTTGACCGTACTTCAAGGATAAGGTCTGTTGCAGAGGTGAAGCTCACTGTCCACTCTACCATTCCAGTCTGGCAGCCCTGATTCAGTGCTGTGACTTGCAGCAACACGATGGGGGTCACAGGGGCTTAGGAGCTGGGCAGTGACACCAGAGAGAGGGAGTAATTTGGCCTTTATGTTTCTCATCAGCATCACTTTGCACTTTGGATCAAATCTTGACATGAACTGTCGGCATCTCTTCAACATCAAAAAGGTAATGTATGCTTCAGTTTTATGGAAACTTGGGATGTTGGGCAGGTAAATGATTACTAACTTTGACTAGAGGATGACTGAGGGGCCGTGAGAGTGACAGTGAAATTGCACACCTCCTCTCTCTCTCTCTCTCATAAGCTTCTAGATTTGCACACACTATCCCTTTTTGCCTTCCTTCAGCCTTGTTTATGGGATGACATAGAACTCAAAACAAACATGGCTTGCAGATTCCATCCCTGGCAGTGCTCTTCTCTTAAGTTCGTTTAAATGATTACTAGAATTTCCTTATTCTACTTATTGAGCTTCCTTTCACTTGACCTGCATAGATCGAATCCGGCTTTCAGCCATTTCACTCGCGTCTTTGCAATCTGCCCAGTGACCGTGCTATTTCTAACTTCCCATTACTGCATCACTGTGGTTCTGATCACTTCACTTCCCTGTTAAAAAATAAATGAAACAAAACCCTTCAGAGCTTTCCCGTATCTCACGTACTCCTTAGCAGACATTTAAGGTTCTCTGTGGTCAGAACCCAATCTTCCCTTCTAGGCAAACCTTCCTCTTCCACCTCAGTCCTGGGCCTGGCAGGTAGTCGCACACCTCCGCTCTTGCTCACGCCCGTCGTTAGCGCATCTGTAATGCCCCTCTTTGATCCCCATCCGCCAGAATAACATGGCTATAGCGAGGATGCCCCACGTTGTCTCTGGCCTTGATGTCTCCCCAGTGTACAAGAAACCAATCATCCTGTTTGATTTGGTTATTTAATACATTTCATTTTCCCTTAAACTTTTTTCTTCCAACAAAAGCCCTTATTTTAGAGTTCCAGGTTTGTGCTGCTTTTCTGTGTCATTATTGCCATGCTTTTAATGCTAGGACAAACAAAATCAAGTCAGATTTCATTCTTCCATCTAGATAATGATTTCTGGCAATGATTTTGACATGAAAGACTACATTGTGTGAATGGGACTGTGTAGTGTAACCCACACAGAATAAGCAAAATATAGGAAGTCTAAATTGCCATTTATGAGCATGAAGTTGTGAAACATAAAATGAGTAGTGAATTGAGTCTCCACGAGGAAAGAACAGGGATCTCTTTAAAGATCTTGAATATCAAGGGAAACTGAATTTAGATCGTTGTCCAGAAATCTGCATACAGATTGGCTGTTTCTCTGAATTCTCTGAGCATGTCACAGCTTTAGAGGGCCCAGAACAGTGCTTGACACATGGGAGACTCACGATAAATACTTGTTGATTGATTTACAATGAACTCAAAAAGGAAAGGACCAGAGGGGTAGGCCCAAGAAGTAAGAAAAACAGGAAGAACTCATGACGTAACTTAAAGGCAACGCTGCCGAAAAGCACCTTGACCACCTACAATTCCACTTGAGTTACCTCCTTAAAAGTATTTCACCTCCTTTCCTTTGATATTTTCCACAGCTCCGATCAGCCCAGTATACGGGTAAGTATCTCATATCTTCAGAGTGTGTAATAAATGCCTGTATTTATTTATTTATTTCTTAAGTAGAGGCACTGGGAATTGAACCCAAGACCGTGTGGATGCTAAGCACACTCTCTACCACTGAGCTCTGCCCCTTGGGTGCCTGGATTTATTGTTATCTCTCTTTGAGTTTTAGGAAATGTTGCATCCTCAAGCGTGCCCTACTGAAAAGTTACGTAGCTTCAAGAAGTCTGGCACTTTGAAGTATCAAGAGATAACTCCTTGGAGGGGAAGAGGTCGTGGTATTTATGACAAGAGCTGAGGGAAATGAGGCACGAGAGAGACACGCTGTGAGGACTTCAGGAGGGAGGTGGGGGCTCTCTGGAGGCCAGCTCTGACTGGAGGTTTGTATAAAACTGTGGTGCAGGAGACCCTAGTGCATGGGGCTGGCTTTTTTTCCTATCTTTCTCTTTGCTCAGCATTCCCTTCCCTCCTTCTCCTGCCTCAGGCAAAGGCACGCAGGGGAAAATCTCCTTGGTGGTCACTTCCCTTTGCTCCTCTTCACCCTCCCTCAGGCCTGTTCTCACTCTGCTCTGAGCTGTGGGAGGCTTAGCTGCGGTGGGCCATCCCACTGGAGCGCGCCTGCGGCCAGCCAGAGGAAGGGCAGAGAGTGAGGCCGGGGCGTTTGTTCTCCTGGTTCTCACTCTGGGGGGTTGCTGAGGGCGGAGCTTGACCAAAGCTCCAGAGCCCCAGACACTGGGCTTCACGTTTTCCCCCCCTCTCCCTCCCCTGCCTCCCTCCCTTTCTTCTGGTCAGTACCTCCTGCCCCTGCCTTCCAGGTTATGCAAGGCATTGTCCACACTCAGGATATGTGTCCTGGAGAAGAACAATATTCCTTGTGGTTTCCCAGACCCGACACACTTTTGTAAACATGCTCTTTATTAAACTTATATTGAATTACCCAGTCTGAGTGGGCCGTCTCTTTTCTGCTGGGATCCTGACTGACTCAACCTCTTATTTTACAGGGAGATTCAGCTGACAGCATTGCGTCCCCAAAGAGCTAAATATCTGATTTGGAAGCTGCTCATATGAACTTTTTATTGTAAAAGACTAAGGTTTTTTGTTTGTTTGCTTTTGTTTTTGTCTTGTTTTGTTGCTAGCTATTAGGTAAATAGTTTCTGAAGACCTACTTACAAATGGAATCTTTTATAAAATTCCAATTCCATGAGGTCCCATTAATCATGCTTATTATGTACAGAGAAAGAAGCAGGTTTCTTCTTACTTTTTATCAAACTATTATTAATATTTCTCTACAAATACACATCAGGTTTCCTTTTTTCTTCAATGCCCACTAAAGATTCTAAGTCATGTCTTATGAAGGGAACCTCTGAAGAGCCAAGACATTATTCTTCAGCCTGCCTGGCTGCTCCACATTTGAGAGAAATAAATCAGATTGCACCAATTAAATGACTTTAATAAACTCATTGTTTTCAATGCTGGAGTGGTGTGTGACTTTTGGAGCAGAGCAGGGTATAAATTCCATTTCTCTAGCAGAACTCACTGCTGCACCATCGTCTTCAAACAATATGTACTGTCCCCAGCAAAAGATTCTGGAAGGAGAGAAGAGAGATTGTATATGGTAGCAGAGCCTTTTAAAATGGAGGAGATAAAAGCAAAAGATTTGTCAGGGCATAGGGAACCATGCCCCACTATGTGGTAGACCAGCTGGCAGCTGGGCTCATGCCCAGCACACATGGAAGCCAAGCCCGAGAGAAAAGAGCCATCACAGGACCCAAACTTTTATTACAATTGGATGACGTTACGATTTTTCTTCTCTGATGACAGTAGATTGGCAAACTGTCTGAGCTTCATTTGATGTTTAAAAGACTTAATCACCACCCAATCATATAAGAAGATCTTCAAATTGTGAGAGTCTGACGATGGGTAAGTTAACAGCCAAGAGCAGCTCTTTGAAGTTTTCCTTTGAAGCCTGGAGGAAGCAAAAGACATGTTAGCTAAGGTTCCTGTGTAGCACCCAGATGGCTCCCACTTCGCACTCGGGCTTTGCCCAGGTTCAAAGTTCAGATTTGTTCAGCTCCTTTTAGAAGAACTTTACTCTGTGTCACACTGCTGTGTGGTGATTTGGACCCTGGGGTCTGGACGAGACTGTCCGGGTTCAAGTGCCAACATCATCTACCTTCATGTGACCCAACTGGGTGCCCAGTTAGGCACCCAACTGACCTCTTGTTTCTTCACTTCCCTATCTCTAAAATTATGATAAAAAATAATGCATATTTCCAATGATTGTCATAATAATTAAATGAGATAATGCATTTGTTCATTAAAGGTATTAAATTAAAACTCATTGAAAGTTATGAAATGAGTTATACATGAAATGCTTTAGGAACTGAGCCAGGCATGTGGTAAATGCTCAATAAATGTGAACTGTCATCATCATCGTGTAAAGTGTTCAGCATTTTGTAAAGTGGTTAAACATATTAGCTATTTTTATCATTATCTTCCCAGAATTTGCCGTCCTAGCCATATTGCGTGTTTATCAATAAACTGTCAGAATAACATTTTTCACGAATTCCTTTTCAGTGAGAGTGTGTGCTCAGCTAGCAATGATGCACTATTGATTGAAAACGGTAACTGTATTCTTGACGGTAACTGTGTTTTCTTTTCTCCAGGTGGAAATGTTCTGCTCATCTCTTGATTTTTCAGGGCCGGAAAACGAGGCATCATAAAAGACATGTGTTTGGTATAGTTTTCCCAATAAAACTGTTTTCGTGCCCTGCTTTTTGTTCTTTTTATCTTTCTGGAGCATTTGCTTTTGGCAGGTAATTAACATCCATTTTTCAAATGATATTTCTAAATAGTCTCCTATACTGTACATAGGGGATACAGCAAGTTTAAAAAAAGTCAAAATTTTGAATTAAAAGAAATTTTAGACCATTTAGTCAAAAGATGGAACATATGTGCCAATATTTCCATCACACACACGCGCGCACACACAGGCTCACCCACAGGCATTGCTAATAGATGCTATAGTCGTTCACGCGGCCTTGGTTACAGTTTCAGAATCCATCTCAGCACAGCACACCGGGTCACTGCTTCCAACGAGTAATAAAATAAAATCTGGTGGGCAAAATATAATATGCTCTGCAAAAGATCACACACCCAAATATTAGCAGAGTTAAATCCAGCACGCAGTATTTCCAGATGTGGGGGATTCACGTTTACAACACAGTAAACGAAAATTGTGCTTACAAACAAATTTCATGAGATTCTCCAAAGCTATTTCTGTCTTCCAGAGCAAACTGCATGAAGAAACAAGCTCTGGTCACATCTCACATAGAGTTTGTTTTGGGCCTTTTTCTCAATAGGAGTCTGTGGACTGGCTTAAAAATCTATGCTTTTACTCACTTCACGTTCTATTCTAGCTTTCATAAAAAATCAGCCGGATCCTTAACAACGCGTAGGAAGATTTGTTCAGTGTCAGAAACGGAATCGACTGATGAGCCAGAGACACTTTTGTCTTCAGCGTTGCCAGTGGTGACTATCAGGGAAGTAACTTTCGCACTTGACACACTTCCAGGGCTGGCCTGCCCCACCACGGAGCCTCTTGGAGAGTCTCCGTCATGCACTTCCCCAGCAAGTTCCATTCTGGGAGCTTCAGTTTTCACTTGGCCGCACTGGAAGGTCTAGCAAGAGTTGTGTCTGCTTTTGCCTCAAGGTTCAGACTCAGGGAATGTTTCCTTAATTAGTGGATGACATCAATCTGAAGTAAGTCCAACAGACTCTCTGGCAAGAAACCCAGCCAGTATCAGGAAGGGGCAGTATCAGAAGGTTATGTAGTCATCAGCTGTTATGCAGAGAACGGCCCTGAGAACTGGAGAGAAAGGCAGTTCCTGCCCTATATGATGCAGAATACCACGGGGTCTCGCGGTGAACAACGCATGCCTCCCTCCTCACCCTTACGCTACCAGCCCTGGTGTAGGAGTTATGGGAGACAGGTGGTGGAAAGGGAGTGTTGAATCTGCCCCCCAGCCACTTCCTCCTTTTTTCGAAAACAGTGTGTTGAATTCAGCTTAACTTCAGTCAGGAGATACTTCAGTTACACTAAAGCTCTCTCTCCCGCCCCACCTTCCATATTGGTGTGTGCACATCAGCCAGCTCTGACAGATTCTCTCTATGGAGACTGGAAAGAGCTGCCTGGCGGATTCTTACAGATATTCACTCCCAAGAGTTTTTCTTGGAACATCAGAGTTACAGTGACATAAGGCCTAGATGACCATTCAGAGTAAAAAGATTTGCCATACTTATCCCCTCCCTCCGTGCTGAGATGGCTACAAATAGTAGTAATAGTTCTACCTTCCATTCACTAAGCTTGGCAGTGTTCAAGAGCCTCCAGATGAAAGATCTCATTTGATTTCTCATGCTTTGCACAGGAGAAGATGCTAATTGCTTATGAACTAACCAGTAGAGAAAAAAATTAAGAGCAAAAATGTTAGAAAGGCGAACAGTGAGGAAGGAGAAAAATTAAATACTATTTCAATTTGCCCCATATAGGCATGAGAATGAAGAGGGTAACAACGCTTACCCAGAATTTATTCCATTAAGAATAAATGTTAAAGATGGTTCTAAACACTTCTCTACCAAAGGCTTCTGTGGGTTCTATGTTTCAAAAAATAACCTGGAAAACCACATTTGTTAAAAAGCTATTTTTGTCCCTGTTTTTATTGATAATAGCCATATGGAACTGGTACAATTCTGAGTTGCTATAAAAAGCCATCCTAGGAATGTGGCATTTCCACTAGGTTTTGAGGATCATTGCAATAGTCTCTGGGTGCCTGTTATTAGTTTTACGGTACCAAAGAGGTTGAGCCTTAAGTTTGAAAACCATTGATATAATCTAACCTCTTCCTTTTAAAGATGAATAAGTTGGACAAGAAAAATCAGAGCACTAAGCTGATTACAAAGTTGGTGTCAAGCTAAGACTAGAATAAAAGTCTTCCATCTAAACACTTTATTCCAAAAATATACCCATCAGATCAAAATCAAATCCTATTCTGAATCATGCAGATAATTAAAAAGTGAAGTTACTAATTAAAAGAAAAACAGAAGCACAAGCTTGGTGATGAATAATGAATGACACTCAGCCTCAATATTTAAGAGGCAATAGGGAAAAGAGAGGACTATGGCAAAGCAAAGGGTGTGTGTACCCTGGCTGAACAGAACCACCTACCCTGCTTCAGCTAATGATAGTTACGCTGGTACGTAAATTCAGTAGTACTAAATTTTCATGCTTTTTCCTAAAGAAAAGCTGGAAATGCAAATTTTATATGAAATCTCCCAATGTTCAAATGCTGCCAATTAATTCAAACATGTAAAAAAAATATCATTTGGGTCAATATTTCGAAAGCCAAACATAATATACCTGTGAGCTGCTAATCTGTGGCTGCTTGTAAAAGTAATCAATAACTGAACATGTGTTTAGTGATAAAATTTACCAGACTCTTACTATCAATTCATCCATCATCCTTCTGTTTACCCATGTGATAATACTTGAATTTCTAATGGGGGTAAAACACAATCCTGGATGTGGGAAGCCCTGAGTGGGACTGGGATTGTGAGGAAAGTAGATCAGGCTTGGAATGGCTGACAAGGGGAACTGAGACGTTTGTCCCCAGCCTGGCTGTACAGCAGAATCACGTGGGTCCAACCTGTGATGATGCTGACTCAGTTGTTCCAAGTCCCATCAGCAGTTAATAAGAGATAAAAATATTGTTGAGTAACAGCCAACGTCAGACAACGTGAATGCCTGGTGAAGCCAATATGCATAATATCATGACCTCTAGCAGCCCCAGGATAAAGCATAAGCAAACATGGCAGGAGTGGAGAAAAGTTGACAAGGGGCCTCATTAGGCTCGAAGGCTGGCTAGATGATCGCAGCTGAAATGAACGGCCATTAGGTCTGGGCTGGGTTGGTGGCTGGGTGGCTGGCGGGTGTGCAGTATATGAGTCTTCAAATAGAAATTCAGGGTCTGTAAACATTGTGCTCATTGCATTTCAGGAGAAACGGAAGCTGGTGTCTTGATTTTCCGAGGTCTGTATCAGACTGCCTAACCGTCCTGAGGGAGTTGTTTGCTGCACACCAGGATCCTCATCTTGTAAATAAGGCTAATGTTGCTGTAGAAGCAGTTTGAAACTTGCAGAAGCAGTTTGAAGTGTGAAGAAGTGACGCCCAAATGCAAGTATTACGGTTTTCAAATTTGTTATTTTGTATTTTGAGTGCTAAAAGGAGTTTCTTGGTGAAGTCTTTCTCCTTCATAAATCCAATCAGAAATGTTCAATTTCTGCACACACGAATAGGCAGCTACAACAGGGAAAATGATTCTGTGATTCCACACATTCCTTTGACAAGTCACAAATGGGTTTTAGTGACCAGCTGCAGCTTGTGTGTTAAATTCAAATAATTCATTCTTGGCACAGTTATTTTTTACGTTCCCTTGCATTAGGAAAAAAAATATGCTGCCTATCATTACACATTGTAAAAACGATAGATTATATCTATTTGGAGAGGATATTGCATGCTAAATGCGTAAGATGAAAATGTCAATGAATTCAACAGTATGTTTCGCCTCTGATCAGTGGGGGCAAACCTTCTTTGGATCTTTAGTCAGCAGGTCTGCTAAGACTGTCAGGGAATTTTCTTATCTCATAAACTACAGGAAATGTAAAATGGAGATGATCGTTGACTACTTTCCAGGTACTCAAATGGAAACTAGCTTTTAGAGCTTAGGTTGATCTGAAATTCCTTCCCCCTCCCACGGGTCTGGAGCCAATAACAATAACACAGACAGACCATCAATCTGCTTAGTACACTTCTGGTTTTCAGAAGGGAAGCTTCCTCTTCCAGTCAAAGGAGGTTCTCACACTGGATTGAATTCTTATGTTGAAGGGACCAGCTTGTCCATTAGTTTTGAGATTCATCCACAAAGAAACACATTTTAAATTTATTTTATCTCTATGCTTTTTCAAGTCCACAACCATGTAAATATACTCTAAGTGCCAAAAAAAAAGTTTATCCAGAACGAGCAGAGTGAGACATGTTTCAAGATTGGTATAATATAATAATGGTCAATATTATCACACTGGAGGTAGTCTGATGGAGAAGGATCTTTGGGTGTTTGCATTTAGACCCTGACTAAATCAACATAGAATTTCTACCAACCTAATTAATCTTAAATTAAGCACGCCTACTGTTTACTGTGATTACCTCATCAGACAAGCTGTTTCAGCGTCTGTTTTTCCTCATGGTGAAAAAGGTTCTCTTTTACTTCAAAAGTGAGTTTTCCTCCTCTTGAGCTCAGTTGCTTGGCCATTTCTATCCAAAATAAATACTTCTTTCTCACCTTTAAGCAGTTTAAGGCTGAGTTGTGTCTTTAAAGGCATGTGCACGACCCTCAGGGCAGACTTTTGACTTCAATGGGAGCTGTTGAGTCTTTGAGGGCCTGATTTGACCCTGTGTTTGTGCTCAGGATATAAGTATTTATGTAATGTTTTCATTTCCTGAGCCGCTCAGTATCATTTCTTTGGCAAAATATATTCACTTCCCTCACATTTTCCCCATCTGTTATATTCTTAAGTCTGTCTATTACTTTGCTTTCTTTTCTTTGATCTTTTTTAGTGGGTATCATTTTCCAAGGACAATGTATGGAAACACACCCACACGTATATAAACCAAAAGGATACATAGCACACACATTCGTCTTCCACTTTCCAAAGCATGTACGTTATCTAGGATAGCATTTAGCTTTACGTGTAGTAAGGTATGCCTACATACATGCCGTTTACCTTGATGCATATCTCATGATGACAAGATGAACCGATCTCCTGCTTTTATAAACGGAGATGAGGAGTTCTCTAGTTCTTAGTTTTATGAGAAGGAACTTGGTATGACAGAGAACTTACGATCTACGTTTTCATTTTCCTTCTCTGGGTCTAATGCTGGGATATTATCTAGATGGAGAGATTTTCAGTTTTTCTTTTGATGAATCCATATTTGTTTTCCTTTGTTCCTAAACAGTATCTTTTGAAAGCATTGCCAGCTTGCCATCTTGGAAGACGTTAACATTCAGGAAAATATCGAACCGGGTCCCAGGCATCTGTGGATTCATTCTGGATTCCAGGTGGGTATTTGAGACACAACAAATGAAAAGCCCCATTTTAATACATTTGCCTGCTCTTGTTTTCTCACTTGACTTCCCAATCTAATTTCTTTGCTGCCAAGGGTTCTCACTCATAACACCATTTAAAATTTAAAAGCAATATATATTTAAATGCAAAACAATGTGCTTATATGGAGACCTGGCTACAGTGGAAAGTATGACAGTGGATTTCATCTCAGAGAGTTCTGGATGATCTACCGAGTGGTAGAGCCAGGAGTAAGAAATGTTAGATTATTCCAAATGACTGGAAAGAAAAATATTACTCTCTGTTTGATCGTGGTCTTTCTACGTTAGGGAATTTTTGTTTTTATTCATTTGCTCTTTCTCATCTTCCTTTTGAGTGACCATGGTTGCTGTGAATAGCAGAGAGAGCAAATTCCAAATTTATTTTAACAGCAGGAGTGGCACTCATTCGCATACTTTGAGAAAACTAAGAAATTCTATGTGCAGGCAATGCAGGATGCCCTCAAAAGTCTCCCTGTTGACTCAAAACACCCTGTCAGATCTATTTGTTCTCTGGGACGATAATGTAATTCAGATGGGGAGTCTTCTACTCAACACCCCATTTTACCAATCCACTCAGGAACACCCCAGTAGAGGGATCAATTACGTGGAACTGCTGCTTTCACAACCTTCTGCCACAAAGGCTAACAATGAAGCAAAACTGTGGCAGGCTCAATAAAAATGGAGAATATTTTAAATCAAGCAGTATGAATATTTACCAAGAATGTTTGTATGTTTTGTGATAGTAGTTTTTAAAATGCATATGTAAGTTTATGTCTGGGGTCAAGAGTCCAAAGTGTGCTCCCAGAGCAAATACCAAATTATTCTGGTAGTGAGATAAGTGAGTGGACTGCAAAATGTGTATATTTGAATGTATCTATTTCAACTGCTTTGGTCTTTGTTCTGCTTAATATGTCTTCAAAAAATTAACATTTTACTTTGTCCTGTAAAAGCAACACCAGTAGTTAAATGAAATAAATCCACTTGTCTGGCATATATTTTTTTTCCCTTCTTAGAAATTTCAAAACTGAGGTGTGCCTATGAGAATGGGGTATATGTGCATATACAAACCCACACAGTGCAATTTACATTCTTGGGAAATTATGTATATGTGAATAAATAGACATGAAATCATATTTTAAATGATCCATGGAAATTCAGTGCAACGTAGCTCCTCTGGGAATTCCTTTTGAGTGAAACCTACTTTAATAACTTAGTTACCCCCACGGATATACTGGATTTATAGGTGGAGTTTTTTTGAACACTGTGTTTTCTGTAGTTAGTTACATCCATGTAGAAATACTGATAAACACTGAAACTAGAAAACTGAGAAGTGATATAGAATGTTTGACATAGCCTTCTAGAATTCGCACATCTCTGCAGCTTTCTGGGGCAGGCCTTATGAATGAGGAAAGTGAACATGAAGCCCTGTGAGAGAGCAACGATGTGCCCCCCTCACCTTGTTCTCTGACTCGTGGCTTCTGTCTTTGTATCCTTTTGGTAAAGAGGCACATAGGCTTTGATATTAGCGAATTTTTATTTGGGTAAGTGGCCTCTTCGGAAAGCTGGGCAATCTAATGGAGGCAAGTAGGAAGACAGCAGCCTGCCCTTGACCTGTGGCTGAAGTTTTTATGTTGTCTATGTTGTCTATGTGCATGCTGGAATTTCCTGGGGATCTTGTCTTTATGATCTGGAGGCCTGTTCTATAGGAATTAGACATCAGCACGAATCAGTCATAATATGGTGATGGCTGGTTCTGGATATCCAGCTTCTCCGTACCACCCCCAAACATGAGCCAAAAGGCCCAAATACCATTGTCTATACCTTTATTCCCACCCAAGACACTTTTAAAGCTGCTGCTTTATGTTAAAAGTCAAATGCATGTAAGTAACTATATGAAAAATTACAGAAAAGAATCTTGACCCTCACCTCACACCATATAACAAATTAACTCAAGATGGAACATATGCCCAAATGTAAAAGTTTTAGAAGAAAACCTAAGAGGAAATCTCCGTGACATTAGAGTTAGCAAAGGTTTCTTAAACATGACACAAAAAGCTTAAGAAAAATTGTACTTCATCATAATAAAAATGAGATTAAGTTAAAAGTAAGGCATTGACGAGTCTCAATAAGGAGGCAGACAAGATGACCTAGTTCTGAAAATGTCAACCTGTTTATCAAACCACCCAGGGCTTGCTGAAAGGGTGCATTAATACAGTAGCTATGAGGGAAATGCTGGAAAATATGCAGGGGCTCAACAAAACAGATTTTCTCTCACCAGAGCAGAACTGGCTACTCTATACTTCCTAAGGATAATTCCCCAACAGCACAGACCAATAATGAACCATATGTACTGTACCTGAGGGGACCAGCCAAGGCAGGTTGATTATAGTAGATCCCTTTCTTCATGGAAGAGGCAGTCCTCACTGGAATAGATATGTTTTCTGGATATGGATTTGCTTTCTGTGCCTACAATGCTTCTATCAGTACCATCATCCACAAACTTACTAAATGCCCTATTCACTATCATGATATCTCACACTGTATCTTTCCATCCAAAGATTTTTTTTAATGTATTAAAACCATGTTATGCTCTTCTAAAAACCTTTCTGGGAAAATAAAAGGTGAGCCACAGCTTGGGATAAAATCTTTTTTGCAAATCACATATTCAACGAAGTACTTCTATGCAAAATATATAAATAGCACAACTCATAATAAGACAAGACGACCCATTAAAAAAAAATGAGTAAAAGATTTGAAGAGACACTTTACCAGAAAAGATATACAGATGGCAAGTAAGCACATGAAAGGATATTCAGCAACATAAATCCTTTCTGATCATGAAGGACTCTCAGACAAACCCAAATGGAGGGGCATTTTACAAAATAACTTGCCGGTAATCAGCAAGTGTTAAAGTCAGGGAAGTCAAGGAAAGAATAGAGAACTCTTCCAGATTGAAGGACATGAAAGAGATATGACAACTAAGTGATAAACTGTAAAGGACATTATTGGGACAGTTGGTGAAACTTGAATGGGGTCTGAGTATTAGACAGTATTGATACATCAGTGGTAATTTTCTCATTTTTATGCCTGCTTTGTGGTTATGTGGTGAAATGTCCTCATTTATAAGAAATATGCACTAAATATTTAGGAGCAATGATGCAGTATCGCATCAGGCAGGAACTTACTCCCAAATAGGTCAGATAACAAAATTTCACATATACTGTATACTGGACTTGGAATTTTTCTATAAGTTTGAGGTGGTTTCAAATTTTTATAAAAATTTCAAGTCATACCCCTGGGGAAAAATAAAAAGCATATATTTATACACACACAAAAACATATATTATGTACACATATTTAGTATAATATATGCAATATAAATAGTAATATTACATAAACAAATTCTCAGGTCTCACCTTCAGAAGGTTCTAATTCACTAAGTTTTATACATTTTAGTAATCTGTTGTTATTTGTACAAAGCTGATGCAGATACACAATTTGAGAACCATCTAGAAATCATTTAATCTATCCCTACTCCTCCATTTCCTGAAGAAAAAAGCAAATCCTAAAGAGGTGAACCATTTGTTCCAGATTATACATGTACGTACTAATAGAGCCAGGATATTGCTCTTGACACCTGAATCTCATCAATACTGCCTCATGTTATCTAAAGAAACAGACAAACAAATGAACAAATAAACATATTAAAATTAAAATATTATCACTTTACAGAAAAGGAAACTGAGGCTTATAATGGGTAAAAGTTGCCAATAGCCATACAGCTAGTGAGAGACAGAGCAGGACTTAAGTCCAGTGCTGTTTGATTCCAAAGCATGAGCTTTTAACACCACACTGCGACATGCCTAGTAGTGGGTGGCCATAACTATTTTTGAATTAATAAAATTTGAATGATGCCTTGCAAGTCAGGGAAAGAGTGACAATTTGATTTAAACATTCCAAATAATGGTCTAATTATTACCACCTTTTTCTCGTGGTATCAGAATGTAAGTAGGGGTGGGGCACACCTTCTGTACAATTCACTTAATCAAGCAAATATTTAGCATCATGGTGTTAGATGCTAAAAAGTGCAAACGACTTTATCTGTCTTTAATTCTATCAGCGATAAAGAGTATTATACTGATTGTCAAAAGTCTTGATTCAACTGTAGAAAAATTGGCAGAGATACATAGAAAAGGAAGTACGAAGGCTACTAAAAGGAAACTGAGATGGGA
This sequence comes from Vicugna pacos, assembly GCF_048564905.1. Classification (NCBI taxonomy): domain Eukaryota; kingdom Metazoa; phylum Chordata; class Mammalia; order Artiodactyla; family Camelidae; genus Vicugna; species Vicugna pacos. The sequence continues at coordinate 78,469,441 of NC_132988.1, forward strand.
CTTTCCACAACTTAAGGGTAAGGAACTAGAGGTGGATGAAGATGATAACACAAGTCATAGAGAAATGCTTCATATCTCTTTAATCATTCTGTGTAAGAATGGCATCATACAAAAAAATTTATAATTATGAACACAAGACTATGCTGTCAGATTTAGCTATGGAAACGAATTATATATTTGTATGTATATATTAACGAAGCAATAAGCATTAAAAAATACTAATTAAAATTCACTGAAAGAAAATAGATGTAAATATTATTAAAATCAGAGAGGTCACATTATAATTAAATTCATATCATAAATTAAGGTCAATGATTATTATTAAGAAGTAATTATATAAATACTAAATAAAATAAAAAGCATTCATCTTCAAGTAAAACCTATACACCAAAAATCACACTAAAAACACACTTCAACATTAACTTCAATTTAATTTCCTGAAACAAAGTGAGTGACATCTTTGCTGTCTACAATTCTTTCACCTTTTCCACCTTGATTTCTAGTATTCTGTTTGACTACCAGCAGAAAATAAAGGAGTGTCATGATTTACAGTGTTTCAGCCTCACTGGAAGATGTATCAGACATTTAATATTAAAGGCTAAACAATGTACATTATCTAATATATAATATACAAAATAGGAGAGATCTAATGTTGCAGAAGAAGCTTAGATGGCAAATAGCGCTCATTAAAAGAGCTCTGTAGTCCACTATTCGTGACTGGATGCAGCTGGAACTTAATTGGCAGTTAAGTGTGTGGGGTTCCACCTATAACAAAAGATTTGCTGGGTTCCTTACAGTAAACTCTAAAAAGCAAGCACAATTGAAGCCGTATGAAAAATACAGCCCAGCTAGTACTGTGTAGATCAATAAGACTAATTAGTCAAATGTAACTAGACTGTTACACTGAATTTAGTCAAGTCTATTGTATGCCTACCTATAATCTAGGTTTGAACCCCACCTCTGTCTGCTGGGCCCCAGATCCTTTAATAGATCCTTTGGGTTTATGTTGACCTAAACTCTCCTATATTTTTCTAAAATCCGGATGAAGGGTCAGATAACTGGGTGGGTGCTGATCAGTACAGGGTTATAAACAGCTATTAAGGGTTGATACAAGAAAAAACCAATTGAAGATCATTTCTGCATTTGTTATCACTAAAGATATTACTCATAATATTTCTTGATGGTCTGTATACCAAATATCTGTTAGTATAAGGCTCATTATACAATTCTACTTAAGGACCAGCAGAGCTTCCAGTCAGATATCAAAAAACTATTGACCCTAAAAATATGGGATATCCATACAGTGGAATACTACTCAGGAATATAAAGGAGCAAACTACTGATAAACATAACACTATAGGTTAATCTCCAACACTTTACATTGAAAGAAAGAAGTAAAAAGAAGTCTGTATAAGAGTATATAGATCCCATTTATATGAGGCTTTAGAACAAACAAAGCCATGTTGAAGGAAATCAGAGCAGCAGTGAGGAATTGACCGGAAAGGGGCAAAGGAACCTTGTTTGAAGTGATGGTTACGTTCTCTGTCTTGATAGGGATGTTGAGTTCCGTCAAAATGTGCATTTGTCGAATCCTCTGGAATTGTAACACTTCAGATCAGTGCCATTTACTGTATCTATGTTATGCCTTAATATAAAAGGTATTAAAACAAAAAATGCAATGTTATTTTCCTTTTAGCCTTTGCTGCCAGCAAGGCTAATTTTAATAGTCAATTACAGATGACTAACAGCACCATGATGTTAGCATGCTCTCTACCTCCTATTTTATTCTAATTATTACTAATTTAACAACCTTATACATTTGTCATGTTATAACGTCCCTCAAAGTCCTTTTTCGAAGAGGCAGATATAAATGCATACATATGCAATCACAATTGCCAACACACTTGCAAAGATGAATAGAACTCTAAAGGTGTATTTAACAATTGAGAAAAAAAGAAAAAAACCTTAAAAATCCTGACTTCTCATCACTCTCAGTCTTGATTTTTTCATTTACAGAAGTCTATCTGCATAGCGCAAAAGATGAATCCCTCTCTTGAGTTGGTCATTGCATCAAAAATTTATTCTCTTTTGAAAAATGTAGCATTGCTCAAGTGGAATATTTGCTTGAGAATAATACTATATGAATATAAAGTGTAGTTACAAAGGTTATTTGAAATTATCCGAGTACAACTACTCTGCAGAATTCCAAATTCTCTCAGCTTACATAATATTAAAGTTGTTTGAGGATTCATGATTAATATAAAAGGAGAAAATACAGAATTGTTGAAGTTATCACTGGTCATACATAAAATGCAGACAAAGGGCATGGTTGGAAGAACAGAGACTTTCATTTTGAACAGTGCTTAGAACTATTCTGACCTATGTGGTGAACATGAACTGAGAGGGAATTTGTGTAATTGTGTCTCCAACTCAGATTTGCCTACAAGCTTTATCTTAGTCTTTAGGATTTTCCCAATTGATATGAAAATTCTTAGTGGCTGTAGCACCAAAAAATGTTGACAGCTGATTTAATGTGACCCCCACTTTGCTCAAGATGAACAATGTGGACAATATCTAGAATAAAATGGATTTCAGAAATTCTTAGTTCATGAGAACTGCATGGAAGCTGATATTTCATTAAGAATGCTCTTCAGTTGTGGGGAAAAAGGAAACCACGCCATTTGTGACAACATGAATGGCTCTTGAGGGCATTATACTAAGTGAGATAAGTCAGACAGAGAAAGATAAATATTGTATGATCTCACTTATATGTGGAATCTAAAAAAGCTGAACTTTAGAATCAGAGAGTAGAGAGGTGGTTACAAGGGGTTGGCATGTAGGGAAATTGAGATGTTTTTTAATGGTACAAACTTGCAACCAGTAGATTAAAAGAAAATCCTGGGGATCTAGTGCACAGCATCGTGATTATACTCAACAATACTGCTTTATAAACCTAAAAGTTGGTAAGAGACTAGATCTTAATTGTTCTCCCCTCAGAAAAGAAATAATAATTATGGAAGGTGATAGAGATGTTAGCTACTACTATGTGGTAATCATGTTGCAATATGTAAGTGTATCAAATCAACCTTAAACTTACACAATATACTATGTTGATCATATCTCAGTTAAACAAAATAGAAAAAGGAAAAAAGGAATGCTTACAAAACCATTGATGCCTCCACTTCTAGATCTTTTCCTATTGTTTTTCTGACCATTTCTATCACCTTACAGAAAATAGCTTCAGGATCTCTTGCATAACCAACACCCCACAATAGCTCTTTAAGTAAGACTGTGGCAAGCTATGTATCTATCTCCAAACTATTTTCACCTCCACAATTTTTCAAAGAGAAAAAAGATTGTCTTTAACATGCAAATTGATTGTTGAGCTTCTTCCGTTGTTTTTTTCTCTAGATGCTGAGAAAGAATAGTGTATATTTTTCGCTTGATATGTTTTTTGCCCAAGGCAAGTGCTGCTATAGTGTCATGAAAACTGCTCAGCTGTGCTGTTTCATAACGCAAATGTGCAGCACGGCCAGTGGCTAAGGGAATCAGGGTTGATTCCTACTGTGTAAGTTTATATGTTCAGCCTCCTCATGAAAAGAGAATTTCATGGAAATAAGATTTATCACCTATCAGACTGGAAAAAATAAAGTTGACACTAGATTCTGTTGATGAGGCTGCCGGGAAAATGGCACGTCAGACATTGATGGAGGTTTAAAACTTTGTACAAGTTCCATAAAGGGAATCTGGCAAAATCACAGTGGCATTTACCTTTCATTTACTCAAGCATTTAATGCTGCAAATGAGTATAATATTAATAAATGTATATATGGTTGACCTTGAACAACGTGGGGCTTAGGGATGCCAACCCCCTGCCCCCAAACCTGTAAAGAGAAAAATCCATGCATAACTCTATAATTCACCCTCCATATCCCCGGTTCCACATTGAAGGATTCATCCAATTATGGATCCTGTATTACTGTAGAAAAAGCTCAGTATGAGTGGACCAGCTCCGTTCCAGCCTATGTTGTTTAAGGGTCAACCATATTTGCATTTACTCTTGTAACCCTTCTTTTGTGAATCAATCCTACATATATGTGCTACATAATGGGTATACAAGATCATTTGCTATGACATCATTTATAATGGCAGAAGATTGGAAACAACTGAAGTGTTCATTTATAAGGAACTGGTTAGTAAACTGGTACAACCACACGCAACACTATAAAGCTATAAGTAACCTCTCTCTAAATCCAAGAAAGATCGCCAAGACGTATTAGGTGGAAAAAGCAAGATACAGAACACTGTGTAGAGAATTCTACCATTTGTGAAAGAAAGTAGATACAATAAGAATATATATTTGCATTTGTTTATGTTTGGATGAAGAAACACTGTGAAGTACATAAACAACAACAAAAATGTGAATACTTTAAGGAGCGGGTAGAGAAGTCAGGGCTAAGATAGATGGGTGTGGAGGTGGGTGTACACCTGATAGGAATACAAAATGAGCGTTTCTCTAGTTATAAGTGATGGTTGTTATAAAATGAATTCAGCAGGAAAAAGCCTGTATGTATTCTTTTCCCATTTTTCTACTGGGTTCTCAGTCTTTTAAAAATTGACTTGTAGTTTTCTGCATTTTTTTCCCCAAAAGAATTATCCCTTCGCATATACCCAGAGGGAATCTTAATTTAAAAAGACACCTGCACCCCAATGTTCATAGCAGCACTATTTACTATTGCCACTGGCAAATGTCATTCAGGTGGTGGATGAGAGCAGAGAAAGGTACTGAGGTTGAAAAGCGGTGATTTTTATAGGACTGAATGTTCTGGAGTGTGGCTAAGGCTGAATCCAATAATGGGAGAGAAGGCAAGCTAGTTGATCTGCTGAGACAAGGAATAGAGCCCTGGGTTCTGGTCCAGCTTCCCTTGTTGGTATTTTATCTGACAATCAGTACTGGAGATGGTGTGTCAAGGACTGGAGGGCAGAAACATGTTAACTCCTGGAGCATCATGGACAGTGCTTCAGAAACAGGAGATAAACCGAAGATTGCCCAACACGAGGGAATGCGTCATCTGAGTATTTCTGGAAAGTAGAGGATCCCTTGGAATTGGGGCTTGTTCTCAGTTTCTTCCATGATCCCCCACCAGAGTTGTCCAAAGGCCTAAAGTTTGGTTGATAAAACTACTGGCATTTTTACTAACTTTGAAAATTAGGTGAAGCTTAAGTTGTCTCTTTGAGCCTTCATATGCTCATCTGTAAAATGAGTATCACTATAACACACTGGATTGTTGGGAGGCACGGGGAAAATAGCTATAAAACATTCTGTCTACATATGCAGAGGCTCAATAAGAGACAATTCTTGTACTTTTTTTGCCTTCATGAGCATCATGGTGTGGGGAGAAGAACGTGGATTCCATAGTGAGATCTGGCTTGGAGTCTCACCTCTATCACTTTCTAGCTATATAACCTTGAACAGTTTACTTATCTCTGCATCTAAGTTACTCACTAAAAAAAAAAAAAGAAGAATACCTGTCTTGAGTGACTGCTTTGAATATTAGCAATAATAGAGGAAAAACAAACGCCTGGCATCTTAAAGAAATTGATCAATAAATCACTGCTTCCCTCCCTCTTTCCTTTCTCCTCCTTCTCTCTTTCTCTTCTTTTCCTGCAACTCCTCTTGCTATTCTTATATTTTAAGGTTCTGAGCTCATGAAACCTGTTGAAAAGGAGCTGGTTTCCCATCCTCATTTCAACTATCAGCTTCAAAAAATTGCACAGGGAAGCTGAAAAGAATGTGGATTCTTAAGTAAACATGACCAGGGTCTCCCTGAATTGCTTTCCTAGACAGTCTTCTATGAAACGACTGGCTGGCCTGATTTAATCGTTAGGCTCTCTCCCAATCAGGTCACAAGGTCTGTGCAAGGAAGCTGTACCAGCTCGCTATCAGGTAATGGACTTGCAGTCCAAGAATTTTCTGGGTTGATGTCCAAAAGTGCCTGTTTGAGGTTCTGGATTCTCCCTGGGTGAGTACGTGCAAAATGCCATCCTCCTTAGTTCTTCCTTCTCTACTAGACAGGATCAAAGATGGTCAGTTTCTGGGCCAGGAAGTAGGTGTTAAAGTGCTGGAGAATGAACTCATGCCCTTTATACTGCAAGGAAACATTTGCCACCTTCTAGAGAAGCCCACACCTTTGGACCTCACAACCTCACAAAAACCCTTCCATTTGATAAGTATTGAACTCTGGTTCTGTACCTGTGAAGCTAGTCAATCCTTTTTCTACAATTTGGAGGGTGATGGTGGAGATCTAGAACTAGCAATGAGGATTGTTAGCCACCACCAGTTAAAGAAATCTATAATTACATACCAGAGCTGAGGAAGTAGTTGCCAAATGTCAAACTGAAGAGTGTTATTAGGAGCTAGAATTAAGGGCCATGGTTGGGTCACTGGAGAACTCCAACAGATTCTGTAGGAGAGCATCCTCCATGCTTGTAGACATTCAGATTGGTCACTTTCATGAGTTGTATGTACTGTGCTGTGACAAGTAATATATCAGAACCATGAACAAGTCACCATTCAAAGTCAAATTCAAGACATTTCCTTGGAAATGCCAAGCCCTGAGCCAGATGCTGAAGAACATCAGTCAAACGCAACCATATGCCACACTCTGTGGTGACTCATGGTCAATTGAGAAATGTGTTCATTTAGCCAGTACTTTTAGCAGGCCACTGATCCAGGAGCAGAGGATATAAATATGTAAGATGCCTTGTCCCCTCTCAGGCTTAGAGGGACCACATTAGGCAGAGATTGGCAAGTGAGGTGAAGAAGCTACACAGTAGAGAACTGCATGTAATAGAGGGGAAAAAACTACACTTTAAAACCTTGCCTTTGTAGAAGGAGGTCTGGTTAGAGAAAAACCCAAGGTCACTGCCAGCACTTTGTGCTCCTAAGAAGTAGAGAGCCCTATTGTTTAGCTGAGCACCCGACATATTTCTGATATGGAAAGGTGGTAGGAGATCTGGAAAGAACTGAAATTCTCTTCGTAATCGGCGACCAGAATGTGGAATTCAATGGGAATTTAGGAAGTAGGATGTGAAAAGACAGCAGGCAGAAGAGGCAGGAACCCCGATGCCTTTCAGAAGAGCCTGGCCTGGGGTTGGACAGTCAGAAGACAGGACACGATGCCTATTAGTTTATTTTATTTGCATTTGTAGCTATGTATCTCTATGTATGTATGTATGTATCATTTACATAGTGAAGAGAGGTATTTTATGTAGTCACAGAAAAGCACTGCGTTCCAGGTTTGGGATGATGCTTTGTGCAGCAGAGTTCATAGATGGGATGGGAAAAAAAATTATCAACTAGTTAATGGAAGCAGAATCTCAAAGCCAGAAGGGACTCTGTTCTGTGAGAACAAAAAGCCTTTTCAGTCCCCCTTTCTTCTTTTTTCACACTCTGCTTGTGAAGAGGATGATGGTAACCTTTCTGAAAGATGTGGAATGGGTTTTGAGACAGTCTTATCAAGATTTTAAAGTATAGAGTGGCTCCTGTTGATATTTGGGTTATGTTTAAATTCAAAGCTAAGAAGACATTCTATTCTATCCAGAGTCAAACTACTGAAAGATTTTGAATCCAAGTAGTAATTTATTTGAACACTGAGAATAATTATCTTACGATTTTGGCTAAAATATTTTAAGAAGAGTTTTGTTTTTATACAGTAGGTGCTTTTCACTTTGACTCCTTTTAAATTAGGCCAGAGTTTGGGGTATATATATGGTGAATATATGATTTTTTTTAAATGACAGGACAGACTGGGGAAAGCACTCTTTCCAGAGTTCGGTTTTTTAAAGGAATATTTTGTTCAGATACCGGCTCTGTAGATTTTTTCTTTCTTTCTCACAATAATCATGTGTGTGTGTATATAGATGTTTTAATGTATGGTCGGTGGTAGAAGTCTGAGCAAGAAAAACCACTTAATTTTTGTTGCTGAATGTAAAACATCTGACAGTATTTGCCGAGAAAACCCAAATTGCCTTGCTTTGTTTGCATAAGCAAAAGGAAAAGTCCAGGGTATCCATCTGCAAATCAACATCAAAGGCTTTCCACAAAATGCAGGGAGGGTGACACGTATTTGGAGAAGCAGTATGAGATCCTTGGCTGTTACTAGGGCACCGCTGGCTGCTGCTTTCTGCCCCAGCCACGGCCAAGGGCAACTGACGTTTCTGTGTCTGTATCGCTGAGGTAGCTGGTCTTCTAGAGCTGAAGTGCACAGCTCTGTCCTTTGCCCACTCCCCTCCCACTCTTTAACATCTGTTAATGATGGAGAATCACAGCACATTTCCTATGAAACGAAGCCATTCTAAAAACTTTCATAAAGTCAAAGGTTTTGGAAAGAAGGAGAAAAAGTCATTAAGTAAACACATCTTTTCTGAGACCGACGCTAAACATGCCATCACCTCGTATGAGTTATTCAGTACATGTAAAATTCACTCCACTGAATTACAGCCCTGACACTTGACCAAAAAGTCCCTCTTTCTTTCCCATTATTAATTGGATCAGGTTTTCTTTTCTCATAACGAGGTGGCTGCAATCATACATTTTAGAGGTAGGGGTATAGTTTATATCACTCGTGAGTTGCACATTTCTAAGATTCTACAATTATGTATTCTAAGCAAGGGATATGTCTTTGCAGGCACTGCTAGTCTGAAATTATCTAATATTTCAGGAGACAGATGATTCACACTGCCCCAAAGCTATGATGCTAATATAAACTATGAACTTGCTTCCAAGCCTTCCTTCCTTCCTTCCCTCCTTCCTTTCCTTTTCCTTCTTTTCTCTCTCTCCTTCTTTCTCTTTCTCCCCTCTTTACCCCCTTTTCCTTTCTTTTCTTTCCTTTTCTCCCTCCTCCCTCCCCCTCTTTCTCCTCTCTTTTTTGTGTGAAATATCTATTAATACCAAAGAAAAAAACCTAAGAAGAAAAATGTTTTTTTTACTCACAACACTTCTGACACGAAATGTTTGGATTTTTTACACATTGCAATCCTCCAGTTCTCTGCAGACACCAACTGAGTGTCCTAAATTTAATTTAATTCTGGCACTATCTCCCTGGAGTTAGTGCCACATCCCACATGTTACAGAGCCCAGTCCTGCAAGACTGCTCCCACTTCAGATGTCAGTAGCCAGTCCAAGGTTGTCACCTGCACTGCTGACTGACTGGCTATAAATTGGGGGTTCCCATAAACTCCTTCTCAGGTTCAATAATTTGCTGTAATAACTCACAGAACTCAGGAGAATACTTTACTTACTATTACCGATTCACTATAAAGGATACAACTCAGGAACAGCAGAAAGGAAGAGATACACAGGGAAAGGGATATAAGAAGGACACTTAACATGAATTCACCAACCCAGAAGCTCTCTGAACCCCATCATTTAGGGTTTTTATGGAGGGTCCACTACATAGACATGCTTGATGAAGTCACTGGCCATTGGCGACGGAACAAACACTGGGCCCTTTTCCATCCCTGGAGGTTGAGGGTGAGACTAAATGTTCCAGGTGGTTGGTTTCTTTGGTAACCAATCCAATCCTCCAAGAGTCACCTCATTTAGCAACAAGGTAGGATGGAAAGGGGTTATTATGAAAAACAAAAGCTACTTTTCTCACCCCTATCAAGGATTTTTAAGGGTTTTAGGAGCTTTGTGCCAGGAACCAGGGACAAAAACCAAAAGTATTTTTCTTATTATATCACAATGTCACCAGACTTTTGCCCATTTTTAAATTAGTTTCTCCATCGGTTCTTATTGATTTGCAGGGATTCTAACTATATTTTGCATATGGGTCATTTGACAGAAATGTATGTCGCAAATATCTTCTGCCATTCTGTGGTTTATCTTTTCACTGCATCTTTTAATAAAGTTCAATGTATTGATACTTTGTTTCTATGATTAGCTCTTTTTTGTCCCGTTTGAGAAATCATTCCTTACTCAGAGTTCATGGAAGTAGTCTCCTTTATTAACTTCTAGAAATTTTATTGTTTTACACTTAACATAGGTCTTCATTTCAATTTGGGTTGGAATTTTGGATACGGTGTAAGGTATGGATCAAGATTTGTTTGTTCATGTGTAGATAACCAACTGACCCAGCACTACTTACTGAAAAGAGCATCTTTACCCTCTGCAGTGTTGTTTGACTCTATCATAAATCATGCATTCGTGTGTGGGGGGGGTCTATTTCTGAACCCTGTAGTCTGTCTTACTGGTCTGTTTGTCTGTCCTTGCAATAGAACCACACTGTCTCAATCACTATGGCTTTAAAATAATTCTAGAAAACTCATAGCGTAAGCCTTCCAAATTGGGTTTTCCTCGACATTGCCATAGCTTTTCATGGCCTAAGCATTTCCAGATAAACTTTAGAACAGTCTTGCCAATCCACCACCTCCCACACACATTTTTCTGAAGTATCAGTTGAGATTAAAGTGGATCCACAGATCAGTTTGGGAGGATTTTACTATAGTATTACACTGGGTATTTAGTATCTCTGATTCCTTTCCTCAGCTTGAGATATAAAGTTATAGGTACAAATATGAATGTTTATAGAAATACGAGATTGAGAGCAGAGTTGTAATGTTGGCCCTTCAATGAAATACCTTATGTATGGTGTTTTGTTCCATACTTGAAAAAAGAAAATTTTTTCTAGAATGACTTTTCTGTCAGTATGTCACTCATCCTCCTTCCTTCCCCCAGATTTCATCATATAAGTGATTTGCAGTAGAATTTGGGAGGGACGGTAGAGGGAGGAGACACAGTGTTCACTGGGGGCTGTTCTGGTTACTGTGGCTGCATAACAGCTCACCCCAACACTTAGTAGCTTAAAGCAGCAACAATTATGCCATCACTCATGATTGTGTGGATTAGCTGGGCTCAGCTAAGCTGTCCTTCTGTCCTTTTTTTCAGGTGGGGGGCCACTTAGATAGATTGTGACAGGGTTACATGACAGTTTCAGGCTTCCAAAACCAAATGTTCATGAATTACCTGCCTGCCCAGACACAGTGTGGGAGGAGACTCTATAAGGCTGTGAATACTTGAAAGCATGCCTTGTTAGAGACCATCTTTGGAGATTAACGGCCACAAGGGGTATATCAGAAGCCTGGGAAAGTGTGTTACTTAATAAAAAAAGAGAATTTTAGATATTATAGTAAAATATATGGGAAATGAGTAAAGTCACTACCTTTATAATTAAAAAGAAAAAAAAATAAAGTTTGACCAAATTTTTTTGTCCAGTAGAAATATACAAATTATAGCCCACAATTATCCATTGAGAGCTGTAATCACCTAATGAATCATATCAAATCTTGGGAAAGGGTGTCATGAACTTTGGTTTGTTTGTTTGTTTGTGGGGAAGCAGCAACTCACAGAGGATGATGACATGTTTACCTCTCAGCAATTAGGCTATCAAAGCAAAACGCTGATAAGCTGACTTTCTCAGCTTCAACTGAGGTTTGCATTCATACTGACTTTCTGCTAAGGTAGAGTCTTTTACGATGTATTTTTATTAGATTAAAATAACAGAGCAATCTCAGGACTAAGCATATTTGCTTTCAGAAGTCCTTTCTCCAACACTTCCCCTTCAGCCTCACAAACATGTTCAAAGTTGAAATTTTTGCATTACTTTACAGAAGAACACACAATTTTTATGCAAATTTGATCCTACTTTCTCTTTATGACCATCCAACTTATTCCCTGGACACAGAATTAAAACAATGAAATTCCCATTAGTTCTCACATTCATTAGGGAAAACATCTAAAGTTTCAGACTTTTCTTTAACTGAGAAATTTTCAAGACTGCTCCCCAGAGAAACTGCACAAGGTCACTGAGCGCCTCATTAAAGGGCCTGACCCTCGGGAAGGTGTGAAGAGGCATTCTTCCAAAGATGATATTTTCACTACCCCACATGGAGTTCTACTTCCATAAATAAAACAGCCTAACTTGAGTAAGTCAGATCATTTAAAGCCAATGTCCCGACACTGCAGGGTATGCTAAACAGTGTAGGGAGATGTATGGATGATGCAGCCAATATTTCAAATGAAAGAAAGGTACTGAAAGGGACTTTTCAATAGCACCTTAATAAGCCCAAGAGTGGCTGAGCAAAACATTTATTTGAAAATGGCTGTCTTTTTTGAACAATAAATATTGCGTCAGTTGATTCAGATTCTAGTCAAAGTTGGGACATAAATATTATTCATTTCCAAATCTCAAAAGCCAAACTCATTGCCTGGCATTCAAAAATCATTAAATCAACATTCGATGAATGAACGAATCAATCAGTCAATTAGAGAATATATTATATGCCCTCTAACCTTCCTTCTTATTCCTCAGCTGGCATGCTGGATGCTACATGTCAGCTAGTCCTTAACCAAGTCTTGATTTGCTACAGCATGATGTTGAAAATTAGAATTGTGACTCGACTCAGTGACTGAGTTTTGAAAAGTCCATGTTTCCTTTTGCCCCTTGCTTCCAAACTGTTACAGCCTGGATACTGTTAAATGTTAGTGAATCGTGTTCTTGAAGGCTAAATGGAAAGACACACCATTCTGTAATCATGATTTGGCTCCTACTATGTTTTTCCATATTCAAAATGATAAAGGCAGAGAATGCTCATGAATTGATGGAAGACATGAACTCCTAGATTGTAAAAGCACAGTGAGTTCAGAGAAATATAAATAAAAATAAGTCCAAAGAGCAGAGAATTTGTAAACCATTAAAGCCAAGTAGAAAAAATATACAAACTCTATTAAAAAAAAAAAGACAGATTACTTTAAAAAAATAATAAACTTCTCATCAGCAACACTAGAGGCCAAAGAACAATGGAATACTATTTTCCTAGTGTTAAACTATCAATTAGATGGGAGGGGAAAATAAAGATATTTAGACACATACTGAGAGAACTCACCACACAGATATTCACTCTAAAGAGTACTAAAGGATATACTTTAATAAGAAGGAATTAAAATTAAGAGGAAAGCGTGGATTATGTGAAGTAATGTAATCGAATTCATTAAGTATGAAAAAAATTTAATAAGCATTGAGTTTTTAAAAATGATAAAGACAAAAATAGATGGATATTTAAAATGAGAAAAGATAAAAATGTTAGAAAACAATGACATGGATATAGGAGTCGGTGTCTAAAGTTAAAGTAATATGAGTCTTCAAAACTGAAACAAGTATAGAGATGTTAACTTTAGACTTTGTTTTAGCAAATACTTATGTTAAAATTTTAGGGAAAGTCATGAAAATTACAGGAATATGAGATATAATTTCCAAATTAGTAGAGAATAGGAAAAGAAGATTTAAAAAATAAATAAATCTAATGAATAATGGAAATTATAAATAAAATGCATATCTAGAAAACACAAAATAAAATAACAGCAATCAGGCTTGTTAGGCCAGTAATCATAATATATGCAAGTTAAACTTCATAGTTAAAGAAAGGGACTCAGACTGGATTTTTAAAATCTAGTAATATGCCATTTATAAATGACAATGGATTTTTAAAAGAAATCCAAGTGTGTGCTATTTATAATAGGAAATATGTTGATACTGAAAATTTGAAAATTAATGAAAATTGAAGTATCTCAGAAAAATAATTAAAAGAAAAATGTTGCCATATAAACACTAGAAAAATATAACTTAAAGTAAAGCCATTATTAGAAATGAAAAGAGTCTTAATTTCATGATAAAAGAGAAAGTTACCAGAGAGACCTAAAAATCTCAAGCCTGCCTGCACTTAACACTAATAGACTTGGACAAGTCAAACAAAAAATTAGCATAATTACAAGTAGAAACAGAAATATGCATAATGACATCAGAAGATTTGAACATATCTCTCTTGGAAATTAAAGCTGCAGCAGCCAAAACATAGTAAAAATACAGAAGATTCAAATAACACACAAGGAAAAAATCATTTATCAAGAAGGATTGTATCTAAAGACATATAAACCTGCATTTGGAAAACTTTCCTAAGAAATCTTTGTAAGCCATTCAGGAACTCTCAAAAATGCCAAATAATTAATATAAGTCTGAACAATATTCTTTCAGTACAATATAGTAAAACTAAAAATTAATAAAAAGAAAATACCAAATCATGAGTCAAGAAGTAAATCAAGCTAAAAATGATATTAACAACAGAAGCACAATAAAAACGCTGTGAATCAAAATTTGTGTGATACAGCTAATATGACATTTAAAGGATACATTCATAACTGTTTCTAGATGTACATTAAAAAAGAAGAAAAACTGAAAACCAATAAGCAAAGTACAAATTCAAGAAGTAAAAATATTCACAGCAAACTAAGCCTAAAGAATGTATATAAGAGGAGATGGTTAAAATAAGAGCAAAAATTAATATAGCAGAAGATAAGAATCATTACAAAAAATTAACCAAATCAAAAGCCAGTTATTTGGAAAGACAGAGTAGCCAAACTCTGCTAAATGTGCCCAAAGTGAGGGTGGCAGGAAAGGATAGCGTATCAGGGAAAGAATCAATATTGGGAAAAGAAAAGAGAACATACCTACTGATTTTAAAAAAGAGCACATAAGAGATACTAAGGAATAATTTTATGCTAATAAATTTGAAAATGTATAAATTTGTGGAAAGAAGCATAAGTGACAAATTTTATTCAATAAGAAATTAAAACCCTGAACAGACCTATAGTCATTAAAGAAATTATATTAGTCATCAAAACTTGATCCCTAATAGAAGCAAAGGGCCCATATAATTTTACAGGTGAGTTTTACCAAACTTCCAAGGGAAAAAACCCTCTACTTATATAAACTGTCGTGTAAACTAGAGAAACAAGAAAAGCTCTCCAGCTTAATTTGTGAATGCTAATATGTACTTCATAAATAAACTGGGTTAGGAAAGAATAAGAAAGAAAATGTATAAACTATTCTCAATTATAGAAGCAAAAGTCCTAAATAATGTACCAGTTAACTATTTCAGTAACATATTTTTAAATTAATTATGACCAAAGATGACTCATCCTAGAATTTAAAGAATTATTTAGCATTAAGAAATCTACTAAGTAATTTAATACATTAACTCACTAAAGGTGAATTTATCATCTCAATTAGTGCAGGAAGAATTATTACACACACAAACTTATACCTACAAGAAATTGAAGGGAGCTTCCCAAACCTGTGAAAGATATTTAACAAAAGCCTCCAATATAGATACCCTTCAGTAGTGAAATATAAAGCTCAAAAAGGAAATATGCTCATTATCATTACTTCTATTTAACCTTGTATTAAATGTCCTAGCCAGTGTGATAAAGCAAGAAAAAGAAATAATATATAAGAACTTTATGAAGAAGAATATTAACTATTGTGAAAGGAGATAAAGGGCAGCCTAAATAATAAAAGATATATCATGAAATATATAAAATATGCAATATGTTCATATATCAAAGATATATCATGGAATGGAAAAGTCAATATCATAAATAAGTCAATAGTCCCCAAAGAAATAGAAATCCACTGCATTTTCAAAAAACTTCAGTATTTCTTTCAAATACTTGATGAGTTGAAATTAGAACTAAAATAGAGCAATAAATGGCCAAAAATCGCAAAAAAAAAAAGATAAAGCAAGAGGATCATCCTACCAGATATCTAAAAATAGGGATAATATTTAATAGCAAACAATTAAAACAGTGTGATAAGCATAAGGACAGACAAGTAATCTAATGGAACTGAATATAGCACCTATAAGAATGAATAACTGATGCTCCAAAAATGTTAGTTCTGCAAAGCAGGTAAGTAGGAGCTGCCAATTTGTGTGGGCAGGGTGGTAGCAATGGGCCAACTTTCTGTTTAGCATGGATGGTACTTGTCCTGCCACTCTCATCCTTAGCACTCATGGACAATTCTAGAACTTGTATTCAACTGAAGGAAATCACACTGTCTCTGCCTCAGGACAGGATATATTGACATCTGAGTAAAACCCAAAGGTGAGTGTTCATTCGGGAGCTGCTCCAGGCCTACCACCACAAGGCTCAGTCATTAAAGCCATCCTAGGGTCCAATATTGTTCTGCTCCCAGAATAACCCAGCAAGCCGGAAGCCACTGGCATGTGGCAGCTCAGATCAGCAACCCATCTTCAGGGGCAGGGGCAAGTCTCACTTAGAAATGTAAAGCCAACAAAGCTGGTTTTGACACTGTCATGGTTCATCACTCTGTCTTTCCTTCTTTCTGTCCAGATCGTCTCTTCACTTCATAAATATCTGCTACAGGAAAAGAATATGGTATTGCTAAGTCTCATTCCCTTTAAGTCAATAAGGAAATTAAAGGCTTTTTAACATTTTAAAATCATTAAGGTATTAGCAGACACATGATAGAATTTTTTTGATGGGAAAAATGGTTTCCTCCTCTGTCTATAATGTGTTCAGGATGGGTTGGGCCTCCTAGATCCACTCTGTACATGATACAGAATGGGCATTTCCCCCATTATAGTCATTAACTTAGCACAGTCTTCTGAAATGTGACAATTCTCTCACAGAGTCCATTTCACCATTTGTCATTAATTTAATACTGGAGCTGTTCAGGGTGGGGGGATATTCAGTTTTTCATTCATTAATTAACCCATACAATCTATACAGATTGAAAATCTACAACATTTGAGGTCCTGTGCTGGGTGCTAGACTAAAGATGAGAAATAAACAGTCTCTGCCTAGTTATCACAGGAAGATAAGTAATGATTATAGTCAAGTACTCTACAGAGGAATAATTTCAGTGAGAAGTGTTGGAACTATTATTTATAAATGAGAGTCTCACTATTCAACATATTTAGATCATCTGATAGGAGGATGTTAGTTAAAAAGACATTATTACAGTCTTTCTCTGAAGCCCTCAAAACCTCATAAAGGTAGAAAGCTGGCATGAGCATTACTCCAGCCCTTAAAATAAGAAAAAAGCCAGACAAGTGGCAAATTAACAGTTTTCTTGAAGCCATCTGAGAACTGAGGATTCAACAACTAAAGCTGCAATCTAGACAGAAACAGGTACCTGTGGGTAGTAACAGGGCCTGAATATTTGCTCACCTGTGGCAGATACCACTGGATTCATATAAGTTCTCTCTGGCGAAAAAAGTCTTAACCTTTAGAGGAAAGAGCAACAAAACTGTCACTACAGTAAAGTGGTTGAAACCCACTGCATCTGGAGTAAGCGAACAGGGGAAATAAAAATGTTCCCACTCTTTGGGAAAAGCAGGTACATGCTAAGCCTAGCACTAGAGGAGGGGCACTTAGAAAGACCCCAGATTCTGAATATCTGCCTTGGACCCAAGTTTAATCATGACATCAGAGAACAAGCACTTCCTGTCCCATACTTCCTACCATGACGCTAACAAATGCTGAGCAAAAATAGCAGTGAAATATTCCTGAAAGAGCTGCAAGAGACAGGTTCTCTCCATTTTACAGATTTAGACAAATCAAACCCAAACAATCAGAATGAAGGAAACAATCAAATAACCGATTACGACGTTAAAGGCTCTAATGGAAAAGTTAGACAACAGGTACTGAAGGAGAGGCAATCTCGTCAGAGAGATGAAACTATAAGAAAGGATCAAATGGAAATATTAGAAATCAAAGGCACAGGAACAGGGATGAGGAGTGCCTTCAACAGGCTTGTTGGGAGACTCAATATGGCTTAGAAAATAACCTGTAAACTTGAAGCTAGGTCAGTAAGATTACCCAAAGTGAAATGAAAACTGAAAAACCAGAGCAGAGTATTCAAGAGATGTGGGACAATATCAAATAGTCTAACATACACATCATTGGTCTTCCAGGAGGAGAAGCGAAAGAGAGAATGAGGTAGAAGTAACATCTGAAAAAATAATGTATGAGAATTTTCCAAAATTGATGAGAGACTCACACAAAACAGATCCAAGCAGCACAGAGAACAAGCAAGATAAATACCTAAACACACTAAGACATATATTCAGACAAAAGTGCAAAAATATTTAAATTATAAATAAGAGAAGTCCAAACCAATATTCCTCATGAACATAGATAAAAAATCCTCAACAAAATATTAGAAAATTTAATTAAGGGATATATTAAAAAGATAATACATCATAACTAAGTAGGGTTTATCCCAAGAATGCAAGGCTGGTTCAACATTTAAAAATCAAACAATACAATCCACTATATTAGTAGACTAATTAAGACAACCTTTATGATCATGACAATCCATGCATAAAAAGAATTTGACAAAATTCAAAATTCTTTCTTGACCCAAAAAAAAAAATCCTTCTTAGTAAAGTAAGAATAAAAAAGGAGCTTCCTTAACCTAATAAGAGACATCTAAAAAAAACCTTACAGCTAACATCATACTCAGTGATGAGAGGCTGAATATTTTCTCTCTAAGATGGGGAACAAGGCAAGGTGTCCTCTCTCACCACCCTGCTCAGCATTGTGCTGGAAGCCTTACCCGGTGCAATAAGGAAAAACAGGATTGGAAAGGATAGGAAGAAATGAACTGTTTCTATTTGCAGACAACATAATTGTCTGCTGTGAAAATCCCAAAGAATCTATAAAAACACTTCTAGAAATACTAAGCGAGTTTAGCAAGAACATTGGCTACAAGGTCATTATTAAAAAGTCAACTGCATTCCTGTGTACTAGCAATGACAAATAGAAATTTGAAATTGAAAAAGCAATACTATTTACAATAGAATCAAAACAATAAAGTACCTAGGTATAAATGAAATGAATGTGTGCAGTTTGTAGTTTCCATACGTTGAAACATACAAAACATAATGAAAGAAATAAAAGAAGACATAACTAGAGAAATAAAATGTGTCCATGGATTTTAAGACTCAATATTGTTTAGGCTGTAGACCAACAGATTCAACGCATTTCTAATCAAAATCTCAGCAAGCTCTTTCGTAGATATTGACAAGCTGATTCTAGGATCTACCTGGAAAGGCAAAGGAACTAAAAGTGGCAAAATGACTCTGGAGGAGAAGAGCAAGTTGTTAAATTAATAGTATTATACTTGTGTTACTTTCTTAGTTTCGATAAATGCACCATGGCTATGTAAAATGTAAACATCAGAAGACAGTGAGCGCAAAGGATAGGGGAACTCTATACCATCTTTGCAATTCTTCTAAAATCATAAAGCTAAAATCATTTGAAAATAAAGGTTTAAAAAAAATTCAAGTTGATTTCCACTGCCCAAATTGGTGAATTCTTGGAAACTGAAATTGGTAATCCCTAACCTGATCTTCTGGTTAAGCCACAAAACTGCATTTTGCACATGGACATTTGCAGAGGGGCTAAGGCAACATCCTGTGTCTTGCTGACCGGTTTTCTCCGCTCTCCACCTCCGCAGCAGCCCTGCGATGGCTCTGCTGAGGACACTGGCAGTCAGAAGAAGACAGCGCTTGCTCCATTGCTCATGCTTTCCATGTAAACAATTTTTCCCTCATCCTGTTTTCCTTAAAACTTTGACCTAATTTCTTTCACATGTTAAGCTAATTCTCATGACTGTTTAAAGGCAGCTAAAAATACCAGTAAGGTCTGCTGAAGTTCAGCAATGAAGACGCCATTCATTTAAGTGCTGCACACTTGAGTCATTATTTCTTTAAATGCATGACTCAAAAATGTTCTTTTCTCCCTCCTATTGATAGTTTTACATTAAGACGTCATTAAAAAGCAGCATTTGGGCTACTTGTCAAACCACACAAGCTGAATTCATTTTTTTTCCCCTTCACTAAATGGATTTTCGATTAGCAATAATAATAAGGAGCAATGTGTGGTGTTCAGGAGACGTAACTGGCTGTTTTCAAAGTAAATCTTGAAGTCCAATGATTCAGTTGCTTCCGATACTTCACAAAGGCAACATACTTATTCCTCCAGAAAGTTAATGCATTTTCCGGTCCATTTCTCCATAATCTTGACTCTTGGGTGTTTCTTCCTACATGGGAGCATTTGTTCCTGGAGAGGCTCCTCCCAGGCAGGCCCAGAGACACAGGAGGTGGGGAAGACAATAAGACAATATAGGTTTACTAAGTTGGAGATGCACCCTTGGTTTCTTCCTCCATGTTTTCTTCTACAGTCATCTTACCCATTCCATTTCTACTAACAGAGAAGCAACAAGGCTGATGCTTTGGGTAGAAGGATTAAACGCATAGGAAAAGATCTTTGTTTGCTAACGGAACCCATCAAAATAAATATGACTTCCAAGTAATCTGAAGATCAAATAAGTTAGCTTTTGCCAAGTGCAAAGCAGGCAATTTCCTTGCTCAAAGTCTCTGGTCTCCCCTCTTTAATGATTTTTTTCTCATCTCCGTTTAGCATCCTTCTTGATTCCAGAGACAGCACTTTCTAGCTCTGTGCTCCCCATCAAAACGTACTTTCAGGCAAAATCTGCTATCATTCACTCACACTTTAGTATGAATTGAAGTCACTAGGTCACCACCTTCAGAAATACCTGCATTTTGAAACTGAGTCCTAACTGAGGAATAAGTGATATTTTTCCAAGATTAAGAGAATTTTAGATATTGATGATCCTAAGAGAGAACTGAACAGGGGCTAGACAAAGAGGAACCATACTGCAGTCCCAGAAATCTGTCTGCCCCAAGGTTGGCATAAATGAAAACACTTGAAGGTGTTTTTTAATACTTACTGTAGTTTCAGGTTAAATCATCAGGGCAAGTATTATTTTTCCTTCTCTCATTACTCACCTTGTTGTTACTTTAATCTTGGTTCAGTTTGACAAATGAGGATTTTGCCAGGGGGTTAAAGAAGGAATGAGCTGAATTCCACCCATCTGATGTCCTCCCAGGTTTAACGTGCCATATGGTTTGGCGCAGTGGCACTTCCCTCCCTTCTAAAACACCCCTTTGCTTGTGTGGCATCCATCATTTTGCTTGTTGACTTAGTTTCATTTTCTGTTTTTCTGGCCTGCTCAACTGCCTGTAACAGCATTAAATTATTCTTGTGATCTTTCTGTTTCCCTGAGTTTGCAAACTGGAATTTATGGAAGTCTTTAAACCTAAAGAGCTTTCTGATAATGAGAGATGCCAAGAAAGTGATGAAGGTCAATGGAAAATTGTACACCTTAAGGAGGCAACACCCTTCAGACATGCTGTACTCTCCTTTTTCACGTGAGAACAAAATATTACTATCTGTAGAGAAGTCCATACAGAAATTTAGAAATAAAGTGGACCTTAGACATTGTCTGCCCAATCTCATTTTACAGCTATGGACACTGGAGCTGCGAAAGGGTAAATTACAGGGTTATTCAGGGCCAGAACTGAAACTTGTTCTTGGCACTCCCAGCTCAATTCACTGTGTGTCCACTACATTGTGCTGACTCTTTTTGTGATATATTCTTTTTTTTTTATTATTATTGAAGTATAGTCAGTTCACAATGTTGTGTACAGCTGGTGTATAACTAGTGTTTCCATCACACATATATACACATATTTGTTTTCATATTCTTTTTCATTATAGGTTACTATAAGATATTGAATATAGTTCCCTGTGCTATATAGCAGAAACTTGTTGTTTATCTATTTTATATATTTAATGATACATTTTTAATGATGAAAGAATGTGGAGAAAATGGAATAGCCACCAAGTCAGGAAAAAATACACAGAATATTTTCTCATTTCCTTTTTAAAACCAAAGTCTTTGGAGAATTTGTCTAACACTAAAATGACCATCTGATCATGACAATCACGATGTGATTGTGGAGGAGGCATTTTACTTCTCCATCTCTCCCACACCTGTGTACAAACAGTCCCCAAGCCCTATCACCACTCCCTTTGTGGTATCCCTGTCACCATCCCTCTCACTCATACTGCCACTCTTGTAGCTCTGAATGTTATAAAGTCACACCTAGATTTCTGGAGTAGATTTTTTAACTGTTAGTCTTTGGTTAGAGTTCCTCTCTCCTTCTCCCCGCACGATGGTGAAAAGAGCCTCTAAGTTAATCTTCCTGAAATATCACCTTTTACGTAACGTTATCATCAATATCATCAATGGAATCTCTGCCTTCTACTTCTTCTGACTTGTTATTCTGCGATGACAAGGCTATGATTCCTCACTGTTTTCCTGTTTGGGGTTGTTTGTTTGTTTTGCCTGTGCTTAGCCAGCCCAGCTAACTTTGCTCTAGGGCAGCGTAACTTTAGGAGTTGGGTGGTACAGAAGAATAACTAAGGACTTCAGGGACTGTCACAAACTAAAGGAACCCCCATTTTACTTCTGTTTAAACTATTTTCTCTTATATTCACATTTCCCCAGTGAAAAAGATCAAACAGCGCCACGTCACTCACTAGTGTTTTCGTTCTAGCCCTTCTGTCTTGACATTGTTGTGAGAATGAATTACCTGAACTTGCCATGCAAGTGGCCACGTGGTCCTGCTGTGCAGCTGACCAGCAAGGCTCCTGGGGGTTTCCATGCATTGGCTTAGGTTATGGCTGTGTCCTTTCAGAAAAAAAAAAACAAAAACCTTTTATCTACGTAGTGAGGTAACATACAGGATCTGCCTTTCAATTTAGTGAACATCGTTGACATCTTGGCAAACACTACGTTCCAGCCTTTATCATGTTGATCCACATCAGAGAAAGTGAGTCCAGGAAGCCTGACATAGTTCTAAACACCAATGTTTGTCACTCACACTGTGAGTTATTCCTCCATATTCAACCTATATGTCTTATCCTTATTTCATAAATCATGTTCTCTGAGAAAAAACCTTGATTGTTACCACAAAAAGATCCTGCCCTGCTTGAGTCTTAAGTTGAAAATAATCTTCAAAGACCAGTCACTTAGGCATTTTGAGGGAGCCTTTTTACTCCTGAAATTAGTAGAATACATAAGCAAATGAAACAACGTGTATAAAGACAGTTTTCAAATATGCAAATTTCTAAGTGAATATATAAAATGTTTCCATATGTATTAGCAGCATTATTCAATTCAGCACCTTTGAATGAGTTTGATGTACCACAGGGCCCTACGTAAGACGTCTCAGATACAAAGAAGAAGTCTCAACCCTCATCATCCAGGGTCTCATCACCCAGTAGGAGAGTCTGTTGTGTAAAGAACCCACTATAATTAGATGTGACAAGTACTCTCTGGGTATATGAATAAACTGTCACATACATTCTCTCACACCAGTTATAGGCTCCCAACCTACATATTTTTTGAAACTTTGTAAACATGCCCCCTCATAAAGTGCACTTTGTCCACTTGATCTGTTGACAGTGGCTCTCGAAGAGTTGGTTGAGAGAGGATTCAAAACTATTTCCAAGCTCAGCAGAAAAAAAAGTTTTTGATTAATTACTGATGGCAGCCATCAGCCTAGGAATAGGAAGAGGGTGCTAGTACGGCATATATTTGCCACCTCCAGTCTATAACATGCAACTACCATGTCAAACTTTCCCCACCCTGTCATAGATTCCAAGACATCATGATCACTTTTGCCCAGATTCTCATCATTTAAACTTCACTACATGCCCTTTATGGGAGCAATTAAGTAGAGAATAGTAGACCCTTCATCACGTCTTTTACTAACCGAGGGATGAAACTGTTAGCAAGGTAAGTCAAGAATTGCCTGGTACTCTGCTTTCAGGAAATGAGACTTCCAGCTGAGACTTGGTCCTGTCCCTGCTGCATTTGCCTCTCTGCCAGTACTATGACCTGCATCGGAATGTCCTGACCAGCAAATAAAGGGAACAGTTTCTCTAATCTTTAAATAGTTAGAATTGTCAAACAGTGGTCAAAGAAATCACAAAAGAAAACTTCAAAAGATTCAGATCAATAAATATTTTAAATGCATTTAAATATGTCAAAAACCAACAAAAGGCAAACAACTTGATGGACAAGGAAGAATATTTTCTAACATATGACAAAGAATTGATGCATGTAACTGGTATGAACTCATCTACCAGGTTGGAGGATA
The DNA here is from genome assembly GCF_048564905.1 of Vicugna pacos. Classification (NCBI taxonomy): domain Eukaryota; kingdom Metazoa; phylum Chordata; class Mammalia; order Artiodactyla; family Camelidae; genus Vicugna; species Vicugna pacos. Next base: position 78,493,399 of record NC_132988.1, read on the forward strand.
ATTTAGAAATGGTTTAAAGCTACAGAGCTAAACTGGCTAAAGTCCAATATCATTTGTAGTCATGCCCTCTTCCCCAAATTATCCGTGAACAAAAGAGGTTCCTTTCATTCAAAGGGCCAGACCTCTTTGCTAGCGACTTACAGGCGAAAATAATGGAGAAGCCCATCATTGTGGCAGCATTGTTGACAACAGGTACTTTGCATTCTGGTGTATCTGCTGCTGTGATCCCAGAGCCATATTGAGTGTTTTATTATTTATAAGCAATTCTAAAGCAACTAGCATGTGCCAAGAAGCCTTCTAAGCACTTTGCAAATATTAATTTATTTAATCCTAGTAACAACCCTCTGTGGTAGGTATTGTTACAAGCTCCATTTTACATGTGAGAAAACAGAGGTAAAGAGAGGTTAAGTACCTTGTCCCAAGTCACACAGCTAGTTAAGTGGGAGATCTGCAAGTGAATTCAGGCAGCTTGGTTCCAAAGTCTATGCTCTTAACCTTGCTATGAAAGGGACTAACTCACTCCTCAGAATCGCCCTTTGCCAAAGACGCACCATGCCTGGACTCCCAGAGAGCTTACTCTTCCATCTTTGTGTAAAGTCGCATCCACTTGCTCTTGGTTTTATTTGACTTTACTGAGCAGTATCTAAGAATCCACGCAGGAACACACAACTGACAGAAAGGACGCTTGGCGCTCTGGGACCAAAGAGCTCATTCTTCGGGAAAATAAAACAGGGAGAAAGTATCGATAATTCTGAAAGAGGAAAAAAATAGATAACCAATAGCTTTGTTCCAGAATGAACTGCATCCTCCCAAAATTCATATGTTAAAGCCCTAACCCCCGATATGACTGTATTTGGAGACAGGGACTTTAAAGAGGCAATTAGATTAACTGAGGCATAATAGTGAGGCCCTAATTTGATGGGACTAGTGTCCTTTATAAGAAGAGGAAGAAACACCGGGATGCACATGCACAGAGAAAAGTCACGTGAGGACACAGCAAGAAGATTACCACGGACAAGCCAAGGAGAGAAGACCCAGGAGAAACCTACAATGCCAGCATCTTGTTCTTGGACTGCCAGCCTCCAGAACTGTGGGAAATACATTTCTGTCGTTCAGGCCCCCCAGTCTGGGGTATTTTGGCAGCCCTAGCAGACAACTACAATATCAATGAGAAGATTCAATTAACTTTCTATACGGCATACTGAAATCAAGAACAAAACAAGAAAATACAGATAATCTGAAGCTAATAAATTTTAAAATTTCAATAAAAGCACAATTTTCTGGGAGTAGGAAAAGTTGTGTAAATCATCTCAATAGTAGTACAGTATTCAGGAAAGAGATCAGGAAAGCATTCATCCCTGATACAATTTCTTAGTAAAGAATAAATTAGAATATACTTCCTCAACATGGAAAAAAATGATCCAGAACCAACAACCAATATTATGCTCATTAGCATAACTGCAGCCCAGGGGACAGGTCCAAGCTTTGCTGCCCAAGGGCCAGAAACAACCTACAAATAAGTTTGTCAGGCTGCTTCATTGTTTTGTTTTTAACTTGCCCTTGTTGCCAGCATTTAAAAGTCATATTTTAAATAAACTTCCAGATATTTGGCTTCTGGCAAATTAGGCTGACATGACAACAATTAACTGCAGCTAAATAGCAGGTTCCCACTGCAGACCAGCTATGTGCGCTCAGGTTTGCCAGCTCCCAGTGCTCTCTATTGTTTCCTCAGCACTGAGAACAGGTGACGTTGACTGTTTCCCACCGCTGTGTGCTGTTGTCTTCTTACCTTGGCCGGTGTCACCTGTTTGTTTCCTGCCAGGCTTTTGTAGGCATTTGAGTTCACATCACTTCTCTAAAGGCAGTCCCATCAAAGTCAGGAAATTCAGATATCCATGATCACCATTATTATTCAACATTATTCTGAAAGTTTAACCAAGACATGAAAACAAAACCAAAGGCATAAATATTTGAAAGAAGGAGACACATTTGTAACCATTTGGCAATTATATAATCATTTGTCTGGCCAACCTAATTTGAGTACTATTAGAAATAAAAATGTTCAACAAGATGGTATATTGCAAAAGAAATATACATATAGCAATAGCTTTCCCAGTTAATACTAACAATCAGAGAATGCCATGAATTTTAAAAATTGCATTCAGAATGATAAAACACTAGCTATATAGGAATTAACCCAGTGGAAAATATTTTGTACTTGTATGAATAAAACTATAAAATTTAAAGTCTAAGCATATGTAAGAATTTAGGACATAACAATAATGACATTTTAAGCCAAGGGAAAAAGTTTGGATTATTCCATAAATCATGATAGGCTAATAAACCAAGTCTACAGAAAAAAAAAAAGTTCTAGCTACAACATAAGCACATGTAAATAAAAAACCGTAACAATCAAGGGAGAAAATAAAAGTTAATGTTATATTTATTTTCAGAGAATAAACTTCTAAGCAATGTGAAAATAGGGAAATAATAAACAAAATATATTGATAATGTAGATATGGAAAGAAAATTTAAATCCTCTATACATTAGAAAGATAACATAAGCAAAATACCAATGTGAAGAACAAGCTAAAAACAAAATTTGCATCATATCATAACCAAAGGTGCATATTTGTATTATATCAAGAGTATTTGCAAAATGATAATAAAAGGTAAACACACTAATAAAAATAAGCTAAGGCATAAATAATAATGTGTAATAAAAGGAAAAGAAATGGTAAACAATATATCTTTATATATTCAACTTCACTGGAATACAACAAAAATCAGTTAGTCACAATTTTTGTTGTGAATATTGTTATATATAATATCAATATTATTTTATTATGGCTATATAAGTATCATTCATTCTAGAGCCATCTAGTGTTTTCTGATTACATTTCCTTTCTTACATACATTTCTATTTTCCTGAAGTTAATAATTGCTTACTAATTAGATGTTTGCTCTCTTGAATGGTTCCTAATTTTATCTATTCTCTTCTACTTTTCTATTTTTATCTATCTTTTTTTTTTCTCCTTTTTTGAGTCTTAATTCTAACTTTCAATCCTTTCCCAAATGTGTTGTTTTGGCCATACCTGGTATTATTTCTTGGAGCTATTCCTTATTCTATGAATGTTTATTTTTACCTCTCTTGTTGGCTCATGTAATATATTCTCTCATCTCTTGGAAAATAATATCAATACTTTTCTTTTATGTTTTCTTCTACTTTCTGTATTGTTTTCAAATCTCCTGACTCCCTTTTTCTGTTTGCTGGTTTCTGTCTCTGGCTTTTGTGTTGGAGCCTTTTCTCACGTGTCCCGAGATCCCTGTCTATTTGTTCATACTGTTTAAAGAAGAACTAAAAAGCTGATTGGACACCCTGGGGCATGATGAAGTCTGTCAAATGGTGGTTAGGGAGGTAGAAACTTGGCTCTTTTGCCAGGGCACTCGAAATGGTCAGTGTAGGTCTTTTTCTGAGTCATTAAATTTCTTCAGATACTAACCCTTCAATCTCCTGCATGGTTGCCAATGTTCTGGGAGTCGAGGAAAAAGGATCTGACTCAGAAGTATTTTCCCAGCAGATCTCCTTGGTTTCAGCACTGTGCCTCACCCCTGCCTGCTCAGGGTCTGGGTCCAGGGCCTCTTGAATTCAATTTTCCAGAGTTAAACTCCTGGCTATCTGGTCCCCTGGGAGTGAGTGTTGAGTGTCTACCATAGATATGATGGGGTGACCTGAGCTTCTCATAGCTCCTAGTAAAAACTTGCAACCAGCACTCATGTTTTCAGTCTTCCCATGCACCCCCTTCAGAAATCACTAGTGTCTCTAAATCCTGAGACTTTCAGGAGTTCTGTGGATAGATGGACTGAGATTTTGTCTTCCTCTGCTCTGCCAGGTCAATTATTATTTGTCCATTAGCTGTTCCACTGCTTGAGTTTTGTTGGCATCTCTTACTTGCTGTCCTTTCCAAGTCTGTTGTTTTTTAGTTCTTTTGAATTTGTGCCTCTTCTGTTCTTCATTATTATTGTAGTAGGAGTTCAGAGGACATGGAGACAAACTCTTGGATTCAATTTGACATGTTTAACTGGAAGTTAAAGTTATAACTGAAAAAAGAGCAGTTAAATCATAGGACATATTCATAGCATTTTACAGTTGAAAGTACAGCTTAAATATGATCTATGTCAAAGTATTGCTTTAAATATGGGTGGGGGAAGGTACAGAGAATATAAATGAATTACAAGGGAATATAGGTTATTAGAAGCAAAGTCAGAACTCCCTTAAGGTTCACCTGTGGCAAATGTCTTTCGGTTGTGTCTTAAAGAACGATCAAGGAACTGCTACTGACTGAGAACTGCCTTCATCCACAATGTGCAGGACTAGGCTCTTGATATCTCTGTTTGCCCTCCATGGGCCCGATCCCTTGGTCATAACTATTGAAACAAAGAAGGTTATCAGATCCAGTCTTCACCCAAAATTCTCTCCCAAATGAATTCAGATTTAAGACCCAGAGATACTACCTACTCCCCACTCCGAGATGGTCTTTTAGGTGAGGAGCAGAAAGCTCAGATGTGAAGGGTCAGCCACCTTCTGGACACCATGTTTATAAGTGGCATTATTTTATTAACCCTGCATATCCTAGGTAGGAAAGACAATAAAGGAGGGTGTGTGTGTGAATCATCTCCTACCATTCACCCTTTAGACTTGGCTCATTTGTCATTAAGTAGTAAGTTTGCCACTCTCACTTCTATTTCCTTCAAGAAAGTCTTATGACATTTGTCAACATTGATAGAGACAACAGATAAGATCTATGTTTCTCAGGTGGACTCAGCTTCGAGTTGCATCCTAAGATGCCTCCAACACCTGAAGATGACAACTCTTCCAATTTTATGCTGGTGTGGCTTTGAGTAATTGCTGAAGGACACGAAGGGTTACAAGGGAAGTTGACATGACTGAGGACAGAGAGAGAAAACGAGAGAGAGGGAGAGAGGAAGTAGGGTGTGTGTGTGTGTGTGCGCGCGTGCGTGCGTGCGTACAGGAATGCAAGTGAAAATAAGGAAATAAGCTATAAACATGCCTATGGAGTTGTGTTCGGAGGATGATTGATGAAGACATGTCTATGACATATACTTTTTTAAGGGAAGGAACAACAAAAACAAAAAATACCCAGTGCAGCCAGCCCCCTACTGCTGTCCTGTCCCCAACTCTTTCTGGACTGGATATATGGCTTCAGTTCCTTTAAAGTGTCAGCTGGTGACTGCTGGGGCTCTCTGTAACTCTCCAGGACTCTGGTTTCTATGAGCATTAAAAACTTTCCCAGTGACTTAAAGAAACCACACACATACACGCACTGGAAGCTCATCGCAAGAGCGGTTCCACCGCATTGGTTCTTTCTCTTGTTTTGGAAGCTGGTTGTTTTCTTCTCCCAAGACTTTCACGCTTTCACTTTGTGAATCTGGTTGAAGAGGAGGTCATGACAGAAGTGAGAAAGGTTGCGGATGAAGGAAACAAGAGAGGAGAAAAGGAGAGTTTTCCAATCCTGACTTAATGGTTTACTCTGGATAGGACGGTTATCCCTGTGTCCTCTGTTCCTTCTTTCTAAGCAAGTAGAAGCAGGTAAACTTGCCCTTTTGAAAGATCTAGGTCACATTTCTATGACTTCAAGTCATTATGGACCAAGAAAAAATGGAGCAGAATTCATAAAAATTAAGCAGAACAAAATAAATGTAACACACTCATTTTAGTACTTTGATTCTCAAAACAGAAATGATGAATCTGTGTGGCCATGTATGGGCTAGGCACTGTGAAGTTATTTCCAAATCCATGTTCTCATTTCCATGTACTTCTGTGAAAGCCATCCTTGTACTTACTCTAGCTCCCAAGAAGAACTGACCACTCCCTCCCTTGTCCACCCATGGTCCTGTGCATTTATCTTGGAGTCACAGAACACTGCATTTATTTGCATACATGCCCATGTCGCTGCCACTCTCAGCAGACCATAAGCCTCTTTTCTGGTCTTGTTTTATTGATATATAATTGACATACAGCATTGTGTAAATTTAAGGTGTACAACATAATGAGTTGACTTACATGTATTACTACAATAAATATAGATATCATGATTACTACATGATAAATTGATTACTACAATAAATATAGATATCAAAAAGAAGAAATGATTACTACAATAAATATAGATACCAAAAAGAAGAAAAAAAATGTTTGTTTTTCCTTGTGATGAGAACTCTTAGGATTTACTCTCTTAACTTGCATATATACCACACAACGGTGTTAACTACAGTCACCATGCTATACATTACACCCCTAGTACTTATTATTTTTTTGAATCTTGAGGCCATTAAGGTTTTAAAAAAATTTTTTTAATTGAATTACAGTCAGTTACAATGTGTCAACTTCTGGTGTACAGCACAATGTCCCAGTCATGCATATACATACATATATTCATTTTCATGTTCTTTTTCATTAAAGGTTATTACAAGATACTGAATATAGTTCCTTGTGCTATACAGAAGAGACTTTTTTAAAATCTATTTTTATATATAGTGGCTAACATTTGCAAATCTCAAACTCCCAAATTTCCCAGCACTTATTTATCTTGCAGTTGGAAGTCTGTACCTTTTGACCACTTTCCTCCAATGCTCCTTTCTCACATTCCCTCACTCTCTGTCTCTGGTATCTATAAATGTGATCTCTTTTTCTATGAGTTTGGCTTTTTGTTTGTTTGTTTTAAATTCCACATATAAGTGAGATGATACAGCATTTGTCTTTCTTTTTCTTTTTTTTTTTAATGGCTGAATAATATTCTGTTACATATTCCATATTATGCAACTTCTTTATCCATTCATCTGTTGATGGGCACTTAGGTTGTTTTTATGTCTTAGCTATTATAAATAATCATGAGCCTCATAAGAGAAAGAGAAATTTCTTTTTTGTCCTTGAATTAACACATAATACAGGACTGGTACAATTGAAGCATTTACTATTGAACAAATAATACTGAAGCATTTTCATGTAAAGAGATCATTTTATTTTTGGAAAATTGTCCACCTCAATCTCCACAAATATTCCCAGACTAGAATCTAGAAGAGACATCATCTCAACACATGGAGTCATCAGATCACAAGTCAGCCTTGGTTACCCTGAGACCTGGTGCTGGACAGAGAGCAAGTTGGGGCTCATCAGAAGTCTGACTTCATTCTGAATTTTGACTCTGTCACTTTAAATTACTGGCCATGAGAAAGTTACTCAATTCTTTGAGCTTCCATATACTTATCTGTAAAATGGGTAGAGTATTTTGAAGGATGATAAGAGCAATTAAATGAAATAATAAGTTCTTCACATACTACCTAGCTCATAGTAGGAGCTCAGCAAATATTAAATCCTCTTTCATAAGCAACAACCTTCTCTACTAAGAAATTCTGTGGTGGGGAGCAGATTGCTAACTAATTCCCTCATCTTTTAAAAAACCAATTGACATAGTTTTGTGGGCCAGGCTATTTGAAATGAAGAGTACATGTTGTATGCTGACTACTTTAACTTTATAATTGGGGGTACTGAACTGGATTTTAATGGTTTGAGAATATGTCTTATATTGGGACTATGACTTTCTGATAGAAGGGGCCTCCGAGAAACAGGAACTTGAACAAAACCAGGATTCCATAAATATGTAATGGATGACTGAGTAAAAGAATCAATCAATTAATCAATCATTGTGGCTAATAATGATCGTAGGAGCACAGAAAATGAAAATATGAAAGCTCCCTTTCCAATGTCCCAGCTAGAGGTACTGTTGGAAAGTATAGAAAGTTGAGGAAGATGTTAAAAACAGTTCTTTTCAGTTCATATTTATAATTCTGGTATTATGATCCTGGTCTAGACCCTAGCCAAGGAACTTGGATTGCATTTGGAATCTTCATGAGCTAATTTGCTCATTTGGGAGTTACCTGCTTATGACTCCATCTACCTCCTAGAAGCTTGCATCCATTAATGTGGCTCAAACAGCTAAACTGCCCTGGCTTGAGAGTTAAGAGAGCAGCCTCTGCCACTAGTCAGCCTTGCAAAATTGTGCATTTTATGAACGTTAGATTCTTTGAATTCTTACCTTTAAGAAGAGATTGTTAACAATAACTATTGCCTCACGCCTGTTAGAATGACCATCATAAAAAAGATAAGAGGCAAGAAATGCTGGCAAGGATGTGGAGAAAAGGGAATCTTTTCCACTGTGGATGGGATTGTAAACTGGTGTAGCCACTACGGAAAACAGTATGGAGGGTCCTCAAAAAATTAAAAATAGAACTACCATATGACCCAGCAATTCCACTCCAGGGAATATAACCAAAGGAAATGAAAACACTAACTCGAAAAGATATTTGCACCCACATGTTCATAACAGCAGTAGTTACAATAACCAAGACATGAAAACAACCTAAGTGTTCATCAGCAGATGAATGAATAAAGAAGTTGTGGTGTATGTACATACAATGCAATATTATTCAGCCATAAAAAATGATGAGTTCTTGCCTTTTGTGACAACATGGATGAATCTTGAAGGCATTATGTTAAATGAACTAAGTCAGACAGAGAAAGACAAATACCACATGACCTTCCTAATGAGTGTAATCTAAAAAAGCCTAAACTCATTGAAAAAGAGGTCAGATTTGTGGTTACCAGAGGTGAGGAGGGTTGGGGGTGGGGAAGGGGAGAGAGGAATTGAAAGAAGGTGGTCAAACTTCCAGTTAGAAGATAAATAAACACTAAGGATGTAATGTACAACATGATGACTATAGTTAACACTGTTGTGTGCTGTACATGAAAGTTGTTAAGAGAGTAAATCTTAAAAGTTCTCATCACAAGGAAAATTGTTTTTCTTTTTTTGCTTTTTCTTTTTATTGTATCTATATGAGATGATGATGCTAACTAAACTTATTGCAATAATCATTTCACAAAATACGTCAAACCATCACACTGTACACTTTATCATGCTGTACAGTGTTGCATGTCAATTACATCTCAGTAAAACTGGGGAAGTAATTTTCCAAAGAGATGGTCAGAGTTGACAATTATTAACATCCCTTCTGATTCTAAAACTGGAAGATTATTCCATAATTATGTTTATTTTTAGGGAGGCTAAAATATTAGGAAACTTAGAAGAGCTGAGCAGAGCTCCCTGGACCTCCACCCCATAGGAAGGCTGGGTCTGCCAGCGCGGGAGCCCCCAGATCACCATGACACATCCCTTCCCTGCACTGGTCATGGGGTCCCCGCGTCCTGGTTGCTGTTTTTAACCCCCAAAGCTCTTTTGTTTGGTGTCTCACCCTCCTGTTCACCCTGCCTCTTCTTTTTCTCTCCCCTTCCAATTTTTTTCTTTCCCCTGTACCAGTCTTTATTCACAGGTCTGTGGATAAAACTGCTTCACAATTCTCTTTGCTCCTCTGGGTCAGGATCTCCAGCCTGAAGGTGAGATTTAGACTGTCCCCTGGATCTGTCTTTCTTTTCCAAGCTGCTAGCAGAAACAAAAACAGGCAAGAGCTGGAGCCAGGGCTGTGTAATGAAGGTGGGATACCAAGGCGGGAAGAAATAAATTGGGATTTTGGGATTTGCAGATATTAACTACTATATATAAAACAAATTAACATCAAGGTCCCACTGTACAGCACAGGAAACTATGTTTAATACCTTGTAATGGCCTATAATGAGAAAGAATATGAGAAGTAATATATATGTATGTATAACTGAGTCACTATGCTGTATACCAGAAATTAACACATTATAAACCAACTATACTTCAATTAAAAAAAATACCAATTTCCTTACTTCCAAAAAATAATAATAAACCCACAACAATTAGCCCTGAATATAGATGTATTCTGGAGTGTTCTCAGAAGCTGAATGCCATACTGTCTGTGTGTTGGGAAATATTCTGAACTCTCAGCGGGGAGGCAGCCCTGCAACTCCAGTGCTAAAGAAGGGGACTGCCAATGATAAAAACAAATCTTCAAAACGTAGAGGAGTGAGAAAAAGTCTCTAGCTGTCCTGTGCCGGGAAGCACAGATGTCTAAATATACAAACATCCTACTCTTAGGGGATAAATATTAGTCAAAAGGATCTCTCCTTGTCTCAAAAACTGATCCACGTTGCTAGAATACTGTGGAGAGTTGGTTGAGAAGACAAGAATGCTGTTAGAGATGAAAACAAATGTTAATTTTTCCTCTTTTTTCTGGGATTCAGTCAAGCAACCTCTTAGGTGCATGCTTTCTAGAATTTCTCTGTATTTTAAGAATTCAGTCTCCCATTCATCTCTTTATTTTAGCTTCTTCCTGAGAGAAAAGAGCAAGTTGGAAGGGACTCAGCCCCTAATACAACGTTTGGCAAGTAGCAAGTGCTTCAAAAATGCCCATTGAATTAGGTGTTTGATGAAGGCAGGAAAGTTAACTTGTTTATTTTACCAGAAAATAAAAAGAAAAAAAATCCAAGAGAAGCTCTTTACCTATGAAACAGTACTGTCAGGAAGCCCAAAGTGGGAATAAAAGCTTGATAAGTCTGTAGAAAAGCCCTCTGACTCAAAGGGGACTTTTCCCTGAAAAAGAATGAAATCATAATCTGAGTAGAGGCTGGAGGAGGCAAAAGGGCAGCTCTGTTTCTCACAGTCACTTGAGAGGCAGGGTCCGCCCAGCTTGGGCGATGCCCCGGCCACCACCGCGGCGCTGGGCTAGTGTGACAAGTACCAGGGACACTGCCTATCATTTTCACTGATAATTATAAGTCATAGCCTTTATTCCACCATAAACTCCACCCCGTGGAAGCAAGTCTTCGCCCACCCTGTGCAGCAAGGATGTCGAAGGCTCATTATTTCTGCTCAGTCAGCTTCAGCCAATGTGTAAATATTGAAGCAAGTCTAAGGAGTCAAGGAAGGGAATGATGATTACTCCATTAATACTAATGAGTGGAGTGGAGCTGGGAATGTGTTTAGCTAACGTTGCCACTGAAGCAGATGACTTAAAAAGGAGAGAAAAGCCACAGGATGATTATTGATTTAAAAAAAAATGACCAAGACATAAAATCCACATGAGGTAAGAATTAAAGAGAGAAAGAAAGATTATGGTCGTAGGAAATCTGTGTGTGTGTGTTTTATGCTCAGTTCACTCAAAAGACTCTGTGTGGACTCCGGTAGGCTAATACTACATACCAATGTGAACAATCCACAAGCAACTTTTTGTTTTCCTCCCCCTCATTTACAGCTTTTCTTGGTACATAAAACAGATGTATACAGATCAATAGCAAATGCAGACTTATCAGCACATCCCCTGACTTCTACTGAATGGATGCCGAAGGATCCAGAAGGGGGTCTGGAAGGGTGGAGTTGGAGGAAAGGGAACCTAGGGGCGAATATAATGACAGCCATGTGAACTTATGAAAGTCATTTTTCCTTTGCACCTCATTCAACGTCGTAACACCATCCTTATCAAACCCACCCCACACTCAAACAAAAAGCCATTTATTTGGGAGTGGACGTGGTGCTTATTTACTCTGAGGGGCCCGCTCCGTATTCAGTGGTTGCAATACCCCTTCACATCCCGCAGTTTGGAATGCTGGCACTTCAAAAGAAACTAAATTTCTTGCGACAGTATTTAAGACTACTCCCTAAGTTTTTTTTTTTTTTTTTTAAGTAAATATAACCCCCAGATTCTGCCTGAGCTTTAGGGAGGTTTTGCCGGCGGGATTTCCTTTCCCTCTATGGAGCACTGCGGCCTTTCTGAGCCTGGCCCGAGCTCTGCTGCGGGCGTTCCAAGCCCGGCAGCTGTCGGCGTCCCCAAGGTGCAGGCGCTTGAAGCAGACACACGGCGCTCTGCCAGCGGGAGGCGGCAGCCGCGCTTCTCTCTGCGGACACAGGGAGGCAGTGCGGGAAAGCCCGGCTCCCGCGAGCCGGAGGCATTCAGAACGCCGCTGCCAGCTGAGCTGCCTTTCCCGCTGTTCAAGTCCCAAGGGCTCCTCGGTTGCTTGTTTAACTTTTATAAAATTAAGAATTTTCAACGAAAAAGGTCAGGCAGCCTGACCAATGAGACAAAAAGATTTTTTTTTCTTAATGATTGTGTGTTCGGGGATCATGACACTGTAAAAGACAGCAAAAGTGGCAATTATTTAAAGCAGTTTTATAATTGATAATAGAGCCTGTATCCAACATCCAACACCCAGCAGTCACATACCTAGAGTTTCTTGGCGAATCCTGTCCTCCCAAGAGGATGTACGAAGCACTTGAAAATACATAATCTCACTGAATCCTTCCACTGGTCCTTGAGATTACAGTGATGATGGATTTGCTTCCATTTCATGGGGAAGGAAACTGAGGTTAGAGACTTTGAGAAGCTCACATGGTGACTAGTCACCAGTAGGCTGTTGAGCAGTAAGTCAGGACTTCAACCTCCGTCATCTGAGTCCATGCCAACCATCATTCACTGTACCTCACTTGCTCAGATTTACACAGACATCAGTGATCTCCAAGGCTGCAGCTCACAACATCCTTAAAAGATAGTACACTAGGCAATACTGTCTTTTTTAAAATTAAAAAAAAATTTTTAGTCCAATGTAAGAAACAGGACATCAAGTTAAAGCCTCATCACCATAATCTTTCCTAAAGTGCAATCCCCATCTCGCACTCAAGGACTCAAACTGAACCTTCCTCCTCAGTTTTCCTTCCCCAACTCTTGTAAGAAACCAGACTTTTGCTCTCATTCTGCGTTCTGTCCTCTCATTCCCACAGTTCAAGTGAGCTTTCAGAACAGGTGAACTTCTCCTCTGTGGGAACTCCCCAGTCTGCCCCTTCTCTTTTTTCCCACTCTAGTTGCCAGAGATCTCGGTTCCTTTCCTAGAGCCAGAAGTTTCTAAATACCGCCCTTACTTCTGCTTCTTCCCTGTTGTAATCCCTCCTAAGTGGCACTTCGAGACAAACCAACCTCAGCCACGCTCAAATTAAATCACTGCCCAGCTTGAAAAGTTTTAAGGGCTCCCCTTTGCTTCTTCAAACAATAGACAAATTCTTTCTCCCAGCAGTTACAAACCCCACACAATCTGACTTGACCTCACTTTCTAAACGCAGCCCTTTCAGTCATGACAGCCTTGCCCCTTCCAGCTGCTCCCCACGTGAGCTGTGCATCGTCTGCAATATTGGCTTGTTTATAGCAATGGCCCTTTCTCACCACACTTGCTCCTCCAAATTCTACATTCATCAGAATCGAAGTCACACACTGGGTCCATTAAGAACCCTTCCAAGATTCACCCAGAGACAAGTCATTTTTCTCCTTGAAACGCCTATATAGTTCAATGCAAATTCTTTAAAAAAATAGATTAATTATAAATTGTACATAAATGAAAAAACTTCCAGAGCACTTCTCTTTCAGTCATCTCTGAATTAACAGTTACTGGTATAGATATTAATCTTCTCTCCTAGGATATAAGTATACAAGGGCAGGGACTAGAAGTCACAACAGCCTCAGAACAGCTTTCACATATTTGATGCTTAGTAAGTAAGTGGATTGATGGAGAAAGGGTTGTGGTTAAGCCAAAACAAAACTTTCCCATTTACCTCCCTATGCAATATATATATATTATATATACATGTATATATATATTATATATATACATGTATGTATATATATATATATATATATAATCTAGTTGGATATTCTATCAGTAAATAAATTAATTTTCCATATTTATTGATCACATAATATATGTCAGGCATTGTACCAGGTGGTGCAGTGAACGAAACAGACATGTTCCAAAGTACTAGGGAAGAAAAGTAATAAACAAATTATTAATTTTTTCAAACAGTGATGGAACTATAAAAACCCACAAAGGGGGTGAAGTGCTTGAGGAGGAGAGGCTGTGAAGGAAACCTATTCAGGTGGGGGTTCAAGGAAGGTTTCTCAGAGAATAAATGAGACTAGAAGGGTAAGAAGCCAACCATTCAAAGACCAGGAGGAAGTTCATTCCAAGCAGAGGAAATCGCAGGAATAAAAGCTGAGAAGTAGGGGAAAGCATGGTGTTTTCTTAGGAATTGAAGGAAGACCGACACAGCTGGATTATAAGGAATGAATGGGAGGGTTGACGGAGACTGGGTTGGAGAGGGAGGCCAGAACCAGACCCGATGGATCTTGTAGACCCTGGTGGGAAGAGGATTTTCTGTGAAGTCTCTGGGAATCCATTGCAAGATTTAAGCAGTAGCATATTATGATCCATTTGTGCTTTTAGATCACTCTGGCTGTTGTGAAGAGAACAGATTAAAGCAAGGCAAGAGTAAAAGCAGAGATGCTGGTAGGGGGGCCTCTGCAGCGGTCCCCACAGGATGTGATGTGACTTAAGCCTCCACAGCCCAGGTGCTGATGTGGAACGGAGGACAGATCCAAGACAACGGCCATCCGCTTGTTAAATATGGGGTATGAGGGAAAGAAAATCAAGGGCAGTGCCCAGGTCCTAGCTTAGCAATTGGGTAATCACCGTTACCATTTACTAAGATAAGAAAGAAAGGAATAGGTTTGAAGGAAAAGAAATCCATTAGCTGAACCTTTAAAGCTATCTTAAGTTACAATCACTCATGTGATGAATATTTGCTATATGTTTTTGAACAGACATTGTATACCTGACACTGCATTAGATGCTACAGTAACAAAAGAGTCAGAATGGCTGTCCGTATAGCTCCTACCATCTGGAGAAGAACACGAATATCATTTAAAAATTTTTTTGAAGTCAAATGGTTCATAGGATGGTGTGCAGGCATGCAGACTCTGTTGTTGGAGATTTCATATAACCAATGTCATATTACCTTTAAAGACTCTTTTTCTTGGATGCTTTGTTCAGATTTGAAATACAAAATTGACTCACCATTTTGCAAATGAGCCCTAGGAATTCATGAAAGTAGAAGTCCAAACCAAACACACTGTAACTTTGGGAACAGCTGCTCACAGTTTGCTTTCACTATGACTTCTAGCATCCCCTGACCCAAACCCACAGCATCCTGCATAGACAAGCATGGTTGGAGCATGGTCTGACATCACTGTACCCGGTCGCTGCTTCCTTGACTAAGCTTCTCACAACGGGTGCTTTGTGTTTCTGAAGAGACTGCTTTAAAGGAAAGAATGAGATTACACAAAGTCATCCAACAACCTTATCAAGAAATGTGTCACACACGCAAAAATTTCAAATTGGGGAACTACTTACAGTTAAATCCTGCTTTTCAGTCTGAATGGAATGCAGGTCCTGAAAATTTTCTCCATATGTGCCATAGTTTATAATCAAATCATTCAAAAGAATTAACCATATAAGCTTAAAGTGTTGCTTCTCATATTGCCTCTTTTTAATGTTTTATCTAAATCTTCTCCAGCATATTTACAATAAATTATACAACCAGATACATTGCACATTCATTAACTGACCATGTGTGGAAAACTCAGACACTGAGCCCAAGTTAATAAAATACTCATAAATTAAAATTTGGCCACAGGATTTTTTTTTCAGAATTGACTGACAATTTATTGATAGCTCCCTTAAAATTCCTGACTATGCCAGCTTAAAGTATCATATTGTTAATGTGATCATATTTTGCTGATTTTCTGCAGACTCTTGTGCTGGCTTAGTCTCCAACTGCTTTTACTGCTCACTGAGGCCAGCCAAGAAGCGCTGAGCATACGCATGGACTAAATCACCGTACTTCTCCTCTGGTAACATCAAATATATACAGCAGTCATCTGTCTCCCTTTGATCTTCAGCTAGCACAAACCCTTTCTCACTGAGTTGTCCTCCATGGTTTGTTTTTGATATTTAAACAGTTTGGACATCTCAAAAATGGAGTGACATTGACATCGAGATAAGGTGTCAATCAATTTATTAAGTGATTTTGTACAAAAATGGCAAACTCCACATGACCCTGGAGCATGACTGATTCACCCAGCAGGAAGCGTGAAGAAAGCCATCCATCTGTTCTTGTCCCTCTTTGCTGAGGACAAGAACCTAAAGCTCTTCTCTGGGGTTGGAGCTATCAAAACTCAATAGAAATGATAAGTTTTTTAATGTTTAAAATTTTAATTAATAGGCATTAGTAATATTTCTTATTTCTACATTTCTTTTTTTAATTGAATTATGGATATAGTGTCCCCTCATGAGGACATGTTCCATGTCATTACAAGGGACAATCTGTTCTTCTAAGATGAGATTTCAATGTTTTTTTTTTTAAGTGTGGAAAATTTTATTATCATAAGTTTAAAAAGCTTTACACCCGTGGTACACCAAGAGAAAGGGGTTCTTAACAAATGCCTCCTTAGGGTCTAGTCTCTGGTTTAGAAGTTTGTTAGAAGTTGGCAAACCAAGCTTATCACAATTACACTAAATAACTTCCAAAAAGGGAGAAATGAGGTATAAAATGCAAATGTGTTTCATTTATCTCAACCCAATGCATCCTGGGTCGCCTAGCGATAAACCCAACCTAAGACCACTAAATGTTTTCAAAGCAAAGTAGATAATGTCTATGTAAATAAGAACTATGGTTCCCTTTATTTCTTATTCTATGTGAATGCCAAAACAATAGATTATTTTGAAATAATATAACAAAAAATTAATATGACCTTTAGAAATCATTGTTTCTAATAAAATAGCTAACTCTTAGAATGAATTGGCCTGTCTCCCAAGACCAATTTTACACAAGGTAGACTCAATCATCCGTGTGTAGTAGGACCAAGGAGCAAGTACAATTTAAAGCAGTTGCCTATTGGCCAAACACAGCAAAAAACACTATGGACCCACTGACAGTTTAGTTAGACTGCCACGTTTAAGAGATAGATCAGAAAGAGAAATTACTAAACACAAAGAATGATCAGGGAAATAGTTGGAGAATATTATATAATAAAAGTCAATTAAGGTAGGAACTACAAGATGGCAGAGTCCAAGAAATGATAAGAATAATTCAATTATTATTGACCTCTATGCCCAGACAATATAGATTATTCCAGTTCCCAAGAAGGGAGGTTTCTGGACCTGAAAACATCCCTTTACCGTCTTCCAGGCTGCACACAACCCTCTTTTATGGGTTATATTGTTTATTTAATATATCTGTTTAAGTCCTAACCCCTAGTACCTCAAATGTGACCTTATTTGGAAACAGGGCCTTTATAGGGGTAATCAAGTTAAAATGAGGTCATTTGGGTAAGTCCTAATTGAATATGACTGGTGTCTTTATAAAAAGGGGAAATGTGGATACAAAGGCAGCCGATGTGAAGACGCACAGGGAGAAGACGGTCGTGCGACCGGAGGGACGCGTCTGCAAGCCGAGGAGCGAGGACTGCTGCAAGACACGGGAAGCTGGAAGAGGCAAGGACGCCTTCTTCCCTGCAGCCGCCGGGGCGAGCAGGGCCCTCTGCCACCTTGGCTTTGGACTTCGGGCCTCCAGCACTGTGAGACAATAGGGTTCTGCTATTTTAAGCCACTTGGTTTTTTGATACTTTGTTATGGAAGCTTTAGAAAACTAATTAACACCCCGTCCTCCTGAAGTTGCACCATAATGACAACCATTTGACATCCACCAGTGCTGATCTCCAGGCAGGACGATTCACCAGCCAAAATGACAGCTTTGTATCAAGTTGCCCTTGGTCTCTTGCAGTGCTTACAGGCTGTCTCCTAAACTGACCTTTCTCCGCACCCCTGCCTGGTCCACCCCCTGGTGAACGGCCTAGAAGCAAGGAGGGTGTGGGCAGTGGGTGCATGTATAACCCACCGAGCAAGGGAGGCGATGTCAGGGGCTCAGGGTGGGCATCTCAAGTTTGAACTGTCCATCACTTATATCATACAATCAGCACTTCAACAAATATCTACTGAGAGCGTGTTATGTGTTAGTCTTTGTGATAGACACATAAGGGTACAGCTGTGAACAAGACAGACAAAGGAACTACTGCCACGGAGTTTATGTTCTAACCTGATTTCACTCAACTGCATGCAAATAAATCTTTACTAAATGAGTCAATCAAGAGAGTTTCATCTTGCTTACACTGAACTTTGAAAGGGCTGGATTCCACACATGATTGGGAATGATTCAAACAGCCTTTTAGTTAATATTCATCTTCTGTAGACACTTTAGTCCAAATAAGTTGATTTACAGTTTCTCAAAGGCTGACCTGAGAGGATAAGTTACCACACCTCCTCCGATAAGTGTGCTAGTGAGTGTGTGTGTGAGACAGAGTGGGTAGGACCAGGACCAGAAACGTAAATTACGCTGCTAATACTTACATGTGCAGCTGGCATTTCTATTGTCTTGTCTCTTATGACAGTGCCCTCCTCTGGAAGCCGTTAGGATAAGAGCTAATGTCGGCTGTGCCACACAAAGGTGATGGCGAATTGATGAGCCTGTAAAGAGATTCGAAGGCGAATAGGGAAATGCATTGTTAATGCTATTAAATATTACTTAGCCTACAGCAAGCTGCATGTTCAACAGTTTAAACTTTAATTGCTAGCTGATGCAGAAACAAGCCTGGGTAGATGTAAATCCTATTGAAAGCTAATATCATTTTGGCTGCTCAGATGGATTAGCAGCCACTACAATTAGCAGCATGTGCAGCTAATGATATTAGGGGAAAATCCATCATGCAGCAGTCTGGGCCTTTAAATCTGAAAAGAAGTTAAGGCTCTTCGCCCCAGAAACCCCCTACTGGGAAGTCTTGCCAGTTGATGCAGCAGATCCCAGGGGTGAGCCAAGAGGCTTAGAGAATGCAGGAGAGTGACTCCACCATCACCTTGAGTCGGTCCTCTTTATGCCCTTGACCAGTCGTCTCAGCTAAGCACACTGTGGCCAGTGCTGCCGCCTCCCTGGTCTCCGGGGAGGGGCACTGGATGGCAGAGTAGAGGCAAAAAGATGAATCCACAGTTACGGAACACATGGTTCACTCTGGCTACTGTGGTTATGATAGGAGGAGAAAGAGCGGGGGTTCTTCTCCAATGTGGGACCACCCGAAGCAGACCGCTGTACAGGGCACTTACTAAGATGTTTATGACTCCGTAAGACAGCCGCAGTGAAGAGTTCTCACTTAAAACTTGACTCTTTTAGGGTAATCGTGGAAACTGACTTCTTTTTAGTTCTGTACTAGTTCTATAAAAATAAACACTTATGATGCCCTTTGAGGTCACCGACTCTAAGGTGCAATGGAGCGTCTATGGTGAGATGTGATTCCGTCTCCTTGATTAGATGGTAACCCTTCCATTCCTAAAGATTTACATTCTGACCCTGATAAATATTAAAATCAAAGTACTTGAAGGAAAGACTGGCCTTTCTTAGTGAAATTTCTAAAATATGGAAGGTTGTGGCTTCATTAACCTAATTGTAAAAAGCTACTATAGTTATAATAGCACAGCACACATAATTAAGCTAAAAGGCCACTTACAAATAATTTTAAATAATCTAATTTTTAAAAGAGAACTGTTTCATAATTGAAATTCTAAATGCTTATATACAGAACCATTAATATCTGGCTCTTAATACTACTTATTTTAGACAGATTCATCACAATTATAAACCTAAATTTTTAACTAACAAAAACCAAGTATACACACAAATTCTGAGTTTTTAGCAGCAATTAGTTATGTCTCCTTATTACTATCCCGGGAGCGGTAATTATTAGTTTGCTTTTTGGAAGATACAGGAAACTGAGCTGTTTGGGAAGACAGAGGCTTATGAGTTGTGTATCTAATTGGTTTTGTAAAAATATTTTTGTGGCTGGCTTTTTTGCCCTTGTTATCAAGACTGTAGGATGGGACCCACCTTAAATATATTTCATACAAGGAACTTATGCTACAAGAAAATGATGAATAAAGGTCTAATGAAATAAAGGTTAGGCTCTTCTTTTCTTTCCCATCATTTAAAAGAAACTTTTGCCAATTTTGCTCATCTTGAATTTCTTCTATAGGGATCTCGTCTCAGCATGGACAGCAGGCCTAAATGAATAACTGTTATTACACAGTGAAGATGATTGGCTGTCATAAGCAATCCCTTCATGTTACTTTGAGAAAGCTATACTCAATAGAGGTTCAAACATGTCCACTCTAATGGAAACTTCGATCCCATTACATGTACTGCTCAATTTTTCATACTGAGATGACTTTAGAGTTTTGTTGGGCTAAAGAAAATAGATGGCATTTTCCATTAATACAGTCTTTTTCACAATAAATTAGTTGATATCAAAACTTTCCTCTCACCAGCCCTTCTCCATTCTGTACCATATTCAGCAGCATGTCTTTACACTTCCGTTAAGGAGAGTGGGATTTGAGACACATGAGGTATCAAGTCAGAGGAATGATCTAGTGACAATCTTTGCATATATCAGGAGCCATAACAGCAATTAAAAGGGGCTACATTCAAACAACAAGCGCCTACCATATAGCACAGGGAACTACATTCAATACCTTGTAATAGCCTATAATGAAAACAGTATGAAAAGGAATATATATGTATAAATAAATCACTATGCTGTACACCAGAAATTAACAAAACTACTAAATTGACTATACATTAATAAAAAGGGGGCTACATTCACTTCTTCTTAAATTCAACGGACATTTATTGAGGATGAACTGAGTGCCAAACATGATGATATAAACATACCTAAGGTACTGCCTTTTTGCCCTGAAAAAGCTTATAGCTTAGTGAGGGAGAGACAGAGGATAAGTTTAACCAAGACAGACATATTCACAGGCTTTGTGGGTATGTATAAATTAGACTGGAAACAGTCTAACAAATAAGGTTAGATTCAAAGATGAACTTCTTTCTGGTGAGGATTATAACAGAGCTGTGTAGATTATCAAGAGGGGTGGCAAATGTGTGGGCTTTTTAAGAATAAATCTTTAGGCTGTATATGGCTTGAATTATATATATCAAACTCATCTGAAGCTTCCAAGAGCATCAGGTCTAGGAGCACCATGCCAGCTAGATAGCTCTGACCTTTCACTGTGACCTTTTGCTCTCTGGCACAGAAGACGTCCTCCCTATAGCCCACTGCTCAGCCCATCTAGTTTCTGCAAACACCAACACCCTTCCTTGTCTTTGCAGAGGTGCCTCAGCATTAGAGACCCACGTTTATCTTCACACCTTGTGCTCATCACTGATCAGTTCATTTCTCATGACTATAAATGATTTGGCTCAGGAATATAGTAAAATAACCAGAGAATGGATTCACTCCTTTTCATCTCCCTCCTCTGTCAAAAACTTAAATGCAAAATATCTTGAATCCTGTCACTGGCCTTGCACTGTAAGCAGAGGCCAAAAAAAAAAAATGCTTATTTTAACTTACTATGATAACATGCCCATCTATGGGTGGTGCACAGGTAGAGGATGTTTAAAAACAAAGGTAATGAAAGACCATTGCAGAAGGCTTATACTTGCTGCATACTAGGAGGGATCACTCCAGGCAAAGCCTTGGAAGTGAAACCTCCAAGATGTCAAACCCACGTGTCCAAGACTCATTATCTTCGTGCAAACTCGTTTCTCGTCCTTTTCTCTCCAGCTTGGCAGCACATCCCACTGGATCATAGAAGCAAGAGCACTAGAGTTTTCCTTTGACTCCTTTCTTCATCTTTTGTGTCGAATTGGTCAACAAAACCTATCAATTCTCTCCCTTCAATGTCTCTAAAAGCCTTTCCCTCCCTTTTTTCCCCGCTGCCACTTCATTAGCTGCACTAGGCATCAGCTCTCTCCTGGGCCACTGGCCACAGTTTTCTAAATGATCTCTCACCTCCAGCTTTCTCCTACATCACCCTCACCTTCCACACTAGCAGCAGAATTCCCTTCCCAAAACACCCTATTGCTTACAAACCTTATGATCTAAAAGACAGAGTATAAAATCCTTTAGGGTGGTATTCAAGACACTTTCCGATTTAGAACCACAAAACATGTAAGGCTTATCCTTCCCCCTGCTCACTGAATATGGGAGTCTAAGCTCTAGCCGAACTGGACTGTTCCACTTATGCTGAGAACATTCACACTCCCATGTCTTTATTGAAGCTGGAGAGACGCTGCCTTCATGTCACCCCACACACCTCAACTTGGTGAAATGTGCTCTCTCAGAGCTTGCTCAATGATGCCTCCTCTCTATTGTCTCTCCTACTTCCTTAGACCCGTTACTCACTGAACAGCCCTTACGAGAAAGTTAGAGCCCAAGATGTCTAATAGGCAAGCTGCAAATACTTTGTAACTTTTCTCCTTCACAACCGTTTTGTGAGGGCTAACTATGTACCAGGCACTGTAATAAGTGCCAGGAATACAGAGGTGAGAAGAACAGGTTAGATTAGTTTCATGGAACTTCAATTTTAGTGGAAAAAGTAAACAAGTAGGTAAAATATATATATATCCCTTCAGACACATGAACAGAGTACTGGGCTAGAGAAGCAAGGGGGACAAGGGGGAATTGTACATTAGTCGTCAAGGGAAGGCTTCTCTCCGGAGGCAATATTTCAGTTGAGACCCAAATAACAAGACAACGTCTCTCAAGGTGAGTTTTGGTTTTTCACTTTAGCTGAGTGTTAGTGTAGAACCTTTTAGAGAAAAAAAATATGAGTCCGCATCATCTAAAGCTCTCACCCTCTGCTTTCCATGGAAATGGCAGAGGTACAAGAGCAAGCAAGCACCATGCTACAACGGCTTTTCACAGCTCTGCTTACCACACACTTGCTAGTATCTCATTAGCCAAAGTCAGTCACATGGCCAAGCCCAGGGACGGGTGGAAGGGTAAAGTTGCATGCCCTAACGCACGGACACAGGGGTGGGAGGAGCATTTTGCTAGAGTAGTAAATAACATACCCGGATTCCAGCACTGTATTTGCCACCAAATGTGTCATATAACGCATGTCACTTTCTCTCTCTGGATCTTAATATTCTGGTGGGTAAGATGAGGTCACTAGATTAAATAATTCCTAGATTCTTTCCAAGTTCTGAATTTCCCAAGATCCTTTCATTTCATTTCATTTTTGATTGAAGATCCTTTAATTTTGGAAGGCCAGAGGGCAAAGCAACTGGGTGAATAAACACTCAAATCTGTTATGAAAAGAACGAAAATCTACAATCAGCTCTTATAAATGCTTCAAAACCCTGTGTCTTCCTTAGCAATGCTGCTGAGCAGTTAAGGTAACCATGAAAAAAAAAAATCACACCGGGAAGGAGCGGCAAGAGGATTACGGTTCATTTATGGACTCCTGTGTGGGCAATTTTTCAACCCATAAAAGAGGATAGTTGAACACTCAGAAAAGTGTAATGATTAAGAACTTGGGCCCCTGGTGTGAGCTCTCAGATGCCTGGGTGGGATTCCTGCCTGTCCCATTCACCAGCTGAGTGACTTATCTTTCTTTCCATGGCTCAGTTTTCTCATTTTTAAAAAGAGAGTAATGAGAGTATATACTTAATATCACTGATGTGAGTATTAAATGAGATACTACACATAAAGTTTAAGAAGAGTGGGTGGAACAATGTGACCAATAATATCCACTATATATACTACTTGTTTAAGTTACCTGAAAGCCAGGTGTACGAATGTTCATATAAATATGCATGTATATATGTGTGTACAATACGTGTATGTAGATAGAGCATGTGTGTATGTATATATATAGCACATGCATATATATTTAAATATAACATTCTACATGAGTCCCTGTTGTCTTATATCCTGCCCACTTCACTCTTCCTGGCTTCTGTAGACAGCCACATTTTCAGCCTCCACTTCAGAAAATTCTAAGGGCTCCTCCAGTTTCTCCAAATGAGCACTGGGCTCTGGATGGATGTGAAATCACTATGGATTGTCTGGTCATCGTCTGATGGTTCTTCAAGCAAGTGAAGGAAAACTCAGAAGAAATATATTCCAAAAAAATTTTAATGCCTAGAAAAAGAAGCAGCAGCTCTTTTTTCCCCTTACTGGAGGCTTTTAGGCATCACGGTTATGAAATACGGCTGCAACATTCTTTTAAATCCTTTTAAGTAGCAGTCACCCTCATCTTCTCCTCCCTAACACCCACCCCCATACTATTAAGCCCTTCACAGGTATCAATCGTCGGCAAGTAGGAAGAACTGCACTTTAAAAGGATTTTAAATAATGTCTCCAAGAAATATAGCAGCAGATTGTTCAATGGGGATTATCAGCCAAGAGTGTGCTGGGGGGGAGGGTTCTCTTTTAAAAGGTCTTTAAATAATGTGAGTGTATTCCTTGGCAGCGTTACTCAGAGCCATTTAAAGACCGACCCACCAGGAAAGTGCACCCACAAAAGAGAGGTGAGGGAGACACACCGCAATAATGTTTCTGTAGCTCGACATTGTCATCACACAAAGACTGAGAGCTTTTTCCAAAATGTGAGGGTACCAAAGCCTACCTTGGTAAAGGGATCCTTGCTTCTTCCAGGAGTCAAGGGCAAATAACCCCAGAGAACATTTGAATGTTTGCTCAGGGACCTTTGAGGGGAAAAATATGTCTTCCATGCTTCCAAAAGGGTCTTGAGAAAGGGGTTTCATTTTCTCTTCTCCTTCACTCCTTCATAAAACCAAATTTGAGGTCGAAAATCATCAAAATCTATTCAGTCTACTCTGTCTTCTTTCAACCACTCCAGCACCAACTCCCTCGCTGGCCCAGCCTTGCTGGTATCTGCAGGACGAGGAGGAGAGGAGGTCTCTGCAGCATGGGATAGAAGTCAAGGGATTTGGCTTTGCAGCCAGAAAATATGAGTTTAAAATCTGGTTGTGACACTACTGATGACCTTAGGTAAGCATCACTGAGCCTCAGTCTTCTCAGCTATAAAATGGGGTTAAACCACTCCTGGTCCTAGTATTATTCCTAGGGTTCAACAGACTTAAAGTGTGTAGAGAAATCAGCTCCAGGCCTAGTACAACCTAAATGCACAATACATGGTACTCAGGGTGCTGTGATTTGGGGGCCATGATTTTGTGAGTGTAATTTTAGTTGTTGAGGGTACAGGAGGTGACTGTCTTGATGTACCTGATTTGGTGAGCCCAAGAGTTGAGTCTGACACGCCACTTGCACCAAGGACATTATAAGGATGGTTTTAAGGATGGTTCTAAGGATGGTTGTGTGCTGCCTGAGAACTGGGAGGGTCAGTGGAGCTTTCTTCTCGAGATGGAAAAATGAACAACTAACTCAAATATCAATGTGGGCATGGGGTCCCTTCAGCCATTTTACAGATAGACCTTGCACACATTGCACTGGAAGGAAATTGTAGGAGAATGATGTTTCTTCCTTGTCTCAGTGATTAAACATAAAGCAGAAAAGACAGCTCAAAGATTCCATGTTCTCCTTTACAGCCTAGAAGAGTTTCAGAAATGAAAAGTACCTTTATCCAATGGCCCCCATGTACATTACATTCTTGGGAAATTGTGACACATTAGGGCCAAGATTAAAGAACAACCCCCCCCCCAAAAAAGGACATTGAGCTGACAGGTGAGTGGAAATAATGCAGCTCAAATGATGTGAGGGAAAATGATGTTCCTTTAGCATTCAGACAGTGGAGCAGGTCCTGTGTCATTGACCACAATGACAGAAAATCAAACTGAACCCCATTAAAGGAAAAAAAGCCATCTATTTTAGTTAGCCCAGCAGGCACCTGAAAGCCCCTCTCAGTATGAAAAAATGGAAGGGCACTTGGGAAGATGGAGGTCTCGGTTCTAATGACTATGTTTGCACCTCCTGGAGAGGATGGAGCTCTCTTTTAAATATGAAGGATTGATTTTGAAAATAGTCTTCTCTGCTGGGCTAGTTCCTTTCCTGCCTTTCAATGACAAGAGGACATGATTAGGTGAGGACCTTTTCAGTTAACGGAGATGAACCAAAACAAGGAAACCATTTTTTAACAGCAAAAAGCTGGCGGGACCTTATTTGTTCTAATACTTAAATTCCAGTGAGTTAAACAACAGTGCCACTGGAGGAGAAATGTAAGACAAAAGCATCAGAGAAACAGGAAGGAAAATCTTTGGAGATTGCATTAAAGCACTTCAAAGAACTTTTTACAAAATTCCTGCTACCTGGGAGGGAAAAGTAGAAATGATCTCTTAATTTTTTTTTCTTGGTATCTTGGTCTTCCTGCCCATTGCCTGTTGTAGAAACACAAATTGACTCTTTGACCTTTTATCAAACAAAGCTAAAATCTGAAGCAACTACCCAGATAATTGAAGCTCCCAAAACACTTTGGCTTCAACTATGCGATGTGAGGTTTAGAGAGAACTTTCAAAATTTTGGTATCAATTTCCATGAATTTGGCCCATGGCTTCACCATGATAGATGGAAGTTGTTTCCAGCCGTAGGTTCCAGTCATCATCATCATCATCACTTAACAAATGAAAAAGGAAAGGTTGTACTTATATATGCCTTCAATGTAACATACAAAAGTATTTTTTTCTAGACATCTCTTGATTTCAGCTTAATTCGTAACTTCTTAAGGAGTGTTGATAGCTCACAAGCCAGCTTTGGACCTTTAGCATCCTAATGGATCTTTCTAAACTTTGGGAAAAAACCGCGTTCCGTGCAACATTTACCTGCCTATTCATGTCTTATATTTGCCTTTACAGCTCAACGTAAACATGTAATAAGTCTATAATAACTACTGCTATCTAGTGAAGCAAAGATATACATTTGTCTGCTAGAAACAAGGTAAGGAATTATTCTTTTAAGCATCAGACTCAAAGCCTAGCTTCACCTGGAATCACAAGGAGCAGATGGGAGGTAACGTTTTTTTGGTCATGCAGTGTTATTGCCTTTAGAGCACTTGGGTAGGTGTTACAAAGGAGGGAGGGAGTTGTGGGCACAGAGAATGTCTTCAGAAGGTTCTAACACAACTCAGGAATGACAAGGTGAAATCCAGATTCTGAACCCCAGTACTTGGAAAAAGAGTGAAATTACACAACAAGATAAAAGGGAAGAGGCATGTACCCATGTTAGGTAAGAGTCTTTTGGGGCCAGTGCTGAGTTGAAGCCAATGACTCACTGAAACACTGGCAAGTTCCTGTCCTTGGCATTGATATTTTAAACAAAGAGAGGAAATTTGAAAGGCAGCAAATCTGATTGCCCCGCATCAGACAAGCTAGAGTGCTTGCCTTACTCTGCCCAGTGGTGGTGTTGATTCCAAGTCAGGCGAGGTGGGTAGGCCCACAGCTTAACACATCCCCATGGCGTCTTGATGATTAACTCCACAGCTTGAGCTATTCCAAATGTTGCTCTCTCGTCGGAGAAAAAGAATAAATACATTGGGTGTGAGTGATGGCCAGTGAGGGAAAGCTGGAATGTTTGCTCAGCCTCGGTGTTCTGGGAGCTGAACAGCTTTCCAAAGACACTTTTTCCCCCTCTCCAGATGTTCCTGAGGAAGATGCAAATGAGCATATTTTAATATTGCAAAACCATCAAAGCCTGTCCAAGGAACCTGACAGAATGTCATCAAGTCCAGCAAGTCTCCTCTCTGATGGGGAATGTCTGTATTGTGATCAATCATATAATCAGAGGGTTCATGACAAAATAGATGCTGTTTCCTTACTTCAGAAAAACAGATCTTTCTCAAATATTCTCGTGCGTATCATTATTTCCTCACAGTTCTGGAAGCTGGAGACTCCAAGATCAAAGCTCCTGCAGGGTTCAGATTCCGGTGAAGCTCTCTTCTGTCTTGCAAATGGACATCGTCTCAGTGTGTCCTCACATGGCCTCTCCTCAATGTGTGCACACAGGGAGAGAGGCAGACAGAGACAGAGACTGGGAGGGAGGAAGGAGGGAGGAAGAAGGGAAGAGGGAGGAGAGAGAGAGAGAGCACTTCCTCTTCTTATAAGGCCACCAATCCTATTAGATTATGGCCACGCCCTTGTGATCTCATTTTACTTTAATTATCTCCTGGAGGCTCCTATCTCTATATAGTTACGCTGGTGGCTTGGGTCTCAGCATATGAACACAGCTCAGTCCATAGCAGCATACATTAAGGTTCAGTCTTTGTGTTGTACACATCTACAGATTTTGACAAATGCATTATGTTTTGTATCCACCATTACAGTGTCATACAGAGTAATTTCACTGACTGTGCTTCAATTAAAAAATCCTATGTGCTTCACCTATTTATCCTTCATTCCTCCCCCTGAACCCCTGACAATTACCAATCATTTTACTTTTTCTATAGTTTTATTTTATTTGGCTATTTTAATTATTGTAGATAGCAAACTAAGCAAAATTTCTGAACCTAAATTATGTATTTAAAAATCTACATACATAATCTCTCAAGACTTCCTCTGAAAAGGAGTGGAGAGTTGGAACTAAAAGAACTTTTAGGTCTCATTTCAGATCAGATACTATATGATATTATGATTTACCCTTTTATTTTCCTATCAAGAGAGGAAGCAATTTTCTAAGCTCCTGTTAACATGAACTTAGTACTGTTAAATACACATAGACCTCTGCATGTTACCTTTTATCCTTCACAAAGTAATGTCTGGTATTTCCTTCTTTTGCTTTCTCTGCCTAATTTAAACTTAGAATTCAAGATCAGATGCATATTTATTAAAGTACCAAATTACAACTGATGTTCAAAAACGCAATTACATGTATGATCAGCTTCAAGAAAATCCTATATAAGTAAATTCACTCTATTATTCTCATCAAAAAATAATTTCCAGTGCATTTTAAATTAGATTAAATTAAAAAGGAATCTGATGTATCAGTTCTTGGCTGACTTACAGCTGCACCTGTGCTAATAGAAATGAACAACCTGGTAGAATAGTAGAATAACAAAGGTTGCTAATGTAGTTTTCCATATTTACTTACTAAAGCTTTCTAAGGGAGACTGCTTTCATTAGGAACCAAATCCTCCTCCTTGCACAATAACTCTGTCTTAATTTGTGTGGAAGTTTTTAAGTATATATGCAAATTCTGATACACTTTCCATCAACCTGGGCCAACTTAGTGATGAGTTTGTAATCAAAAGAATGTAGCCAAGGTGATGCTGTACAAGTTCAAAGGCTAGATCCAAAAGGGCCACAGAGCTTCTACCTGGTTCTCTTGGGAAACTCACCTTGGGGAAAGCCAGCCACCATGTAAGAAGAGTGACCACCTTGACACTTCCATGCTGGAGAAGCTGCCTGTAAGTTCTCAGGTTGTTGCCACTCTGAGCTGAGCTCAGGCATTGAGTCACCCCAGCTCAGCCCTCAGATATGTGCTGGAGGAGCCTTCAGGTGATTCCAGACCTCACCTGTTATCCCCAGCCTTTGCGTGTTCCCACCTGAGGACATCATCAAGTGGAGACAAACCATCCCTGCTGTGCCCTACTTGAATTCCTAACCCAGCGACTACAGGGGCATAATAAAATAATAAGTTCTTGTTTTATGCCACTAAGTTTTAGGGTGATTTATTATAATGGCACTGAGAACTGGAAGAGTTTGGTTCCCACAAAAGAAGACTGTAATTAAGATTTCATTACAAGTAGGTTATTTGAAAGCTGATATAGGGAAGGATCCATTGGAGGGGAGGGGAGTGGGACACGGAAGGGAAGAAAGCCAGTATCAGCATGTTAGTGAGCAGGTTACCACTGTGGTCGAAAGGGGTCCCTTGCTGCTGAGGACCCTTGGAAGATGGTGTAGAAAATGCCTCCAAGCTGTCCTGCTTGATGGGTGATGAAACTGGGGTATTTATCCATCACTGGTTGAGATGTATTCTAGGGTGTTAACATCCAGGCACCTGACCTGTCCTCCATGTGGGCGAGCACTCCCCTGTAGAGTCACACGAACGTATAGTAAGAAGCTGTCGCCTGGGAATTTTGAGTGTGGCGGGGATATAGGTAGAACCTCAAGCACACCAAGCAGGGGTTCTTAAACTGGAGTCCACTGAGCCATGGTTGGGTTTCAATGAACCACAAACCCCTGGAAACTATATTTGAAGTTCTGCATACATCAACACACATGTACTTTTCTGGACAGGTTAATTCAGGATTTCATCAGCTTCTCCAAGTGGTTTGTAAGACAAAAATGGTTAAAAATAAGGAGCCCAAATAATAAATAAGGTTATACACTTTAGGCCCACTTTCTTATGTCAAATAATTGGAATTAATAATAACTTCAGTTGCTCTTAAATAATAGACAGGTGGACAGTAATTAAGCAGGAAGTTTTATACAATTATATTAAATTATAACAACCAAACCAAAAATTACTACTAAAAAGATTGATTGTCACACAGAAGAAGAATTTTGGCAGATGAAGAATCTATGGAATATCCAAGGAAAAGTAGTTATACTTTAACCACTACCAAGAGACATGACTTCACAAACAATAGTAGACATCTGGTGGACCAGGAGATAAATTATACCTTCACGTATAGTCTAAGAGTGACACATGTGAACATTTCTTTCTCAACAGTAGTGAACACTCTGTATTAATATAAAAGAAAATAATAATACTCCAATGACATCCATAATAAGAATGAAAATCAATAAAATGCATTGATACCAAGAAAATCACAAAGTATCAGGCATGTTCTCAGAATCAAACTTAAGCAAAGTTTCCTTCTCTTTGTCAAGTCCTTCCAAAATCAGAAGACCAGCCCCAGAGACAAACTGTGAAAGTACGCCTGCTTGATGGAATTTCGTCATGTTATCCCTTCTATTTAGTTAATTGGTACTTCTCTACCCTACCACTTCTTATCCAAAATCATAGCCCTTGAAGGGTACTCAGTGAATTTTGATGAAAGTTTCTACTTTTTTAATTAATTGTATTGGCTTTCACATACTATTTAAATTTATATCTGTCAGACTAGTCCATCATTAATCACACCCATAAATACTTCCCAAGAATGCTATATGAATTCAAAGATAGTAAAGGTAGACTGAATTCAAATGGGTATAGTTCGTAAGTTCCTAAGCCAAGATGTAAAAGGATAGTACTCTTAACTCTCATATTGCAGATGATAATCATTTGATTTCCTTTGATAAAAGATGTTGGCCACCTGTGTCTGAACCAGCCACTTCAGGCTATTTTTCCTAGTCATTGGAGCTATATCTCCTCTCCCCTACCCTCCATCTACCCCTTCCTAGATAGATCAAGTCACTCACCCAAATACTGCTTTGTTAATGTTTTCCTGAGAGTGTCGTTCAATAACAGTTCGTTACTGCGAAGACCACAATGACTTCTAATTGCAGCACCTACTGTCACATGCTATCCTTTAAATCTCATGGAGGTCACTTTCTCCCTCTCACTCAGAAAAGATATAACATTTCCCCCTCCAAACATCTGCATTAGCACATAGTTTATGTTTTCCTGGGATAGAGCAAGTGACTTATAAAATGCTAGTTTCTGAAATTATTATCTGATGAGAATTAGCTCAGGGAGGGAAAAAATCCTGTATCTATCCTTCTATCTGTAATCTCTGTATATAAGACACAATGATACTTTAATATGTACCCCCTAAAAAGATTATGTTCTAACATTATTGGAAAAAAATCTTAGCATGTATTTTCATAGCCCCTCAACTATTTTTTCCAATTAAATATTATTTAAGAAAATTCTGCCATTATATTTGAACTGCTTATCACTCTGCATTGTACAATAAATTCCATAGGAATAGTAAGCCCTCCTCTATCAAAATTCAATACAAATGAAAAACACATAAATACTACACTGATTTCAAAATTTAAGTCTATCAGCTATTGGGAAGACAGCCTTGAAAAAGCTGTATTGTTAAGTTATGAGCTAATTTACATGCCTATGACTATCTTACCAAATGATTAGACTTTAGATAGAGCTAAGTGAAGAACTAGCTTTATTTTTAGTCAGTAAGGCATCAATTGTTTTATCACTTTAATGTCCTACAAACAGCATGATTATCTTTCTACTCATTTGCCTGATTTTATTAATTTATTGAACCACTTAAACTATTTGTATATGTGGGCATAACTTTGAGCTTGTATAAAAGACAAAAATTAGAAAAGAAAATAAATTATAATGAATTTTTTCAGCTATGTCTCAAAGGGTTATGACTAGTGAAGTGGTGTTGACTACTTAACTGCATAAACATTCAGCTAGGAAGAATGAAGTAAACGTCTAAATCCTTTTTCTCCCACGTGGGTAGGAGGAGATAATCAGTGGTGAACCAGGCTGGTGGGGTTTTCTGGGAAGAGCTAGGGGAGGATATCTTCAACCCAAACTTGCAGACAATCAAAGTCCTCGATGTGCACAAGGTCAAGATCCAAATGGCTCACATAAGGGAAAGCAAACCCAAAGCAGGGAGGGGAGACTAAATAGGTCCTTAAGAGTGGATTTGAAAAATGGAAAGATCAGGAAGTCAAAACTAAGAGCCAAGGAACCACAAAGAAAGGTGATCAGGATGGGAAGAAGCAATGACTGTATTTGGGCAAATTCACTGATCATGAGTTCCTTGGATGACTTTTGTGTATTTGTGGGTAATTTTGTTGTATTGAATAAATAAGGGGCAAGACACACGTGGGGAACTGCTGGGCAAGAGCTGAGTGATTTAATGCCTCAGATGCTTGGAGGCAATCATTCTCAACCTACTAATAAAACAGAAGCTGGTGGAAAGGAAAACCAGCTATAAACCTAAGTTGAATCAGGATGAAGTAATGAAAATGGAAAGTGTCAAAGCACAAGACTGAGTTTCGAAATCTGGTAAAGAAAAAGGATGAAGTACAAGGAAGTGTTTCGGCACCTAACTCTGCAGGTTTTCCATGTCGGTCATCGGTTCTGCTTTTCATACAGAAAATGGGAGTAGGAATGACTGATGTGGGCCTAATTCTATGAAGGATTAAGCAGATGAATTGCGAAGTACTTCCAGATACCTTTTTTGACAGAATTGCACTTTATAAGAAGAAAATAGATACATGGTATTAAAGTAGGGAGAGTTATATGAGAGAAAAAGCTATAAATCACTTACATTTAGTGATAACTTCTCTGGGTTTACCAAATCACAAGTAAGAACTCACTGAAACACGTACAGTATAGGGAAAATTTCAGTGTTTCCAAAGACCCTATTTTCTGAGTGCTTGATCAATTAAAATGAAGAAGGCAAATATTTTTTTTTAAATAAGAATATTAGAAGTGATGAAAATATTTTATTTTAAAGAGAAGAAAAGTGTTTCTGTCAGGAGTAGATAAAAACTAACACTATCGACCTGGAAATCTTCCATCAAGTCCTGAAGCATTCTTAACTCTTGGGTGAATACTCAGCACATAAAAAATTAGAGGACCTTCACCAATGATAGATTATTTTCCCATTCTCAAACAATCAAGATTATTCAGTCATTACCAATTATTTGATAATCCATTCAACAAAAATTTACAGAACACCTGATACGTTCTCAGCATTGTACTATTGGTATTAAGCCTGGTTCCTCTCCTCAGGTTAGTCAGAAAGGAAAGATAGACACTCCACAAAAAAATCAGAGAACAATTCGGGATTAAACTATAACACTGACCCAGGATTAAGGTTCTTTTAGCAAAGAAAGGACAAAATATTGGCTGAAAATACCCATTTGAAACAGATGATAATGAGAAACTGGGAGAAAAAGTGGAGGAGCGGGAAGAGAAGGAAGGCAATAGTTATCACCATGTGCCAGGCACTGGGCTGTGCTCTTTACATACAGTAGCTGTTTTTAAAGTCATATTGATGATAGTAATAATAATATTTGATTTTTTTTAGTGCTAGATAAATATTTACAAATACTGACTCATCTAACCCTCATAGTAAATCTTAAAAATAGGTATTGAGTTTTTTTCTTTCACATTTCATATATAAGGAAGCTGAGGGAAAGAGATGTTAAATGATGGGTCCAAGATCACAAAGTAAATCGCAGTGCTAGGGTGAAAACGAGAGCCGTCTGTCTACAAAGCTACCTTCTTACTTCCTTGCTAGATATGCTGTTCCCATTTGACAGCTGTGGAAATGGACTGTAAATTAGGGCTGCTCACAAGTTTCCTGAGTTTTCTCCTGTCTTGTGAGTCTCTCACGTGAGTT
This sequence comes from Vicugna pacos, assembly GCF_048564905.1. NCBI lineage: Eukaryota > Metazoa > Chordata > Mammalia > Artiodactyla > Camelidae > Vicugna > Vicugna pacos. Next base: position 78,527,417 of record NC_132988.1, read on the forward strand.
CTCTTGCAGCATCACCAATCCCTACGCTATCAGTCAGTCTATGGCCCAAAAGTGGATTAATCTCTTTCATTTTTTAATTTTTAAGAACTTCCCTAGTGCAACTAAGAAAGTCTAGCATTTTCTAAAGGAACCTCTCACAAATAAAATAAGCAAAGGTAAAACACAAGGAAAGAAAAACTCAAAGGCAATAGCAAAATATTATCAAGCAAACAAAATATAAAGTGTATCAAAAGATTATGTGTTCAACTTGAGAACTTCTGAACCCTATTCTGAATCCAAAACTAATTCTTTTCTGTAATATTCCAGCTCTCTTTTGCCTGGATAATTCCTACTCACTCTTTCAGATTCAAATCAGGAGTCACACTTCTAACCACCTCCCTCTACCTACACACACATACCCCCTCACCATTGTGGTCTGGTTCAGGTGCTCCTTTGGGTTTCCACAACACACTACATCTTCCTGTCTTCCAGCATATATCATACTTCCATGTTGACTTGCTGTCTGAGGTCTTGGACTACCTTCTTCTATTTGTTGGAAAATGTTCAGTGCCTGACACTTAGTATTTATTGAATTAATAAGTAGATTACTGTTTAACAAGATTCCATTCACTGCATTTTCACAGTGCAATGAACAGTAGTCATAATGTATATGTACTAAAAACTTGCATGGGGAACTCCCCCCCTCCTCACATCTTTACCACAGAGATCTAGGCTTTTATAGGTGGAGGCACAGCAAGAAGGGAACAAGCTCCTCCTCCTCCTCTCTCCCCCATCCCCTAACCTGTTCCTGGGACAAGGCTAAGAAGGGGACTCAGGGCAGGTTCCTGAAGGAAGGCACTGGACAGAGTTGCTTCTCTTCACCCTCTGATGCCATTTGATGGAGATAATTCTTACCACTTCCAAGGAAAGAGCCTCTCTCATTTTGATCAATGACCTCACTAAGGGCTCAAGATAGGAAAGATTTCTACTTGATGCCAAAAAGAAAGTCAAGGAAGCAGAGATGAAGGCAAGAAAGAAGTCTTAACAGTTACTGAGTACCCTCCATGGCTGAGCACTTACATACGAGATTTCATTTCATCTTCACAGACAACCTATGAGAGTCTATGTACTGTCCTTTCATTGAGGCTCCCAAGCTCTGCCTCAAGTATCTCTGTACATGTGGTCTGACTCCTCTCTAACAAGTATGGAAACTCTTGTAAGATAGAAGCAGAAGCAGCTAAATAACAGGGGGAAGAAGAACGCTACTAAAAGTCCTAACGTCAGCGATGGGGGGATGCAGCCCAGTGGTAATGGATGCAAAAAATTACAAAGGCAGACAAAGGCACACCCTGATGCCCATCTGTTATCGAGGCAAACAGTCCCAAATTCCTCAGTGGTTCCTGAGAGCACCATTGTGTTATAACAAGAAGTTTAAGAGTTAATGTTACTAATGACTGCAAGTCACAAATAAAGATTAATCTATATTCAGTATACTCTATTTTACAAAGTATTTAATATGTTTTGTAATTTATTATTATTAAGTTAATATTAAAGCTTAAAACATGCATAAATATTCAATAAACTGAAAATTCCAAAAAAACCCCGATTTGATCCTTGATGAGATTAAAGATATCAAGATTTCCTTGTATCGAGTGTTTGCTCAGACATGAGAGGCATTTCTTTTATGTTTTCTTTCTTTTTTTTTTCAAGTTTTTTTAGAGGCATTTCTTTTAAAAAAAAACTTAGGGACACATGAAGGCTAATGTTTAGAATGTCTATTTCTCAAAAGTCTGCCTATGAAACTTTATTTAATAACAACCTCATAAGATGTAGTAGTGTTAAATTATTTGCATGGGGACTAGACCAAAGTTTGCCCTTACATTATCTATGTATGATTATGGAAATTATTTGTAAATCAGAATCTCCAAGGGAATGCTTAAGCAAATCAAGGGAAGGACTGATTGGCATTCACTCCCCCGGGTCTCATCTTTGGAGAACATATTTAGGTTTCTATATATCTAGAGGCACAGAAGGGGTTATATGAAAAAATGGAGTGAAAGAATAAGATTCTAAACAAAGCATACAGGCTGAGTGGATTGTTCAATATTAAATGGCTTTTCAAGTTGCAAGACAAGAATGAAGACTTTGTCACTTTGTTCTGGTTGACATGTTGACGGATAGTAGGCCTTTGATAGCTCAGCAGAGGACGAAGGTTTTATATGCTGTAATAAGGACATTAACAAATTTGACAGTAGACAGCAGCTTGTACAAACTGCTGTGCTGATACGATTCTCTGTCCAAAGACGACAAGTAATGATAATGATGAAAATTAAGCAATGAGGGTAAAATCCATCAGATCAGAAAGAATACTGAAAAGAGAATCCAGACGGGGGGCTTCTGGGCCTCTGAGATCTTTAAAATGACTTATATTTCAGATGTATAGTTATTAGCAGCCCAGGGCCTTTTCTTTGTGCCTCATTCTCTATTTTCTTACCCAGCCCAAAAGAATTTGGAAACATTCAAGGCTGAATTTTGGTGAAAGCTTCTCTTTTGGAAGACAGTAGAGAATGTTTCAGAAATACATCACTACTGAGAATTAAAGACCCAGCAAGGATTATGAATTAAGTTTGGAAAATGATCTGTGACTAAATATAAACATCATATACATGTGTATTGTGTTCATATCATATGCCAGTTAAATCTAGGATTACACGAGATGGACAAGATCATTGTTTTCCTAAAGTTCACATTCAAGTGGTAGAGATAGAAAATTAGTCAAATAAACAAGCACGTTAACGAGCAACTCGCACACACATTTTGTCATGAAGGAAATAAAGAGTGAGAGTAGCTGAGGGAGGTTCTGGAAAATAGGTGGCCAGGGAAGGCTTCTCAGAAGTGGTGACATCTGAGCTAAGACCTAAAGGATGAAAATGGTCAAGTGAAGAGATGGGAATGCTACAAAGAAGCCGAGCAGTGAACATTCTAGACACAGGGAAAAGAAAACACCAGGGCCAAGAGCAGGAAGGGGATATATATATGGCTGGGACAGTGCTGTGCACCAGAAATTGACACATTGCAACTGACTGTGCTTCAATGAAAAGAAAGAAAAAAGAAAAAGAAAAAAGGCCAGTGTGGCTAAAGCAGAGTGACAAAGAGGGAGAGGAACGTTGAGAGGAGGCTGACAAGAAAAGGAAGAGCCAGTTCATGTGGAGCCTTTTAAACTAAAATTTATTGTAAGATTATTTGGAACCCAGGAGTTGGAGGGGATGATTGTATTTATGCTGATGGCAGTTTGAATGGAGGTGGAAAGAAATGGATGTGAGATCTAATTTAGAAGTTAAAAAAAAAAAACAGGACTTACTTACGGATTGATGTTGGCATGGGACATAGGAAGAATGGAAGATGTCTCTCAGGTCTGAGTTATTGAGAGGGGAAATAAATGGAAGAAGAAAAACAGCTGTGAGAATATAGAATCAGGAGCACCACCCCATAGACACCACACCATGTAACTCATATACAGAGTATTTTAGGGGTACCACACCATAAAGATGTCCTATATTATGATCTTGGGATTCTTAACCACATGGTCAAGTAAAAGCATGATATGAGATAAACTATCTGTAATAGGAATTAGAAACTAGAAAATTTTGAGTATTTTACCACTTACATTAGAATTACACAATGGACATTATAGGTCATCTAGTCTTGTTTCCCATTGATCACAGCAATGCCTCCTAATACATCCAATGTTTGGACACTCACACGCACTACTCCGGAAGGCAGCCACTCCATTTTAGGAAAGCTCCAATTGTTAAAAAGTTCTTCTTACTATTGAATCAATACTCAGTGCAACTACACACACCAAGCTTAACCTCTTAACCACACAACTGCCCTGGTATGTTCTTTCTGGCTTCTCATATTAAATTTGAATCCGAGCTCTCACCTTGCTCATATCTACCCCCAAATAGTCAAAATTATAACTTTTGTAATTGTAATAAGGCTTTTGTAATTGCCTTAAACATTTTGATATTCTGAAATTAAAAATCCTCAAGCTTTTTGCAGCTCAATTTTCAATGGACAATATTGCAAACTGTTTGGGATTCCTAAGGGGGAAAAAAGATCACTGTAATCTTTTTCTTGTCTGTTGATGTACAGTTCAGGAAGCTAAAATATGTAACTGAGCAAAATAATTTAATTTCCATATGCCCATTGATTTGCCATCCTTCAAAATTTTGTCTTCAGCTGTGGTTTTCTCATCTCGTCTCCTACTTTCTTTTTCACTAATCATTTAGTTGGGGTTTGGGAGGCAGTAGAGTTACATGCATGTTGTTCAACGTTGGGATAAATCAGAAATCTAACAACACAAATGTGCATTCCTTTTTTACCTCCCACATTATTTATCCAAAAATTTGGTTATGCTTCATGGTTAAATTTAAGACTTTCAAAGATAAATTCTACTAGAATTATGTTTTTAAGAAAATCAAGTAATAGAAAAGGCTAAGACAACACAGAAGACTGAGAAGGTCTCTGGGCGGTAGGTCTTGGTGTGGCTTATTCATGGTCACTCAACCTTCCAAATAATCATGAAGTGATTCAGAGTAGCTGTTAATAGAAAAAAGACCTTGCTTTATGGGTTGTTTATGATTGTTACATAATGATATGCAGCAGCTCTGGGACACTGAGGTGGTGACACCGTGGTCACACAAAGGGAACCAGAGTTCAGGTCTCTTCCAATGAAAGTGCTGACTTCTCAGCAGTTAAGGGTTTCTGATGGCTCACAGCTCCATGTATTCAGAACTCTGAGCTTCTGCGTATCTTCACTGCTAATTTTAAACACGACTGGTGAAATCTACCACTTTGCAGACTGGTTTTCCATAAGAACAGTATATACTAGAAACAGTTGCCTATAATACATTCACAATCTTAGGAGTAATCACATAATGGTAGATTTAATGACATCTCAAGGATAAATTCTCCTTCAAATACAGTTTCTTTAGGAAAACAGAATAAGAAGGATAAGAAGGTATAATAAGGATTTGGGGGTCCCAGGTTATTGGTTTAGAAGCAAATCTGGTGTGCATTAAGCAAATGTTATATCCTCTGAATATTAAATGAGAATTCACGTCAAGGCAGGGAGATTGCAGGTAGCTAGTCTGCTTACATTTCAGACTGCTTTCTTGGTAACATAAATATCACCAAGTACATCAACAACCACCTTACAAAATATTCAAAGTGAAATGAGAGAAAAAGTGTGAAAATGCAGTGGTTATCAACAGATGCAGATCATGCTTCAAGTAATTCTACAAAAGGGGAATCTTGGAAAAAGTTTCAGTCTCTCCTGAATCAGGGAGGTACATCATGTTCTTTGTCTCTTCTTCCTCCTTCACTTTTGCCACCACCAGAACTTCCCATGTGATGCTCTAGAATGTGTTCCCGCCCACACGTTCCTCATGGTTGATTTATTCTCTCCCTTCAAACTTAAACCCACTGCTCACCCGCTAAGAAGAGTCTGCACTGGCCAGCTCTCTAACGGGGCCTCCACAGTGCCTTTCTATCCCATCCTTCTTGGTATGGTGTCCCCGCAGCTGTGCCAATCTGTAGTAATGTTGTTAATGGTTTGCTTGTTACTATCTGTCTCCCCACTTGAATACAGGCTCCATGAAGGCAGGACCACATCAGTCTTATTCACCACTGTAACCCTGTTGCTTAATACAGCGCCCAGAACACAGCTATTAATCAGTAAACACTTGAAGAATGAACGAATAGATGGATGGATGAATGACCCCAGCTGAATCTAAGCATACACCTTGAATGGGCTGCTTCATCGTTGCTGGTATAAAAAAGTCTGAGAACATGACCCCCTGGCAGGACCTCAGTAGTGCCATCCAGTATATAGAGGGAGGGAAAACAAAGGTTAAGCTACCCATGCCAACACTTCCCTGGAACTGGACTCAGATAACCAAAGAGAATGCATTAACCAATTTCAGGAAAAAAAAAAAATCTGCCATCGAGTTACCCACAGTGCAAGGCCACCAAGGAAGCCTGTGAGGGATGGTAGAGGTGGTGATGGGATGGGGACAGAGGGATCTTAACGTTCACATGTCACGGCATTTTGAAAACAATGAGTTCTTCTGCCAACTGGATACATTCTTTGGATTGGCTTGAATTAACTTGCTCTGTAAAAAAAAAAAATCAAAAGTATGCTTTTCCTAGGAACGGAAAAATGTAAATGCAGGGGTCTGGCAGTAGAGGAGAGGGAGGAGAGGAGGTTGATAAACAGGGACCAAAAAAAAAAAAATGTTGGCAGCCAAAAAAGGTGCTGTATATTAGCCGCTATGATCTAAAATGGCCCAGCAGAGATCGGCGCAACATCTGCCTTGCTCATTTCCTGCGTGTCTACATATTCATGCCCAGCTCTCCCAATTCTCTGGAGGCACTTGAGTATGTAGGAAGATGAGTTCCAATGAGCTGCAGCCTCCTGCTTTGCTGAAAGAATACACAAAGAAACCTTGTTTCCTGTATTCAACTTCAGCCTCAGCATTTTTGAGCCTTTACTAACCAAAGCAGATTTTAGGCACATGTGAAAGAAGAAATGAAAGATAAAGCAAATATTCACATAAGTTGGATGAACGTACGTGAACTGCATGAGGGCTGTGTGCTAGAGAAGACCACAAGGGCCCTGGACCCAGGAATTGGGTTTCCAATCCTGGCTCCACCTCTAATTACCTGGGTGGGCAGGTCCCTCATCTGCACTGAACCTCAGCATTTTCATCTGTAAAATAAGCAGGTACATGGTGCTGCGAGGATCAACTAATATCTGTGAAATGTTGGACATGCGATAAATACCCAGTCAATGATTTGGGGCTGAATATTTAGAACAATTCAAGCATCCATCAAATTCTTCTTCCTCATATCAAGTGTTTGAGGCTTAGTTTGAATTATCTGGAGAATTATATCAGTTCTACCCTTAACCTTGGCATTGATCAGCAAACCACAGACTCCTGTCTCTGAAAAATACACAAGTTTCTCTTTATCTGTAACTTTATATAACTGTTCCTTCTGTCTCATCAATCTTACGTCCAGCCTTTCCTCAAGTTATCACCTTTTCATCCATCAAAATCCTCCTATCTTCCAAGGTCAAGTTCAAAAGCCAAAGTGCCAGCCAAGCTTTGCTGGATTCTCCCAGTCCGATTTGACCTCTTTTTCCTCCGCACCTATTTCTCCATTTATTCATGCGTTCCATAGACAATTACTGAGAACCTGTTAGATGCCAGGGAATTTGATAGATGCCCAGGATCAAAGGATAGATGCCTCGAAACAAAGATGGATAAAACACCGTCCCCATTGTCCCAGTCTAGTGAGGAAGACTGAGAATTGGACAGATGATTGCATTCGAGCGTGATATGTGCAATAAAGGTGCACACATGGCACTTGGAGCCCCTGGGAGAGACTCTTCTCCAACAACAGTTGCTTATACCTCTGGTTCACATTCACTTTGATTTTCTTTGCCTCATAGTTTATTGCTAACATAACCACCTTCCTCATTACATTGTGAACTCCTTGAGGCCAGATGCTGTCTCGTTTGTATTTGTATTCCTTTAGTGTCTTTCACAATATGTTGCAAATAGTAGGTGTCCAATAAATGTGTTCTGAATGTATTATCAATATGTGGATGAAATGAAGCTATCAGCAATGAGTACTTGCAAATGCCTTGGTCTGTCTAGAAAGCTCTATATTCTATGAAAAGCAATATATATATATATAATACATTGTTATAAGAAGTACAGTATTAAAGCCAGGTAGCCTGAGTTCAAATACCCATATCAGTCTTAAATAACTGTTTACATTAGGCAAAGTATTTCATCAGCCTGTGTCTCAATTTCTTCATCTGTTAAATGGAAATGATATTAGTAGTATCTACCACATAGGGTTGCTATAAGGATTAGAGGAATTAATCTTCTTATTAAAGTACTGGAAAAGTGCCTTAATGGTAACTTCTAATAGACATTAGCTATCATCTCCTCTTCCTAAACAGACTCAAAGACCTTCACTCCTATAGAACATGGACTACTGCAGGCAGATCAAAAACTTAAATTCCATAGATAAAACACTTAGTTTCAATCTTTTGTACTTTTTGCCAAGTCAGCTGCAATGTGAGTCTCTTACAAATCCAGAAACTGCTGATTTACAACTTTTACAGCATTCCTTTATCTTTTAGGACTGCACTAGAAAATATAATGCCATCTTGGTGAAGTCCAATTTGAAATGATCAACTCCATTCATTGACCAACATCAGTGTGAAAAGCCTTAATAAAAATAACAAAAATTCCTGTTTACTATGTTGCTCTTATGTGACAAATACTTTACATATATTATTTCCAATCCTTAGAACAACATGCAAGGCATATACTATTAGATCCATTTTATAGATGATAAAATTGAGGCTCAGGGAAATCAGTTCTTCACCCAGAGATCCCACTATTGCAAGTAGTTTGACATGCCCTGGTTCTATCTGACCCTAATCCTTCCACTCTTTACATTATGCCTCTAAGTAGCTTTAGTTTGTTCTTGGCTTCGTTATTCTTGATCTGCTAATTCAGCACCATGAAAAAGGTGGAATTTCCCAGACAGAAGTAGAAATGGTGGAATACAAATTTGATTATTGAAAATACTTCACCTCATAATTTCAACAATTGAGCATGATTCAAAGTGGGAACAAGGCTCCAAGCCTCCTAACCCCAGTCCCATTTTCCCATACAGTTCTGGAGCAAGTTTGGCTGACATGTGGCTACAGCTCTGACTTTCTGAGACTGCTAGCCATGGCCTCTGCTGGCCAGGTTCAATATTTAATAGCAATTAAACCTTGCTTATGCTTCTTCGTATATTTAAACCCGCTTTGCATGCTAAACCCCGTTAGCTTTTATTCTATCTGCTACAGTTCTAGAGACAGCCATCTTTATAATTATCCTTCAAATAGTTTAAGGCGGCACTGTCCAAGAAAAATAGAATGCAAGCCACATATGTAATACTCTTAATTAACTAGTAGCCACTTTTTTAAAAAAGTGAAATGGAACAGGTAAAATTAATTTTAATAATGTGTTAGGTTCCTGGGGCTGCTGTAAGAAATCACCACAAACTTGGTGGCTTAAGACAACACATTTACTCTCTTGGAGTTCTGGAGGCCAAAATCAGTATCGCTGAGCTGAAATCAAGGTGGATTTGGGCTGTACTCCCTCTGGAGGCTCTAGAAAGAATCGTCCCTTTCCTCTTCCAGCTGCTGGTGGCTGCTGGTACTCCTTGGCTTGGGGCCACATCACTCCAATCTCTGCCTCCATCTTCACACCACCTTCCCTCGTGTGTGTGTCTAACTACCTCTACCTTCTCTCATAAGGGCTTGTGTGATTCCATTTAGCACCCACCTGAATCATTCAGGACAATCTCCCCATCTCAAGATCCTTAACTTAAGCTTTGACTTAATCACGTCTACAAAAGTCTTTTTCCAAATAAGGTAACATTTACAGGTTCCAAGAAGTAGGGCTTGGTACTTAGGGGGTCATTATTCAATCTGTTGAAATAATACATTTTATTTGATCCAGTATATCCAAAAATATTACCATTTCAATGTAATCAATATTTCATGCTAAGTCTTCCAAATCTGATGTGTGTGTTTTATACTTACAATGAATCTCAATTAGAATTAGCCACATCTCACGTGCCCAAAGGCCACATGTGACAACAATAGCAGACAGAGCAGTAAGAAATGCTTTAATTTTCACATCAAACAATTTTCTTCCCTTGCTCAGAAGCAGGGAAGCTTCTACCAGTTTACTCAATAAAGATGTCTTCATTCATCTTTTTTTTCTTTCTATTACCATGGGTATAATTCCTGTCTCTCTATCTCACAGGATTGCTGAGAGGATTAAATTATGAAAGCTTTTTAGAAAATGTAAATCACTACACAGTCCTTTCAAAAGCCACCTGAATGTATTGCCAAAGTCTTCTGCTCAGTATCTCATGGTCATTCATGTCCATACACTTGACATGAGTGAGACCTGCAACAAAATAGCAAATAAAGGAGTGGGGCCCCTCTGTAGACTAGAGCTGGGAGCTTGAGCAGTACAGCTGGTCATGGATAAAGAAAAATGAGGGCAAGCGAATCAGTGTCTCAAGAAATATTAAAAAGAAATGATCCCATTTTAGTACAGAAGCTATTCATTTATTCACTCATGCAACAAATGTACTATGTCCTAGTACCATGCTAGGTGCTGGGGACGGAATGGTGAGAGAAAAAATATATAGTCCTTGCTCCCTTGTAGTGCAGTCTGAAGCAGAAGCAAAAATAAATTAAATGGACAAACTGAAACTGTGATCTTTCCTTAATAAGGAGCAGAATATGGTTCTCTGAGAGGGAGTTTTTGACCTTGTCAGGAGGGTCAGAGAAGATTTCCTGAAGAAATGATGATTAAGCTAAGACAGGAAGCATAAGTAAGAATTAATTCAGTGAAGAGGAGAGGAAAAGACATTGCAGGCAAAAGAAACTCGTGCACAAAGTCCCTTCGGTGGAAGGAATCGTGATGAGATGGGGGACAAAAGTCAGCGTGTGTGGAGGGCAGACAATAAGTAGGGGGGCCAGGCACAAGATGAGACCAGACAGGTAGGAGGGGCCTCAGATATGTGAACTTGGGGGAGACTTCTGCCTTCTTCCTACAGTCAATGGTAATTTACTGCCTGGTTTTGCACTTTGAGAAGATCATTCTGCTGGAGTGTGAGAACAGATGGTTGAGGGGACAAGGGTAGAAACAGGCTGAAGAGGGGACAAGAATATGTACAGATGGAACAGTGAGGTGTGATTATGGAAGTCTGGGCAAAAGATGACGGCACACTGTCAAATATGGAGTCTTCCTTGCATCACCTTTCCCCTCCTATCTCACCATCTCATCCATTAGGAAATTCTGGTGGCGGAATCCAAGCGAATCCTTTTATCATTTCTAATATTAAACTGTGATCCAAGCTGCCATAATTTCTCTTCTGGACTATATTAATTATCTTGTCTGGTCTCCTGGCTCCCAATACTGATCCTACAGTTTATTCTTCTGCACATAGAAATCAAAAGAATTCTCCTAAAAATGTTAAATCAGACCATGTCACTGACCAGCAAAACACCCATCTCACTCAGAATGAAAGCCGAAGTGTTTCCAGAGGCTCCCAGATTTGGCCCCCAAATCTGACCTCATCTCCTATCACTGCCCCCTTTGCCACAATGGTCAACTTGCTTTTCTCTAAACAAGCCAAGCATTGTCCTAACTCAAGGCTTTAGCACTTGCTGTGCCCTCTGCCTGGAACACTCTTTCCTTATAGATCAATGGTCCCTCAGCCACAACTCACCATTTCTGCCTGCACTTAGCCCCTTATCATTCAGGTCCCTCATCTGAAACTGCAACTCCGTATTTTATACCAGAGGAGGTGAAGGAGCAAACCACAGAGGTACCCGGGAGGCAAGCACTCCAGCCTGTGTGAATGGCAAATACCAAACCCTGAGGTAGGAGTTCAAAGAAGAGCAAGGAAAAGGGCCAGCCAAGGGGAGGCATGTTGGTGGAAGGTGGAAAGGCAGGCTATGCTCGGGGTAATAAGGACAAGCTTGGATAGAACTTTTATGTGCATCTCTGGGAGGACATTGCTTTCACTCTGAGATGAGAAATCATCAGAGGGTTCAGAGCAGAGGATTGCTGTAAGCTGATATATTTTGACAGGTATGTCCTGAATGCTCTATTGAAAACTGACTCAAAGTGGGCAAGGGTAGAAGTGGGGAGTTCCATCATGAAGCTATTATAACAAACTGGATGAGAAAACGATGGCAGCTTGGACAAAACTCATAGCAGTGGGGGTAGTGAAAAGTGCTCAGATTCTGGATATATTTTGATGGAAGACCTATTAGCGTTTGCTGCGAGATCAAATGTGTGGTGTGAGAGAGAGATTTGGGGCCTGAGTAGCTGGAAATAGGATGGTCATTAACCGGACGGGGAAGACGACAGGTTTGGGAATAGTTATTAGTAGCCCAGGTTTGGATGTTGGTCTTCAAATGACCATTTGACTTCCAAGCAGAGATGTCAGAGAGGCAGCGGGATGCACTCAGTGGGGAGGTCTAGACTGGAGACCCAAATTTGGGAGGCATCAGTGTATAGATGGTATTTTCAGCCTTGAGCTTGGATGAAATGACCAAGCAAATGGCAGCTGCTAACAACTAAAGGAATCCTCTATGAAATGGAAAAGGAGTTGGTTCACTTTTGTAACATACTGAGAAACTGGTCATTTGGGGCTGTAACCTCCTCAGTGGGAAGGAACCTCCAATGGGCAGGTGAAGGAAATGGCATCACTTGGGTCCACGGTTGTTTCAGGGGTCTGAGCTACTGCTCACAGTACCAGTGCCGTAGTTAACCTCGCAGACAACATGGGGTCAGATGAGCTCCCTAGGCCCAGCTCTCTGTTGTAAAAGACTCCAGTCTCCTCCAGGACCAAAGCCCTCACATGAGTTACAATGCAGAGGTCACCCCCGAGCTGACTTAGGTCCTGGGCACAGTTTTACAGCTACAACTCCCCCAAGCACTTTCCCTTTTAGACTCAGCTCTAGGGATTCGTAAAAGCTCCCGGGTGACAGTAATTATAAAGATGATCGCGGTGATCCCAATTCTCTGACCACAGCCAAAGGGCAAGCTGTTGTCAGCCCAGAGAGGTAAGCTCTCTGCAGCCAGTCCCAGGGTAGAGGAGGCCTGACTCCCACGGTCATCCACCTCTCACCTCTACTTTACTGCCTGCTTGGTTCTCTATGGGGTTCTGACCTGGGTCATGAAAATGGAAGTCAGAGCACCCAGTTTGTAGGGGTGGGAGATGATAAAACACACGGATGTAATGGATGGAGAAGGGTTTCCAGCATGTCAAGTGCACACGTGTTAGTGTAATTGTTCTTTTCACTACCATCAATGTTTCCATCATCTCCACCAACACCAGCATCACTGTCATCATCACCAAACAGTGGTCTGACAGCAGCACACCTAGAATCCTAAGCCACAGCACTCCACACTATTTCCTCCTCTCCTGCCCACCCCCAACAGCCATGCTCAGACTTCTAGTCTAAATGAGCAGCCAAAAATCATACCTTGGGCAAGCAAAGTCAAGGAGACAAAAAACAAACAAACAAAAAGTCAAGGAGACTTTTTGCCTGTCCCTTATCTTCCTGCCCCATCTCCTGCCAGTTGGTGAAGTGGTTACATATTAACCTGTGGCTCGTGTATGCTGGCTAATGGCGGAATTTTCCTTCTTAGTTGTGTTGGCTAAAACTCTCAGGTGAACTGAACCTCAGAGCTTTGGGGCTGAGATGCAGCTTGAGCACCCCAGGTACAGAGTAGGTAGAACTCAGATAAACAGCAGAGGGTGACAAGGAGGTGGATTTTCCACTGGCACCATGAAAGGCTTTACAGAATTTTTATATAGATAAAACTAGATATCCAAGTAATTCATTTAAAAAATATGTGAGGTCTACCAGCTATGTTCCAAGAATATAGCTAATGTATGAGTGAAGTGATGATTATCAATAAAGTGAAAATACAACGATGAACAAAACAGATATTTTCCATGCATTCATGAAACAAAGTATAGTGATAGAGACAAAGAAATCAAATAAATACCTCCATAGTATGTGTGTGTGTGTTTATATACATATATTTATATATATATATATATATATATATATATATATATATATATATAATGTGACATTGAGGGAAAGATAGAAGTGCTATAAGTGAAAATAAAATGAGACATCTTTTAGTTTGGATATGGTGGGGAAACGGGATCATGGAAGGTTCTCTAAAGAAGCGGCACTTAAGCTGAAATATAAAAGGTGAGTGGACGTTAGCCAAGGAGAGAGAAGTGTGCGATGTGAGAAAGGCCGTCTCACAGACAGAAAAGCATGTGCAAAGGTCCTGAGGCAGGAAAGAGAAACTGGAAAAGACTGCTGACAAAGCTAGAGCAAAGGAATGAAGAATAGTATTTGCCTGGGGCTGGAGATCAGAGGATCAGCTGCAAAGGGGCAGAGATGGAAATATTTTTTATCCTGACTGAAGTAATTCTTACATGACCATCGATTATTGCCAAAATTCACTTAAAGTCACTGAATTTGATTGGAAATAAGTCATTCCTCCTTAAAGCTTGCTGGTGAGGGGCAGTGAGCTTTTTAAGTGTTTCCTTTTTCCTCAATTTAAGATTCACATTAACTTTACTTCACTTAATATAAAAATAAAGCTGAGAAATGCACAGCACCACTGAATTAAATGTATTTGTTTATGAATTTATTTACTTGTTCATTTGTTCATGGCTTTTGGGTTTTGAAAAATGATTTAAGGTGGGAGGGGAAGATTTGGGATTCTAAGGGCCGTTTGATATTTATACTTTCACATCTAGGATTAAGGCCCTTGAATTTCTGAGCTTCTTTCCTCATCTGTGAAAATGAGGAGAAAACTCTCATATCAGGCTGTTGAGTGGATTATTTCCATTTAATCTCCTTGGAAGATGTTGGTTTCAGATACATAGTAGGTCCTCCTTCACTAGCATTCTCTTTGGTATTTAAAAATCAAGCAGATTGCAGGTTATTCTGATAAAATCCACTTCCAAGAGAGGTGACATGTGCTGTTCTGGCTGTGGGGTACCTCTGTGGCAGGACCTTAGTGGGACAGAACTGAAGCAGTGGGGGATGGGCATCTCTGATGCATCCCTACCTTAACTTGTCACCTGAAACATTATCACTCAGGGGCCCAGCACACCCATGCTCATTCAGAACCTGCCTGAGGTCTCAGCCACGTGAAGAGGCAGAACAGAATGAGACACGTCCAAACCTCTCCTAAGGAAAGTGTGACAAAGACAGTAAAGACAGCTTTCAATTCAGATGCCAAAAAAAAAACCACAAACAAACAAACAAACAAAACTGCACACCTAAAGAACCCCTCGAGTTTTGCCCAAACTCTGTTTTCTCTACGTTCACCCTTTCTGTTATCTTTTCATTTTTTTACTAGGACTTTCCAAAGTTATAAAGATGAAATTTCTGACTTTCTAACACCATAAATAGCCTAAATTCATTGTTAAAGGCTGAAACAATTCACTCTGACTCCCTTTGGTTTTCAATTAGTCAAGAAAACCTAGTTTTCAATGGATAAAGGCCACTCTTTCAACCAAGTTGAGGTGTCTCTGGAGCGAGGAATTATGTTGATCGTCACCGTAAAAATGCACAGGCAGAGGGCAGACAGCAGATAGCTTTGCAGAGGCTCACAGACAAAGGAGGTGTTATGTGTCCTACAACCATTCACTGCAAAGGGATTGTTTAAGTGGAGATGGCCGGTCGACACTCACACAAGAGGGAGCCTTCAGACGGGAATAAAGGCCGGCCGCCCGCCGCGGAAACCCTCCATCTGTCGCTGCCCATCGCCCGACATCCACAGCGCTGGCTGCACTCATTGAAAACATGGATGGATTTGTGCCCCACATGGTCACTTTTAGGAAATCACTGAGAGTTTGTTTCGGGTAGGCCCAACCCCAGCTGACTCCCTGCTCCTCCAAGCCAAAGGGGTATACATTTGGAGGCTTTCCGGCTGTCTTTTTTTTTTTTTTTAACTGAAGTATAATCAGTTACAATGTGTCAATTTCTGGTGTACATGCTGCTTTCTTTTGATCACTGGTTCCTGATATGTTCCTCACTGAAACCCTCCCATCTTCTTTGGATTGCTCTAGCCAAAAAGATGGCTAGTGATTTTCAAGCTGCTAAATTTCTCTCACTTTGGGGCCCCATCCAAGCCAAGGCCTGAGCAGAGCACCTTCCTCTGTAGACAGAATAAAATGAAATCCAGTGTAGATGTGCGCTCTGGAGAGGGTATGGTTTTGGCATTTGCAAGCCAGGCCACTGCTGTCCTCTGAAGGGTTAATAAGCCCTAGGTTTCAGCAATGGGCCAGAGAGGAGTAAAGGGTCCTCCCAGTGGCAAACCAGCAGCACACGCTGCACTCCCACTGATGCTTGCTTCTCCTTTCGGGTGAGGCCACATTCACAGGAGTCATGTCAGAGGCAGATTCGCTCACAAGCACTAGTATCTCCTGAGGCTGCACAGAAGTCATTACTGAGCTGAACACTTTTTACAACTCGGCTTTACCCCTTTTCTCCATCTAGTGCAGATGAGGCAAGCGTATCTGTCAGCCCTCTTCTGCACCTGAAGGAGACAGGCACAAATATGTGAAATAACACACAGTCTCCGAAAGAATAATGGCTGACGGACTCAACTCCTCACCAATAAACTAGGGTCCTTCAGTGAGATCATACACGCTTGAAAATAGCCTCCTGGCTCTTCCCAATAACCTCTGTGTCCCCCACAAGACAATGAAAGGGGGGTCAGGGAGGGGGTCGGAATTCCTGCTTACGCTGCCTAATGCTGAATCACGCGCAGTGATGGACTGTCACCAGGGACGAAGGGTTGTCTATTCATTTGCCAAAGTGTCGCAGAAGTTGTGTAAAGAGAGAATCCAGAAATCAAAACTCTTTTTCTGCTGTATCCCTTCAGGCTTTTGATCAGGCCACCTAAACACATCCTGTCTTATGTGAAACGTAGAGAATAAACTGTCTTCTGCACAAGGAGACTTTTGCAAGTTAGCAAGATTTGTGTGGCAAACAGAGTGAACCGGTTCAAATTACTGAAGGTTCTGCTACTTAACCTTTGTTTATTCTTTCAGTGGTATCTACTGAACAATAAATGTAGTTACTATTATTCCATTTGGTGCTTTCTGACCTTTTTTAGGGTAGATGAAGTTACTTAGCCTTGGGCCAACTTTCTTCCAAAAACTTCTACATGAAAGCCAAAAGACAATTACCAGGGAGGTTGGAAATCATATAAACACAGCTGAAGAAAGCATATTGTCTTGATTTCAGCTTGAAATCTGTGCTAAATTAGTAGTAGGAAGTTTAGCAGCGATGCCTCATTTCTTAAAACATCAACTGTTTTCAGGTTTTATTACAGCACTAGTCACTTTTGTGGGAATTAAAATAATTGCAAACATTTTAAGATTGCCCTAAAAACTCATAAATCTAGAAGATGAATTTACTGATCTTGTTCATTTATCGGTCTTCTACTCTGTTTCCTGGGTAGGCTGGCAAGCATATTTATTTTATTAATTGTCGACACCAATATTATAAATGAAGAACTGTTTTGAGACTGTTTTAAAACCTCCAATAACTTCTTAGAACCTTTAGTGTTTGAAGTATGGTATGCAGATGCTTTAGGAATAGTTTTAGGGTCCTAAAGATATTTTTTGACAGGGAGCCCAAATCAGGATTTATATAATGGATTTTGGTCGTGTATGAGGTGCTCATAACTCTTGTGAAAATTCTGCCTGCTTTTTCTTTAATTCAAGTCCACCAAAGCTAAAATGGGGCTAATCCAAGATAAAAGTAGGAACACAGTGATTAAAGTGTTCCTCTATTTTGATAAGGGCACCAGGTTAACATGTGAACGCCATCCTTGATGTCAGCATCCCAAGCCAAAGATAAACATGGCTACATTGCTCTTCAGATTCGAGTGACATTTTTCTTTGTTAATGAGCATTTCTTTTTCTGCAAAGGGAAGAAAAGTTTTATCTTAAGTTTCATGGCTTCAAGCCAAGTGAGACCTTTTCCCTTTCTGCCTTTACCCTTTAACAAAAATAACAGAATTCCTTCTTTTTTATATTTAGCTTTGTATTTTTGTTAATATCCTTCTGTACCTCCCACTTTTGCATGGGGAAAATGGATTCACTTAAATTAAAATGTTTATTTGAGCCCTTTCTCTCGAAATCTCCATTTCAATGAGTCCATGCCTGTGAAAGGTACCTGGTTTCCCAGAGCTGAAGTTAAGTGAGGATAACTGTGTGGCTGTGTCTCTATGGACCTTTGAAATGTGTTTTCTCCTGTTGGGGTGAGGTTTACTTTACCGCTGCCTGGTTGTTATAAGAGTGGAAGAAATCCAGTCATTTGTTTCTAAAAGTATGCGGTTATTATCCACGTCCTTGGACGTTAACACCAGCTACAAAAAAGATGGCTGGGCATGGCCGAGTCCGTGCAGAAACACTGGGATCTGGGTTCACACAGGGAATTCTGGTAGCCCTTCCTCCTACTAAGAGAAGCATACATGGTACTCTTCATACACGGTGACAGGTTCTCTTCCATTTTAGCAGAGGGAGGAATTGGTCCTTGCTCGGATCGTATGATCTTCGGAAGGATTAGGCCTGCCCAACCCAATATTTACAAAGTAGGAAATTCAACCTTTATCCCATTTTTTCCTTCCTAAGCAATCCATATTTAATCCAATGAATATCCCAGACTGCTACAGATGACCACATTACCATATTAAGCAGCCATAAAGCAACAAAAGTTGATGTTACAATTACCTCAATGGCTTGACTGAGGGTAAGTGGACGATTTCCACTAGGCTTCTTGAAATATGAAAAGTAGTTTATGCCCCTGACTTTCCATTTTTATGTGTTTATTATACTCCACACGAGCTGAAGGCCCAAGCTTGGGAACCACTGGCTTATTTTATCCAAACCTCAGTTTTTTTCATCATCAAAACGGGGGAAAATACATCTTTCAGGCTTACCTCAAGGTTGCTATAAAAAATAAAATTAAATCACATGAGTTAAAGAGCTCTACAAGATGCTAGAAATCAATATAAAATTGTGCACTGAAGTAGTAGAGAAGCAGGGAATATGAAACTTGACGTTTTGAATTTAAAAAGACTTTAACTAGTTTCTTGGGAAGACAAGACATGAGTCAAAAATTTTTTTGATTTTTCACTTGGTGATATACTAAGACCATCAACATGGGAATCCATTCTTACCTGAACTTAAAAATATGTAAACACTCTCAAACCACTCTCTGAACTGAACAGAGAAGCCATTTAATGTGAGACACACTTACAGAACAAACTTATAGCCCATCAGATCCTCTCTCATAAGATTTTGAAGTACAACACTCAAAATCTAGTTAGGGGATGATGGGCACACACCCTGAAAGGCCATACAAAGTCATTCATTCATTTCTTCATCCTTTCATTCATTCCAAAGATAGGTAATAATTACCTGACAGAAACCAGGCAACAGGCTGAATCAAGGACAGAGTCATAGTGCACCAGAATGTGTGGCAAAAAAAAATAGCCAAGGTAATGCATCACATAAATTATGGATAGGAAGACTGCAAAGAGGCAAGTTTGCAGAGATGAAAGGAGAACAGACGTGGCAGAGAAAAGCAGAGTAAGAGACCTGCAGAGAGGGGCTGCCTGACGGTTTCCACCTCTCCTTAACCCTGCCTCCAGTCCCTGCTCTTGGCTTCTACAATAGTCCCTGATACTCTTTTAATAAATCCTTTCTTTCCTTAAGCCTTTTTGTGGGGGACTTGGTTCCTTACAAGCAAATGTGCCCCACCTAAAATAGGTGCTATTGTTAATTTTTAATGTCAACTTGAAAAAATTATTTTTGCCTAAAATGTAGAGATGCTTCAAAGCCAAAAAGCATTCAAGTTAGTCATCAAATTTGGCAAGGAGAAAGGAGCTTTGTTCCTCCCTCCAACTACCAACACGGCCCCCAACTTCTCACCCTGGGAAGTGCATGAATGGTTTGGGAGGGTGTGCAGTGAGCATATAATTTTCCTGGGTCCCAGCACTGGAGGGAGACGGGGCTAACTAGCAAGTGACCCAGACGACGAATTCCATTTCCGAGCAAACACATCTCCTCCGGCCCAGACAGATTCTGATTTTATTTAAATCCTGCTCAGAATTAAATCCCTGCAACATAAAGCTGAAAAGGAGAGCTGGGTGGGAGATGGAGAAGGGAGCGGGCCTCTAACTTGATATGTCCTGGTGCAGTGGTGACTGCTGAGTGTCTGCAAGGGGAGGCAGCCGGAGCAGCCCTGGTCGGGATGAGGCATCTGGGGAGAAGCCAGCAAGGGAGGGAAGAGTTTATTGTGTTTGGCTGTCTTTCTGGACACATCTGCCTCTGAGTCACCTGCCAGTATAACTAGGTCAGGATGCAGATTTTGTGAAGAAAGAAAGTCATAACCAATTCAGAAAGTGATCGTGGTTGAAATGTTCCTTTGGGCTGACTTGGCAATAGGTCCCAAAGATGAACTGGAGTTAAAAATCCCTTTTAGGTCTACATGAGGAGGGTATAGCTTAGTGGTGGAGCACATGCTTAGCGTGTATGAGGTCCTGGGCCCAATCCCCAGTACCTCCATTAAAATAAATAAATAAATAAATATAAACCTAATTACTGTCCCTCTCCCAAATTAAAAAAAAAAAAAATCCCTTTTAGGTCTTAATGGGAAGGGAGAGCAGGCTTTCAAGTTGTCTGCTCAATCTTAGCACCTTCTCATTCTTGGGCCATGGCTCGTTCCCCTCCCTAAGGCTAGCTCCCATTTCCTTAAGCTTCAGTGTGCTCATGAAATCATACACGCCCCTCATAAAATTCAGGGCTATGTCCCCAAAGGAATTCACCTCTAGGCCCAAAGGACTGATGGGGTTATACGTGAAAATACTCCCAGAGCCGTGCACTTTAACAAAAGACAAAACTGACTAGAGAACCAATCTCCAGGTATAAGAATTCAAACATCAGTGGGTTGCAGGAAGACATACGGCAGGAGGAACCCTCCTGAGGTTGAGGGGCTGCACCTCTTCCAGCGCAAGTGCATCTGGGCAGACATCTGGTTTCACTGAAACCTTTCAGATGCAGAGAATGCAAGTAACCAAGAATCACACAAAACTGACCCTGCGACACTCTCTCCTCTACCCCACAGGTTGCCCATCATGGTGCGATCTCCCCAGAATTCCTCAGTAATCCCAAAAGGAAGAAACAAAATCTCTGAAAAGCTTCAGTATCAGATAAGCTCTGGAAAATCACTAACACACAGGTTCAGAATCTGAACAAAGCCAGGGAGTAGTATTAAAATATTTTGTTAATGTTCATCAAGTGGAGAGACGAAAAGGATCACTGATTTTGAATGATGGGAGGTTCTCAGCAACTCCTGTTCTTCCTTCTTTCTGTTCATGTGCCAAGTGATCCCATCTCTCCCAAATCTTCCCCCACCCACATCCACACTGCCATCACTTCCACCCCACCACCCTCAGCAATACACACACTGTCCTTACACCAAAATCAAAGCGAGCACACTGCTATTTGGGGTTTGAAATTAGCATGGTGCAAAGGCCAAAGACTATGGGGGGAAAAGTGAGCTAGTAACTCACATGCATAATTACAAGAGTGATTCACAAAGCAGTTACTGCGCTCTCCAGTTTTGTTTTGTTTTGTTTTGTTTTGTTTTTCACTCACGAAAGCAGAAGCTATTTGTTTCCAAAGGAGAATAAGCAGGTCTTTATAATGCAGACTTTCTCACTTATTACAAATGTTCACAAATTAAGTCTGCCCTGCAAAACTGAAGTCTGTCACTGTAGTTTATGTTCCTGGGGGGAAACGCAGCTTCATTGTTCAGAGGTAAGTGAAACAATCCTTTGCATCATGGTTCTTCCAGAAGAGATTTGCTCTCATGCTCTTTGAACATACTTCCAATTGACTTAACAGCATCCTAAACATGGAGGTTCTCTTCTTCTTTAAGGTGAGGTGAATTCTCATGAGGTAAGGTTAGGAGGAAGCATTTCCACAGACAGGAAGTTATCTGAGGGAGGACCAGTGTCAAGCCAAGGAGATTTGGGTCTTGCTGTTCAGTTATGTGATGTCCAGTTTTTTTTTTAACATTTTTTATTGATTTATACGTGATGTCCAGTTTTGACGACCCTGTTTCTCCACTGTTCTACCTGTACACAGTAAGGCTCTTTGGGGTTTCTTTTGTGGTAGACTTTGCTGCCCCTACCTTCTCCACCCACAAAGTAAAGCCTAGAGAGAGAGGACCAAGCCCCTCTGGCTCTTGCTGAGGTTTGTTTCCAAATAACGCAAGGGATAGGGAGCTAATGTGATGCCGGCTACCCCAGCGTATACGGTCTCCCACATTCTGGTCCTCATGATCATCGGCTGGTCTTCCTCTCTTCACTTCCACATTGCTCATTACTCAAAGTGTTCTTACAGGGAAAATCTACACGACAAAGAGGGGAAACCCTAATACCATCATGTTTGGCACCACAGCCAGCAGCCACTGTGAAAACCATGTATAAAAAGGCTATTATTCTGTTTATAATCTGCTTTCATGACTGCTTCTAACTAACTCGAGGAGTAGCTGCACTAAGGTAGAAAGGTTTGTGACCCATCTGTTGAGTGTATAATTTCTTTAACATCGGCTAGCACAGCCTAATAAAAAAAAATTATTAGGTGCACTAACTCAATCAGCAAACAAATGACAGGCAGATGGTCTTCAAAAACAATACAGACCATGAATGCCACAGAGCCACAAAGTGGGCCCCAGCTTCCAGGCAGCCTTTGTCTGAAAACACTCCACTGGGTTAAGTGATGCAAAATACGACAGAAAGAGAGAGAAGCTGTGTGTAAATGAGGGAGAAGTTAACAGCCTCTGAAGTGCTCTACAAAAGGCCATGATAATTTTACTGGGGAAAAGCAAAAAAAAAAGGCATCCTACTTAAATAATATATTTTGTGATGGTGCTGAAATCCATCAGATCATGTTCATAATGCTTTTGTTCTAAATCTTTGTTTCAGTCAGTTTTTTTCTCTAAAGGGCTCTTCATCTGACAGAATTTTCTCAAGTTGTGTTTTAGCTGAGTGATAGAATTTGTTGAGTAGAAGTTTTTTGTATAAGAGAATTTTATTGGTTGAATGACAGGCAGGCAGGCAAATGAGGGAAGGAAGGAAGGAAGGGAGGAAGGAAGGGAGGGAGGGAGGAAGGAAGGAAGGAAAGAAGGAAAGAAAGAAAGAAAGAAAGAAAGAAAGAAAGAAAGAAAGAAAGAAAGAAAGAAAGAAAGAAAGGATGGAAGGAAGGAAGGAATGAAGGAAGGATGGAAGGAAGGAAGAAAGAGGGAAAGGGAGAAAGAAAGAAAGGGAAAGGGAGAAAGAAAGAAAGGGAAAGGGAGGAAGAGAGGAAGGGAAAGGGAGGAAGAGAGGAAGAAAGAGAGAGAGAGAGAGGAAGAAAGAGAGAGAGAAAGAGAGAAAGAAAGAAGGAAAGAGAGAAAGAGAGAAGGAAGGAAGGAAGGGAGTAAGGAAAGGGACAAAATGTAAAAACAGATTTCGAAAAATCAGTGAGGTCAGAAACTGGCATTAGTAATTTCAAAGAAAGAGAGTTTATCACATTGCCTGGTAGACAGAAAGCACTCAATAAGTTATCAATAATGACAATGTGTATAGCATATGTATATGTATATACATACCCATATAGAGTATATGCATCTATGTGTGTACATATAAATCTGGCTATATCTATATATCTATACCTAGGTCAATATCTATCTATATATAAAGCCTTTAATGGTTGGTAACAGTGAACAGAGAAGCAGCTCCACATCCTGAACAACCCACCACCTTGACAGCATGGACCATGGTTAGTTTCATCAATAGTGGTTAACGATATGGATTCAATAATCCACACATCTCCCTCATGAGTTGTGACATGCTGGCTTACTATAACCTCCAAACTGTAGCCCCATCTTTTAGATGAATAAAGGAGGAAAAAGCACAACCATGTCTACTAGTTTTTTCCCTTGTGAAAATAATGCAAGCTTGTAGCAAAAAAAAGAAAAATGTAGAGAAAGATCAACAAAGATCAGAAAATTATCATTCAAATCCCACCACCTGGAATAACTCTGTTAATAACATGTAATATAGTCCGTGCAGTACTTTTCCTTTGCATTTTTTACATATTCAAAAATGTACTATTTCACATTTTTTACATAGCCTTACATCAAAGCTCTTTATGATTGTTATTTTAAACAGCTGCATAATATTCCACTCTAATGAACACAATCTTTTTAATGTCTTAAAGAGACATGATAACCTGTATGTCTTGCTAGCTTTGTAAATTTGGGAAATTAATTAACCTCTGGGCCTCAATTTCATTATTTGTTAATGGATATAATATAAAAAAAATACCTATAGCATTATGTTGCTGTGAACATTGAATTAAATACACTGTGTAAAGAGTTTAGCACATTGCCTGGTATATAGTAAGCACTCTGTAAAAGTTACCAATGATGATAACTTGTACATAAGAATTCTTGTTCACATTTCAGATAATTGCCTTAGGAAATATTCCTGGATATGAAATTAAGGACATAATATCTGAAAATTCACGTGATCTTAATACAGACCATAAAAGTTTTCTACATATGTGTATAGTAACAATTTATACCTCATCAGTGATGTATGAGTGGTTACAATGAGAATCAATTAAAAAAATTTTTGATAGGTTAAAATATATCTCATTAAATTTGGGGTTTCTGTAATTAAAATTTTTTTTCAATGTTTTTCAAGGCATTCACATTTTCTTTCTTTTTTGTGTGACTTGGGGAAATTTCTACCTGTACCTTTTGCCGTCTGGGTCATTTTAATTCCTTGTTCCAAACCATTCAGAGACACACCTACAGCATCTCCCCAGTGTTTATTTTAACTCTGCTCCACCGTCATCTCACACCCACACCACACAGTGGCTGAAGCAGATCTCTTGGCTTCCCTTCTCCTCTTCCTCTCTCTCCCCTCTCCCCACACCCTCCCAAAGTCAATACTTCTCAATTGAATAATCTAGAGGATCTTGTTAAAATGATGACTGTGCATTTCTATTAAACTCCCAGGTGAAGTTGATGCTATTCACTTTTCAACCTGAGTTAAAGCCTGTACTGGATCTGAGTAAGCTGTTAGAGCCCAAGAAACTCATCCCCCTTCATGATTTTCAACTTTTAAAGGGAAAAAGCTGCAGATGGGATGTTTCTAAGGGAAAGACAGCTGGCTGCCAAGAGACCTCCCAGAGTGTAAATGTCCATGGCCCATGGTCTGGGAACGGTGTCTGCAACTTTCCACTGTCATGACTGATGCCAGGATTTTGATCACCACTTATCAATTAGCTTCAATTACACAAGTCCATTGATACCCAGGCATCTAACAAACACATTACCTGCCATGATCTATTAGCCGTCATCCCAGACCTCTGGGTTCGGCTATCCTGCCAGCCACTCTGGCGTTACCGCCTGATAGGATAATTAACCATGCTTAAGGTGGTTAAATGTTTTCACCAGCCTTCATTTCATGGTAGCATCTTGTATTGTTCATGTAGCCTGCAAATGAAGCTACCAGTGAGCCTCTCAGAGATGCCAAAGATCTCTGACCAGGGAATTCCACTCTGCCTCGGTAAAGGCAGTGTCCTCCGTGGAAACAGAGTTGGGTGGTGGTGGGCTCTGTTCTCACACATCAATCCATTCTAACACTCCCTCCTCCTACCACATTCTGCTAAGGCAGTCCAGTGTCCTCACCTTGTCACCATGTCCAAGCATCAAGGAGCCATCCAGGGTCACAGTAGGACCAGTTCCCCATGCCTTTGCCAGTTCCCTGAACTTTGAGTCGTGGACAAGGGCTCCCAAGTCAGTACATTATCCTCTCCCCAGCTTTCGCCTATACCCGTTTCCCCTGACCTTGGTCCCACAAGATATCTGCTCCCACAAATGTTATTTAGGTTCCTGTCCATGAACACAAGCCAGGATATACAGATCTTTGATGTTTCAAACACTTCCTCACAAAATAGAGACCATTTCCCTGTTTGAGCTGTGCCAAAACCTAACCCTCTTTTTTGGTCTGGAGGCAACGAGGGGGCACAAGGGCAGATCATGGACAGGGCAATGGCATCTTGTGAGATACCTGCTTCACATGACATCTTTGCAGGGTCTCCAGGCAAAGGGAAACTGGGGCAACTGTTCTCCTCTTGTAAGAGGAGAGGGGCAGCTTCTGCCAGACTGAAGGATTCAGGAGAATCTAAGATCTAAGATTTTCAGGCTTCCCTGCCCAAATATCCCCATGTCAAAGGTCAAGATCCTGCCCTTTTACTATAAGGTCCTGATTTTGTCATGTAAGACTCGTGAAAACCATGCACTTGGTGTTCTTTGCCATTCAGCTCCCTTACAATTAGGTCCTGAACTTGATCTTCAGTGGCTGAAGAAGACATGGGTCTCCTTAAGCATCACCACAGAGGTCCTCTGATTTTCCATATCATACCTGTTATTTTCTTTTCAGGGCTTTTAAAGGATTTAACAAATGCCAACTAACTACAGTCCTCATGATTACCATAGCCCATCTAACACTCAAGTGCCACCGCCTAAACCAGCCTGCACTTCATCTCCATCCATTGGAGGTGAGCATCTTAGTCCCTGTGATGCTGCAACATGTTACACCACTCCCTTATCATCAGCAATGGGGTTTCTGCACAATGAGGTGAGGGATTCAGCTCAAAGTCTCATCCTAAAGGTCTGCATTCTGGCAACTCTCCTGGTACCAACTGTCTCAGCCTGAGGTCCCCTGCAAGGAGAGCCTGAGACAGGTAATTTATTAAGAATGTAACTCCAGGGATCAGGTGTGTTACAGTGAGTGGACAGGGAAGGAAGAAAAATCCACCCAACGATGTATTATTGTATTGGCCACAGCAAGAAAGGCTACCTGTTCTCAAGTCCATGGGACCATCTGAGGAGTCATAAAATGTGTCTCCAGTCTGTCAGCCCAGATATGAAATGGGGGAGCATGTATCCACCGGATCACATTCCTTGTTGGTCAACACCCTCACACTTGCAGGCTGTGTAAGCACAAGGGTGAGCAGCTTCCCATGGGCATCAGAGAAGCCCTGGGCAGTTTCCCTCTCTGGGATAAAACCCAACATAAAGTGGACAACTGTATTATCCTCTTTAGGCAAATGGCGTCTACTAACTCTGTACATTTTCTGGCATTGGTCAGAACAGGAAGAGATGATACAAAGTTAAAACTACTAGCTTTTATCTGAATTGTATGCTGATTAGGTAAAATCTGTTTACAAAAATTAGACCCACTTTTCTCTGGTCTAGGTTTTGTCCCAGGAGGAGGGTTCCTGTCATCTCTTAAAAGGCTCCACTCTGCCATGGTGATTCGTAAGACCCTGGCTTTGATTGTGTGAGCTTTTTGAGTAAATCTGGTTATGCTTTGAAAATGTCCAATGGAAAAGACTTTGGCCAAGATTTAGAGGGTTCTCTTTAAAAAAAAGAAGCCACTCTGCTTCCTCCAGACATATATTCCACTGAAAATGTTCCTCTCAAATCAGGGAGCATCCTTCTCCTTTCTCTTCTTTTCTCAACCTCCTACCTCTTATTAAATAAGTTCTAATATTCTGGAGCGTGAGTCCTTTTAGCATCTCAGGCTGAATGAGACAGTTGAACACAGAGCAATTGTAAGTCATCATTATTCCTCTCTAAATATCTATTATCAAAATGTGAGCATGGGAACAATTACTTTAATTCCAAAGTTGTATAGGAACCAGTGTGAGGACTATCAGAATACTCATGAGGAGAGGGAGAAAATAAAACGGGCCGGAGAGAGGGCTCTGTGAAGCGCGGGTGCCCGGAGCCAGCGCGGAGCCTGACGCCTCTGAGTGTTAACACATGGTCCCTCCACCCGAGGTCTGTATATGCAACTCAGCTGCTGGGCTGACAGAAGATTTGGGGTTGTTAACACACACTTCATTAAAATACCAGCTAAAATCCAAGTTCGAAATCCCACAGTTTGTGTTAGTTGATAAAACTCAATTGCTTCTAATTACTGTTAGTGCAGCTTTAAAATAATATTTTGTTGTAATAAAGGATTCAATATGACAAGTGAGAGTTGGCCCGCTAAACTGGAAACCCTGGGCCAGAAGAACTATGCTCACTCATGGCGTTCCCCGCTCGGACTGACTTGTTTTACTGAAAATTTTCTAAGCATTCAACAGAGGGAAAAAAAAAACAACCCATCTTCAAATGGGTTTTTAAAGGGTGAGGACAGCACCAACATTGGATGTTATCTGCATCTCTGATTAGTCGCCGAAACTTAAGAGGAGGAACACTGAGTTGGAAAGAGGCAGGCAGAATGGTGGTTTCCAACACCCTTAAGGAGACGCACCACAACTAACCAGCATTCCCTTCTTTCAGTACTTCTCTTCGCTCCCTCCACCCCCTTCCTAAAAGGTGTCAACACTGGCAGACTTGGTAAGCTGAAACACCTTCAAATATTGAAAGCTGTTGTCTCCATCATGGGACAAAGGAAAGGAAACCCCCTTTCTCAACAATCTCTTCCACTCACTGTAATCCAGGAACCCTGGTCTTCTTAAGATTTCTCCAGAGGGCTGAGCCTCTTCCCGCCTCCTGGCCCTCGTACTTGTTCCTGTCCCCCACTCCTCTACTGCCTTCACCCACACTCTCAACCCAGCTAATTCCTACGCAACCTTAACGTCTCACCTTGACCCCTAGCCCTGATGAAGTCTTCCCTGGCCCTCCATGTTTAAGTTAGGCTCGCACTGTATATACACTGTCATCACACCCTGCATGTCTCCTTCATGGCACTTTAATCAAAACTGTGATACTTTGCATCGTATTTGTTTAATATGTTTTCCTTATTAAGCTTCAAAGGATGGGCATCTCTTTTGTCCTGTCTTTTCTATAGCCATATTCAAAGTGCCTGGGGCACACTCACTGACTGCCTAAGTAAATGACAACAAAGATCAGAAAATTGAAGTGATTTTTACAGGTACTGCAAAGAAGGAATAAGAAACTAATATGGAGACACTGGCTAGGAACAAGGTAAAATGTTTGGTGAAACAGACCTCATCTAACAAGGAAAAAAAAAAAAGAGACTCTTCTCATCTTGTTGGCAGAGATCCCAGAGGAAGCCACAAAACCCTTTGGAGAAACCCAGGAATGTATACTGACCGATTGTTCTCTATCAGGAAAGACAGTCCTAGTTTTCCATGTCTCGTCACACATGAACAGGAATCCCAAACTGGTCCATTTCTGAAATATCTCTACTTCTGTCCAGGGACTTCTCGCTGTTCGACTCATGCACAGCCATAAATTCCATCTTAGCCCTGAGTGCTCATAGGACACTTTAGAGCTAGGTCTCAGGCATTGATCTCCTTCAACCTTCTAGCAATTGAGGACAAAGACGATCATGGCGAGTAGTATTCGTAACAATAATAAATGTAATGGTGAGGTGGTGCCCTTCTGCTGACGAGGATCCATTCCACCCATTCTGGTAGTGACTTCCTGGTATCTTAGGTGGAAAGGATAGTTCCCCAGTGAGCCCGAGTGGTTCTCTATCCTCTCCTGGGTAGGCTATTCAGTTGTTCAGCCCCTGGAATTTGAATCTTAAACAAAGTACTAATAAGACCGAAAATGGTTTGAACTAAGCCATTGTACGAGAAGCACCCTGGGAAGACTACTGGAGAATGCCCTCTTCCTAGACCTCTGCCTCCCATCTTGAATTGCCAGAGCTCCTTTCATACCTGGATTGAGATTGCCTCTTCAGCCTGCCAGCTGTTCAATATTCTTCCAATAAATACTCTCTTTACTTAAGCAGGCAATCTGTTCCCATTAGTTTCAACCAAAGTATCAGCCAAATTATCCTGACTGATTCAGTGATAATGAAGATGCGCTGATAAAGATGATGATGCTAAAAACAAATGTCTTGTGAGATTTCAGAGAAATCTTCTTTCCCAAAGCTCAAGCCATTCTAAGATTACCACACTCGCTTATCTAGATAATTCTCTGGAATTAAGTAGTTAGAACTTAAATCAGTTCTTAATGGTTATTTGTTTAACATACAAAATTCCAGTACATCAAACAACTTTACTGGAGAAGTAAAGACTGGAATTATGATTTAATCTAATCTCTATTATTTGGCCTTCTACTGTTATTTTAACTTTTACAAGTATTTGTTGGATCAGAGAGTATATTTTTTTCTAAAATTATCTCACTAAGAAACTCTCTATTAAAACACATAATGCAATAGTTTCTTTATTTAAATAGTTGAAAGTTCTAAAAAAGATTTCTGTACAAAAAGTCAACAGCTTTCATAATCATTGTTAATTATTCTAACACTCTTACTTCAATAACAAGCCTTTACATATCAACTGAATAATAGTGTTTTATGAGATAATGCTTTTAAGAAATATTTCACTCCAAGTTAACTCTTGAATGTTTACCTATAGTATTTGAAAGTGCATACTCACAAGCTGTATTAGACAGCTATGCTATATAACCAACTGCCCCAAGATTCAGTGGCTTAAAACCACAATTACTTATTTTTGTTCATACCTCTATAGGTCAGCTGAAGGTCAGCTGATCTGGGCTGAGTGACTGATTCAAGCTGCCAGACACACTGACGTGGCCCCTCACTGTGGCTCGGGCTCAGGTCTGCTCTGCAGGGGGGCCTCTGAACCCCAGATACTCAGGAGAAGCTCTTTTCATGGTGGTGGCAGAGGAGGAAGATGGCAAGCATCACACAAGCACATCCCAAGCTTTTGACTGTATCACAACCACTAATATTCCATTATCCAAAGCACAGCACATGGCCGAGCCTGATACTGATAGGGAAGTTCTGGGAACTTTCTATAACTATTCTATATACATGGGAGGAGAGAGGATTGAATATCTCCTGAATAATAATCCCAACTATCACATAAACTAGCAATGCATCTGATAGACATACTTTGTTTATGTAAATAATAATATTTTGCTGACTGAATTTGATGGTAACTTATTTGACTGTTGAAAAATGACACTGAACTTGGCATTTAACTAATTGCCTGTCCAAAATCCAAGGCCAAAGCTGAAAGCAGACAGCAGACTAGGGATGAATCCCAAGGCCAAAGCTGAAACTTCAGTTCATCCTGACCTAACTTGCCCAAAGATGCACAGCTTTGTCATGGCACAGCTGGAGGTTTAACTCAGATACTCCCGACTCAGACCCCATGTTCTTAAAGCACTAGGCTGCAGTGCTCCACAGTAAGTATCATGTCTCTATTTTGGAAAAGAAAATTGAAGCATTAAATATTTACTGCGTGCCAGGCTTAGAGTCAGAGAGTTTACACATATTATTGCATTTTTCCTTAAATCTCATGAGGTCAGGGTAATTTTTCAGAATTTACAGGTAAGGAAATAATTGCTCAGGAAGTTTTCAAACTTAATTTTTCTAAAGACAGGCAGGTAGAAAACCTAAGTTTTGAAACCAGCCCCATCTGGCCACAAAACACATGTTTTTCTACTAAACTACACAGTCATCTCAGCCACTGGGACCAAGAGCTTGCACCTGAACCTGCGCCTTTGACTCAGTGATTTCTCTATTATTGTTCCAGCAACCGGTATTTCTAAAACCATAAGTTTTGTTTTAATACATGGTTTAACCACTGGTCAAAATATTTGAACTTGAAACTATCCAACACACCCTGGTTGCCATAAATATATGACATACTCCCTTCTTACTAATTCAACCACCATCTGTGACTTTTTTCAATATTAAGAAAGGTTATGCCATGTACATTATTTCAAGTGTACTGTCTTTTGCCATTAAGAAAAAAATTACATTGAAAAGTGAAAAAGGTCTAACTCTTGATCAAAACCTTCCATTTACATGTTCCATTGCTCCCATATGTAGAACAATGCTGCCTCCTGTCAATGATAATAATAATAATAATATAAAATTATGCTTTTAGGAATTCTCGGTCCATAGAATCTTATCAGGATTCTTTAAATTGACACATTAACAATTCCTTTCAGATTACTGTATTTTGGTAGACTTTATAATGCATTCTTCAAGAGAATGCCACTTTTGTCAAGCTCTTAGCAAGGTCAGCACTACGAATATGCTTTATGTTCCAAAATATAAAACTAAGCTCTTCTAGAATATGCTATGCTGAATTTACTAGACTCTAGTTACAAAGAACTTCAAAACCAAAGAGTTGATTATCCTTTGGATAACGATTCATTGTGAATACTATCTGCTGATTAACTTAAATTAGAATGATTGCATCAAAAATAGAAAAATCATTTGTTACCACAACTTGAGGTGATAGAAAAAATAATGTAACTGTAAAACATTAACATTTTCCCCAGTTCTACTGAGGTATAATTTGCAAATAAAATTGAAAGTCTTGTGAGGAGTTAAATGCAATGGAAGGGAGGACGCCAGTTCCGAGCCCAGGCCTCGAGAGGCCCTGCACGCTTTGGCCGTCTCTTTTGGAGCCCTGCCCAGACACCCAGATGACCGAGCGTGGGCTAGCCTGCCGAAATATGAGAACCATGTGGGGCAGGGCTCTGCCAACTCAGCCAACCCAGCTGAGGCCAAGCGAAACTAGCCAGTGCCCAGTCAACTTGGCACTGACCTTAACCATGAATGAACCAGCCAAGATCAGAAGAACAATGCAGCGGAGCTCAGCACCAACTGTTGGCTTGCAGAATTGTGAGCTATACAAATACTTGTTGTTTTAAACTAGCAAGTTCTTAGGGTAGTGTGTTATCTCCAGACACAGTGACGAATAACAACACAGCTCCTGCTAGACTGTAAATTCCATGTCTGTCTTGTCCACCCATGAATTTCTGGTACCTGGCACAGCATACAGTAGGTGTTTAATAAATATTTACACAATAAATGAATTCATAGATAAATGAAAAATATACATAGTGCCAAGCTTTTGAGTTTTGAAAATAATTTGATTTCTACCTGTTCATATTCGGGGCCAGCTTACAAGGATACATTGTGTTTCTGACCAAGCTCACTGTCTTTTATTCAGTGTAAGTGTTAGAGCCAAGACTCAAGGCCCAGTCTCTCAGAAAATAATAATTGGAGGGTAAAAAAATGACAATAGTAGTGGTGGTGGCAGCAGAATCTAACCAGGAAATCCAACCCTTCCATCTGTACATTATGCTGGCCCTTTCACAATCCCTTCAAATAATCGTCCAGAGTTATCAGTAAAGCTGAAACAACCCAACCACAGGAGATCCACCAGGACAATTTTGACCTGCTTTTCCAAAAGTAAGCTTGTGTTGCCTTGTGTAATAAATTGTTACAGAAGTCTTTCTGAAACATAAAAGTTATTCTGGCATCTGACGGAAGTTTACTGCGAGCATTCTGGAAGAATTTCAATAAGAACAGAAAGGCCGGGCAAGTGAGTAAAGTCATTTCAGAACCGTTCTTGAAGGGTAATGCCAGCATTCCAGAGGGATTTCAGCGCCCGGCTAGAGGGCAGCAGAATTATTGCTGAAGTATTCCTGGTGGAGAGCTTTAACCTCATGACCGAAGTGTATTCAAAACAATTCTGCTGCGATAGTAAAAAATATATATCCATGCTATGCATTCCCAGAAGAGCATTCTGGCCTCTTTATTCACATGAGCCAAGAACTGAAAAAGAGCTGAGGGGGTAAATCGGTAAAGTGCTACCACAGAGATTTTACTCTAAATACTGGTTGGGGAAGCCCCACGGTCCCAAAAGGTTAGAGACATTAGATGTTTTATAGGGTATGTGCCGAAATGAATAATACATAGAAAAATGCTCCTAACTCTCTTCAGGTAAGATTATACAGTAAAGTCGGAGAAAACACCAGATAAAATATTTAATTCTATATGGTCCTTCCGTCAAGCCCCTCAGTGAATCCTTCACATGAACCCTGTGCATAGCAAGCGCTCTGTGAGGTACTGGGGGGATACAGAGATTGCATCTCAAGCTAACAGAGCATGTGAGACACCCACATGTTCAATAAGTATTCATTTAACCCTACCTGTCAGGTGCAGCAGACCTAGTGAGCTTCCAGCTGGTCTGCCTGCTTCTAGTCCTGTCTCCACTCCACACTGCTCGGAACTCCTCCCCATGAGCTTCCAAGGTCCTAAGTGTCCGAAGTTCTATCTTACCCCCTTATCTCCCGCCACTCCCTGCAACTCACACTGCTTCAGCCAGCTCTCTGGCCTTCCAGTTCCTGGCCCTCTGGGTCTCTGC
The DNA here is from genome assembly GCF_048564905.1 of Vicugna pacos. Lineage (NCBI taxonomy): Eukaryota > Metazoa > Chordata > Mammalia > Artiodactyla > Camelidae > Vicugna > Vicugna pacos. Next base: position 78,561,371 of record NC_132988.1, read on the forward strand.
TTGGGAAACCACTTGAAGCCACCCCACATCTCTGTAGGCAGCGTGGTCCTTCCCACCCTTCAGGTCTGCTTCAGTGTCACCTCCTTCAATAGGCCTCCATGCCCCTGTCCATAAAGTATACACACCCTGTCATCTCCTACCACAGTTCCCTTCTCTGGTCTTCTACTTAATGCTTACTCACAATTTCTAATTATTCTATTTGTTTACTTAGAGGCTTTCATACTAGGTACTATGTCTGTTTTGTTTACTGCTATATATTCAGTGCTAAATACAGTGAGTACATAAATAAATACATACATACAGCGGGTACATAATAGTTACTCAATAAAATTAATATTTCACTAAGCACAATAGCTGCTTAATGAAATGTGTCAACTGAATAAATGACCCAAGTGACCAATGCTGGCTCTTTCTCAACTAAATAAAAATAGACTTCAATAGAGCCAATATTTTATAATATCTGTAAATGGAATATAAACTTTAAAAACTGTGAATCACTATATGGTACACCTGTAACTTAGATAATATTGTACATCAACTACACCTCAATTTAAAAACAAGTGAAAAACAAATATATATATAAATCCACAGAATTAAAATCTCCTTCTGGTTTAAAAAAAAATAAGCCCCTAATTCAGACTGACTAGATAGACTTCTTTACATTTTATTTTTAAATAATTTTGACGACAGTAGAATTACAGATCACGAAGTAAGGGGTGTGAAGGAGAGAACAGTAGTTGAATTGTGAAGAAGGATAGACTTCAAGCAAAGAACTTTTGTGTTTCTTGAAAAAAAGAATTAAACAGGCAGGCACAAGCATCAAATGACAATGAGCCATTCATGGCGTTAGGACATCAATCTAATAACAAAAACTATTGGTTTTGAAAGTCTTCCTCTGGTTTTGATATAAATGCCGTTTCCACTTGTATAAAACTGAGGTTAATTTATGACAAGTTTATTTCCAGCCAATCCTGCTAGTGTTCTAGGACTTTTCATATTTTGTATCATTTGATACAAAATTGCCATAAGCTTTTATATTTTTCAAATGAATTTTTTTTAAATAGAGTTCAAATCTCAGTTATAAATTCCTGTTCCCCACAAATCCAGTGTTCAAGATGGCGGGTTGTAGAGAAAAATGAAACTCAACTTTTAGTTAGAAAAATGTTGCTTCTATTTTCATTTCAAATTTGGCACTGATTGTGATGACAACTTGATGGAACTGATTAATGGCTCTAGGAGGAGCTAAGACTCCTCTCCAGTTTACTCTCCCTCCGTCATCCCGCCCCCTCACCTTGAGAGATCAAGTAATCATATGGATGAGTCAAGTCCAAAGATACTAATTAGGGTACTTACAGTGCTTAAAGCGTCAATAAAAATACTGTAAATAAACCACAGTTGGGGCAAACACTCTCTTTCTTTCCTCTCTGTTTCTTATTGTGATCTACCATATGAATGTTAAAAACACAGACTAGTAAGATTTGAACACGAACCTAAAGAGAAACAAATCAAGGAGGTTACTCAGCCACTTTGATCCCAGTTTCAGGGCAGCCTACTTCAGGCTAAACACATCATATGATTCTGTGAGCTACAGTCTGTATCACGAGAGACTATTTTTGATTTTGGGCAAAAGAGAGGGAGTTTGGGGCAAACTGAGAGAGTATGATGGGGGCATAACCTCTCCATACCATCCTCAGGATCTTTATATGGCTTTTGTGCTTGTTCTGTAGTTTGGACTCAGGACCCTGGGTCCTGGGAAAATGATTAAACCACCATCAACACAACATTCGCCCCCCCAGAGATTTGTTGGTAATGAAGTAGAAAAAATTAAATTTTCTAAAATTCTTATGGAGGTGGTCATTGGCAGATGGCAGCAGTCCCAGGGAGAATGACAATCTCTACTACAGTTCCCAGGGAGCTGCATGTTGGGAGCATGAGTTTTTCTAAATGCAACAGAAGATGGTGTGCGGAAAATAGAAAATGGTGGACGAGTGCCGTGCAGCAGTACGATGCCTCTCTGTCACTCCACGGATTTTCAGTTATTAACCTCAGAAAGTTCATGAGTGGGATCCTTACTGAACATCAAAAAGGGGCTAAAATATTTGCACTTTCTTGGATAGAGCTCCTGGGTTTCAAGGGAACCGAGAGACAGAGGCACCTGGAATAATTACACTGTAGAATTTGCACTAATCATTAGGAAGGGGCCAGACTTGTACAGACTGTGATATTGTGTTTAAATCTAGTTTATCTTTAACTCAAAGAGTCAGAGAAGCCCAGATGACATTTAGATTAATGACCAAGGTCCCCATCTGGGTTCTTTCATCTAAAGGACTTGGCTATATCTTGGATTTAATCATCATCCTAGAATTTGGAAGAGGGGACCTTCTTCAAAATTGCCAACTTCTGTAGGCAGAGAGTGAATCACCACATGGGTTATTGTAGAGCGTAAGTCAGCACAAGCCGAGAACTGGGGATGGTGACCTAGATATCTCTTGAAGCAGCAGTCCTCCAAGTGATGAAGCAGCCAGGCCAGCACTGGTTACCACAGTGCAGCCCAGTGCAGGAGAGTCACTGATTAAGGACACCATTTGTTTCTCACTGTTAACAGGGAGTCATAAGTTGGTTTTATCAACTGGCAGCATCTAAATTCGTTTAGAATCATCTGTCTCCAATTATTTTTCTCTAATAATTATTAAAATGCAAGTTTTGAGCTTTAGGTAGAACCTAACTGAAAGGGACTCTCAGAGAATAGAGTCCAGGGATCTTTATCTCAAAGGCAACTCAAAATCCTTAAGTTCATTGAAGTCTGAAAACAAATGCTCTTTCTCTTTTATTCTCATAATGTGGGGTGTTTCTGAATATACCTACTATCAATCTCATGTCCTATGGCCAGATGCCCAATGTCTGCCAGATTCTTCAGTTTTCCCATCTTGTTTCTATTGTTGCCATTAAAGGGACCTCTGATGCATCTTCAAAATGATGACACTGAGTAACTGGCCTAAAGGATTACATAATGGTCTCCATCTCCTGACATACCTGCACCAAAAAATCCTACTCTCAAGTTTCTGACATTTATCCCCCAGTGATGGAGTATTTAGCAACATATAAGGAACGACTGGCCTTCAGACTTGGTGGATCAGTAAATATTCAGTCCTGTCTTCAGCATTATGCCATAGGAATGTAAAATTCTGCATAATACCCTAGAGTCCTAAGAAACCATCTCTGTTCTCAAGTTACTCAAAATCTAGTTATAGTCTACAGTAGTCTGAGTAATGGCAAATGTACAATAAAGCATAACCACAAAAATAACAAAACAAGTTGTTGAGACTGTAAAATGCTGCAGGCACCATGGAGGATAGTATGGCAGTTCCTCAAAAAAATAAAAATAGAATTACAACATACTCCAACAATCCCACCTGTGCGTATATACACAAAAAAACTGAAAGCGGAATCTGGAAGAGGTATTTCCACACCCATGTTCATAGCAGCATTATTCACAATAGCCAAAAGATGGAAGCAACCCAAGTGTCCATCAATGTATGAATGGATAGACAAAACATAGTATACACATATAATGGAATATTGTTCAGCCTTAAAAAGGAAGGACATTCTGACATATACCACAAAATGCATGAACCTTGAGGACATCATCCTAAGTGAAATGAGCCAGTCACCAAAAGTCAATGGAGGAGTCCACCGATATGAGTTAGACAGAGAAGTCAAATTCTTAGAAACAGAAAGTAGAAAGATGGCTGCCAGGGGCTGGGGGAGGGAGAAATGGGAAGTTGTTGTTTATGGATATAAAGCTTCAGTATTGCAAGGTGGAAAATTTCTGGAGATTGGTCACACAACAATGTGAAAATACTTAACATTATTGAAATGTATACTCAAAAATGGTTAAGATGGTAAATTTCATGTTAGATGTGTTTCATCACAATAATAAATAATAATAACAATGCAAACAACTCAATTGCTATTTGTCTTACCTTATCTTTGTGCGAGGCCTCCACACATCAGGCAGCCGCCCACCACTGCAGGGCACCATTTTACCTGGACATGGCTTATATCAGTGAATCAGCTTCTGCGATCACCTGAAACATTTCTTACCTGAGATTTGAGCAATGACTCTCTAAGCCTCCCAATGTGAAAATTTTCCTTCCACACAGGTTGGAGGTGATCCTTGTGGGTTCCCATTGGTGTTCTGCCTCAGACAGCCTAGAAGGAAGAAATGAGATGGATCAGCACTTTAAAACATTGAATGTCCTTCAAGGACGCACCTTGTCCACAGAGGCCATCACAACAAAGGTAGGTACATTAATCATCTCTGCTGCTGGAAATGAAGGAGAAGAAATAAATAAACAGCCCATCATCTTGATCAGGTATCAAAGGTTTGTTTTAGGTCATACCCCCATTAAAACGAATTTCAGTGCTGTCAGGAGCAATGTCATGAATCTTCTGTGCTTTTTTTTAATGAGTAACGCGCTAGGAGGACGCACACTCCCTATGAGCTCCCTAACGAGTGCCCCCATCAATTTCCCTACCTTTCCATTTTTGGTATTCTCAAAGCAAGCAGAGAAAAGTGCTGTACATTTACCCCTGCATTAAGTGCCTCTGCCTTAAATAAACATTAAGTCAAGTTAATGCAACTCGTAAGAAAGTCAATAACTTAAGAAATACCATCAGCATTTTTTTCTGTTTGTGCTTTATCATGTAGAGTTATCAGTTTAATGTTACTACTTAAATCTTTTTTAAATGACTCTTTTTTTTAAATATGCACCTATATAGAAATGTTAGCAAATACAGACAAGAAAGAAGATGAAAATAAACATTTACTCTCTCACCTGTCCAGTGATAATAATTGTTAACACTTTGGTAATGTGCCTTATAAAATCTTTTTTTCATGGATACAGACACACACACATAAACAGATGAATAAAATATTTTGGAAAAATGAGATCCTATTGTCCATTTTGGTATGCAAATTTAGTAGAATTCTGAGATGGCCTCCAAGATTTTCTGCCAGACACCAGAGGTGTCCCAAAGATATGCCATCAGCCTCCAGGAACTCCAGAAAACTGTGTATGCGTGTGTGTGTGCACACGCGTGTGTAGGAGCAAGCACAAACCCACTCCAAGCCCAGGAAAACAGTCCCAACAGCACATCCTAATGACGAAAAGCCAGCAGCTCCATCTTCATGCCAGAAAGACAGAAAATTGTTTTGATTCCTTTAAATGGATGGATTACACAAATGAGAACGAGTGAAAAAAGGTGTGTTCCCCTTCCCATTCCAGGAGGGAGCTTAGGACAAGAGACCGCTATCTGTTGAAATCAGTAATTCTTTAGGAAAAAAGAAGTCAGGGACCTGTTGTGGTGAAAGTAAAATTACAGCTATCGGGTTGGAAGATAAGTGTTTTTCAGCTTGAAATTTTAAAAATAGGCTCCTTTGTTATTACTTTTGTATTTTTTAAATATGGTAGCTCAACTCCCACCTGACCATGCCCCCCAAGGTCTAGCCAGTGACAAATAAAACTTGAATAAATAAATAAAATCCTGAACCCTCACTCTATGTGGAAAAACAAAACAAAGCCGAAACTGATTTTTCCTGTTCCAACAGAATGCCCAAAGAAGAGAATTTTTCTCACACTGTTAAACCCAGCTATCATCAGATTCCCATGGGCAGGAATGTCAAGTTGCTAGTATGTAAAAGAATTTAGATGGCTTTTCTTCTTCCTTGAAAACAGAATGATTTACAACCCAAGGAAAAATAGGTTGATGCCTAAAACAGTTCTGATTCCTGACAAATTCTGCTCTTAGGAGAGTTTGTTTTTACTTCAACCATTATTATTTATTAATAATGAAAAGATTTGATACATCTCATTTTTGTTTGCATATCCTCTTTAATCACAAAATACACATTTACTTAAGTAACTTATTTTTCTCAATGGATTTATTCCTAAAGAGATGGGGGTGTGTGTGTGTGTGTGTATCTTAAAAAGAACCCTCTGATCATGTTGGAGTAACTAGGACTGAATATTCCCTCCTGTTATAAACAATGATAGAATATGACAGCATACATGAACAAGATAAAATATATGTTTTAGGTATTGACAACTGTCAGCATCTGACTGTGATGTTGAGAAGAAGGGAGTAAATCGACCGAGTCCTGCAATTACCCTGGACTTCCTCCTGAAGGCACTTTTCGGGCGGAGGAAGATGAGAAGACCGTCATGACCTCTTTGAGTTGAAAAGACAGACCCTAGAGTTCCAGGAGGCTGAGGCAGCTAGCATTTGTGAGGCAGAGCACTAGAAAAGAGGGATCTATTCAGGAAAAAAGTTTTAGAAATGCATATAAGCGTCCTCTGAAGGATGGTGCTGAACATTGAGTAATACGTGTGCAGGATGAAACCCCGTGAAGTCAGATGGACAACTACCAGGTGCTGTCAGCAGCCAGGCAACTGCCAGAGCTCATTCAGACCTGGGAGGTGACACGGTTCTGACAAGCCAGAGTGGAACGCCCTCACTGAACATCCGGGGCGTTCAGTACATACCCAGAAGCGCCACACCTTAGTAGCAGGACCAAACCAGCCCCACGGCATAAGCTACCCTAGGTCTGCCCTATCAAAACTTCAAACAACCGTCAAAAGGGCCAAACAGAACAGCAAGTGACTTAACTGCCCACCAGAGTGAAGCCCAGTACCCTTTAAAAGAAGATAATAAAACCAGACACTCAACAATGTCAAATCCATGCTCTTCAACCCTCAGTCAGAAATTACTAGACACGGCCTCAGAAGCAGGAACATGGAATCTAAAACTGGGAGAAATGTCAGTCAATAAACATGAAATCAGAAGTGGATGGAATCAGAGACAAAGAAAATTTAGCAGATATGATAAATAAATATGATCCAAGGAACAATTGAACACGATGAGGAGAGAAACTTCTACACATGAAATGAGAAATTATTTTGTATAATAAAAATGCATGATGTGACATTAATAGAAATTTAGGCACAGGAGAAGAAAATGTCAATGAACTTGTAGACAGAGGAGTTTAAATTACCCAAACTAAAGCTCAGCAGGAAAAGAGACTGAACCTCAGAGATGATGTAAAGCAGCCAGACATACAGCTGGAGCCCTAGAAGGAGAGGGGGGAAATGATTAGGGGAAAAATTTTTTGAAGAAATAAGAGGCAATTTTTCCCAAATTAGATGAAAGCAACAAACCCCCATGGATTCAAAATTTCAATGACTTCTAAGCAGGATAACCACAAAGAAAGCCACACTGAAGAACTTCATAACAAAATAATAAAGAGAAATAAAGTTCAAGCCATGCTCTGTGCAAGGAAACAAAGGTAAGAGTGATCACAGACAGCTCAGGAACAACACAAGCCAGAAGATCATGGCATTATTAATGTTCTGGAAAAAGAAAAAAGAGAGCTGTCAACCTAAGAATTCTATATCCAGCAGAATGCACTACAAAACTGAAAGCAAAATCCAGTCATTTTGAACAATAAGCAAAAGAAAAGTGGGAGAGAATTTGAACTACAAGAATTTTAACTGCTCTTAAACTATCAGAAAAATTAAAGGAACATTTTAGGTTGAAGGAAAACAATTCCAGATGAAAACATAAAACCAAGGACAGTGGGAGAAAGAAATAATAGTCTGTATGATGAAGATCACAGGATTTGGAATCCTGACATTGATACTTACAGAGCATCAGTTTCCTTATCTGTGAAATGAGGATAGCTATGCCTGCATTACAGAGGTGTTGCAAAGACTCGATGACATAAGGTAGTCAAAGCACTTAGCACAGTTGTCAGCAAGTAGGTTCTTGTCTCATCCCAGAAAGAATTCAGAAACGAGACATGGAGGTCAAGAAAGCAAAGCAAGGATTTATTAAGGGATAGAAGGTACACTCTCAAGGAAAGAGCGGGCAGACTCAAGTGGGTAGCTGCCCTGAGTTTCTTTAGCAAGCTGGTTATATGGACGTAAAAATGAATGGGCAAAATATTCATTGGCAGGGATGGGTTTGGGCTTGTCTTTCCTGATCTTCATCCCAGCTCTACCCTCCCAGATGGGGAGGAGGGAATTTTTTTGTCCTTATTTGGTCTTGATTGGGAAGTTGGGTGAAGTCATAATGAACAAAAGGTTACATTCAGATAGAGGTATCATAAGCAAAAGGTTACATTCGGACGGAGGTCATAATAAGCAAAAGGTTACATTTGGATGGTGGAGATTCCTGTCTCATCCCACCATTCTTTGCCTCCAGGACACTCATCAACCCACAATGTATGGTTTCTTACCAGTCCGGAGGTTCCTGTTTTTCTTGGTCTGTCCCAGGACCCCCACTGTTTACAAAATGTATGGTTTTCTGCCATTTGGCCCATGTCCCCCTTTCTCTGCTCATATCTAGCTACCTGCCTGCTCTAACACAATGACCGGAACATACTATGCATTCAATGGATCACAATATTGTTATTTTGTTACTCTCTCTTAAATGTGCCAAGAGATTATCATTAATAACTCTTGATAAATATTTTTGCGCAGAGCCTCATATACGAAAAAAAGAAAGGTTCCTCGACATGGAGCTATATAATTTATCTTGGAGACAGGTAGTAGTTAAATCCTAGTATTATTGTTGCTTTGCAGTGTGGGAAACTGAGAAGAGATAAGAGGTCTTGGGAGACACGTAGCAAGAGTTCACAGGTGAGAGGGGAAGACTCTCAACTCCTGGACGAAGGACTGGACACTGTCTCATGGGTCTGTAACATAAAAATCTCATGTTTCCAATGTTAGGTAAATTTTGGCCTTTCCTTGTAAATCCAGAAGAGTTGTCAAATAAAAAATAACTATTTATAATTTTTTCTTGATTCTTAATTTTGTTTCATTAGGAGAGAATAATTTATTAAGTAGTTACCTGTTTAGGGGTCTACAAAGTAACCACCACAATGGAGATTCTTTGGTAGCAACATTTAAGAACAACGTGAATGTGGAAGAACAGGAGGAAATGAACTATCAAAAATGTTAAATACTTGATGTTTACAAACAGAGACAGACTCATAGACATAGAGAACAAACTTAAAGCAGGAGAGGGAAGGATAAATTGGGAGCTGCAAACTTGCAGATATTAACTACCATATATAAAATAAAAAAACATGGTCTTATTAAATGTATAGCACAGGGAACTATATTTAATATCTTGTAACAGCCTATAATGAAAAAGCATATTAAAAGGGATATATATGTGTGTGTATGACTGAAGCACTAGGCTGTACACCGGAAATTAACACATTGTAAATCAACTAAACTTCAATTTAAAAAAAGTGAATGCCAAAAAAAAAAAGTACCTGAATGGATCAAATAAATCTGTTAATGAAGTACAGTGTACTTTAGAGACGGTAGCAGCAAGTCCAGCTGCCTGGGTTCAGTCCCTGTCTCACCCCCAAAAGCACTCTGGCCTTGGGAAGCTACCGTTCATCTGTAAAGTAGGGGAAACAGCAGTATCTATCTCAGAGCGTTGTTGGAAGATTGAATCAGTTAAGAGGGAATGTGTTTAGCATGTAAGTGTTCACTGTTGTGTTATATAAGCAATGATGAGAGGGTTGGAGAAAAATTTACAGAAATTGCTTACTAATCGTGACACTGTATAAATCAATTTTCTTTTCAGACTGTATTTCAGGTTTGAAGTTACTACTTTCAAACGCCTAGAGGTAAAACATGGCTGCCAGTAGTGTTACTGGGAGCATTTTTACCTGAAATACAGGTTTAATTTGTTTGTAAAGAAGGGAAAGCTCTTTCCAGCCTAAAGCTCCTGCGAGGCTCAAGACAGCATCTGGAGTGGAGCGACTACAGTGGACTGAGAAGACAGTCCCTGGTCCAACTGCAGTAGCGAGCTCTGCTCTAATCATTCAGCTGAACAAACAAAACCCAGGATTTAGTTATTTTCCCAGAAACTAGATAAACAGCCACTTCCTTTTTGGTGTCTCTCTTTAAAGTAAGAGGGTCCACATCTCTCCTAATCATCACTTCACTCTATATTTCTATTTTAAAAGCTGGGTTGTTTTTTTTTTAAGATTTTGCTATTTTAAACATACAAATATCAGAGGCGCATATGCTCTTTAAACAATATATGAATGTAAGAAATACACTGTTGTTTATATATAAATTTCAAACCACAACTTAACCCAATAGTCTGTTTGGGGCCAGTGGTACACCGTTAGACTTATCTGATTGTACAGACAGAAACCCACACAGTAAGGAATTGAAACTGGAGCAGGCTCAGAAATCATCAGCAATGTGGACAGCTCTGGAGACAGGCTGTTTCCTAGAGGCTTTTTCAAGGACCACACGATTTCTTCCCATTTCATGATGTCTCAGTTTTTCTCTGCACATCCGATCTATTCTCTGTTTTTTTGCCACCTGAGTTCTTCTGTCTTCTGATAGTCTCCATTCCTTTACAGCTTTGATTTACACATAAAACACTATGGGCTTTGTCTCACATCATCTCTGAATTCACCACTTGGTTCGAATCTTAGTATCTTTCCTGTTCAGTTCAAATTGGTGCAGAGAGAGGGAGATTTCAATATCTGATCAGCACAGCTTACTGCCTGCAGATTGTGAAATTATAGATTGGGAGGTCAGGTGCCCAGCCCCAGTCCACGTGGGAGAGATCACACGGTACAAACCACTATCCCCTCTGCTACTCCACGTATTGAGTCCACAGGTTGGGTGGAGGGGGGAGCTGCCTCCATGAGAAGGGGGAAAGCAGGCATCAGAAATATATCTAGTAAATACAATCAGAGAAACTAGGCCATAGCCAGGCAATATTCTGTCATGGATGTTGTTTATTTGGTCTGTCCACTCTTTTGATCTAGGGTCTTGAATACAAATGTTGGTTGAGTTCATGTTGGCCAGATAGTGATATTTGATGGGCATATTTTAGCACACAATTGAATAAATGTATCAAAAAGTTTCAAATTGAGAATGATACCTAGAATGAAATCATACCTAGAAACAAATGATGAACAATTCACTAAACAGTAAATTTAAATCTAAGCAGAGTTGCAAGTCATGGCTGCAAATATCATATTCATATAGCCACAAAATGGTTCCTAGTCTCACTTAATGAATCTGTTCCTGAAATGTGGAGTCCTTTGGGCTGTGAAATTTTTACATACTGTTATTTTTCTTTTGCCATTATTTTCATTGTGTCCTCTCTGCTGATTCACACTGACATCCCTAAAAGTCCCTGTTAGGCTGACCACCTCCATGTGTCTAGGCTATATGAACTGAAGTGTATCCTCAGTATCTGAGATGGCAATTTTTTAACATTTGCCCTTCAAAGTTCAGTCTTATGAATTGTACCTCCGCTGCTGTAGATACTTCATTCTGTGTTCATTAATGCCGAGAACCACACAAATGATGCCGATCTGCCAACTGCAACAGGCCCTCTTCCCTGTGTTGCTATGAGATACACATCCCTAGATTGCTTGGGCTTATTTTTCAATTTATATCTTTTTTACTGTGCAATACTTCAAACTTATAGAAAATGTGCAAGAACTGCACAAAGGAATTCCCAAATTCCTTCATCCAGATTACCAAATTGTTAACATGGTACCACATTCTCTCTCCCTCCTCTCTCTGTCTCTGTATATATATATTTTCATTCATTCATTCATTCCCATAGATTCATTCATTCTCCTGTCAATGACTATTTTGATCATTTTCTCTTTTCCTTGGCTATTACATAATACTGCAGTGACTATCATGTTTACATCTCCTTTTATACACGTACAAGAGTTTCTCTAGGGCAGTAGTTCTCAAAATGTGATCCACAGACCTCTGGGAGTCCCCAAGAGTTCATGAGGTCAAAATTATTTTCGTGATAACACGAAGATATTAATGCCTTTGTCACAGTGTTGACATTTGTACTGAAGGTACAAAAGCAATGGTGGGTAACACAGCTGAGCCTGAATCAAGGCAAGGACAGTGACAAGGATGTTGTCACTACTAGTTGTCACAATATTCTTTACACCATGCAATGTGGGATTTTTTTAATGCCAGCTTCTTTTTAAAATGTCTTGATGAAACTTTGATTTTATAAATTTATTAATTTTATTTTTCAATTATTAATTTTATTTATTAATGTATTAGATCTCAACTCTTGAGTACCCATCTTTTCAATATTCTGTGTGATGAAATGTAAAGAAGCATGAAGTATTTCTGCTGCAAATGAAGTAGGATATTTATCTATACAAAAAGCACTTCCGTGATTGTTTGACATGAGAACCAGACCTGCGCTCTTTCCACGGAACATCATTTCACTTGAAAAAATGACTAATTCGGAGTCAGGTATTTGGCCAACACAAATATCTGAACAAACTGAGTTTGTGACTCTGAGGAAAACAACTAACAGTGTTTGTTCCCCATACTAAAACTTGAAGTTTCAAATGAAATTCAACATTTTGGAGAATTTGTATCTGCCACCATGAGCTTCCCAATAGCTTAAGACTTTTCTGATAAGATCTGTGGGACTTTAATCTTATTGTATAATAAATGTATTAATATTTGGAATATCTATGTAACTCAGGGAACCAGTATCTTCCAAATGACTAGTACATGATGTTATAAAATTACGTGTGGATTAAAGAGGCCCTGAAGGTCTGAGACAGGCTAATGCACTGGAATGCAATCAAATGCAAAATGTTTACTAATATGATTTCAAATTTCACATTGCCACTAATCTTTAAGAAATTAATGCATGTTGAGTTTTGATGTGACATCAAAAAAAATCCATAATTATCAGCTATTAAAATAATACTTTCTTCTCTAACTACACATCTGCGGGAAGCTAGATTTTCTTCACAGGCATTAATAAAACAACATATTGCAGCAGACTTAATGTAGACGTGGACCTGAGAATCCAGCTATCTTCCATTATGCCATATCAGAAAGAGATGTGTAAAAAAATTTTTAGAAATGTCACTCTATTCTTCTGTGTTTGGGTTCTAGCAAACACGGTTATTTTAAAATGTTATTTATATTACTATGTAATAGATTTGTTTCTAAATTAATTAATTAATCTGTCTTTTAAATCCTCAGCTTTAAATTCTAATATGGTAGATGTAACTCACATAATAAGCAAGAGCTATTTTGGGTTCTCAATAATTTTTAAGAGTGTAAGGGGCTTCTGAGACTGGAAAGTTTGTACATTGCTTCTCTAGGCTATAAATCTGGAAATGAATTTGTGAAGCTGTAGGCTATGCATGTCTTCAACATTGCTGGATGATGTCAAGTTGCTCCCCCATCCAATTTTGAATCATAGATCTACATATGTAAGTTGAGAGATGATCGCTTAATTGAATTAGCATAAAGCGTCCTCGGCATGAACTAATTAGTTATTAAGCAGAAACTGTTTACGTATATTTCAGAAACTATTTAAGACAGCATTTAAACAACTTGGTCCCACTAAATGCCATCTATTTTTATTATTAAATAAAAGAAAGATTCAAAGAGGATCAAGTCTTTTGAATAAGTATACTGGTTAAATGTATCTAAAGATGTTAAATTTCATTGCAATATTTTATTAATAATTAAGTCAAACAGGTATCCTAGACAACCAGTAAATTGAAAATACTATATATTTCTCCTGTGTAGCTACAATATATAATTATTCATGGAGCCTATGCACTGATTAAAAGAGATGCAGTGATTAAAAGCATGTGGTCTATTACCATGTAAAATAGGTTTGGGATTAATTCTACAACTGTTTGATATTTAAAATGAGTGTGTAATTCAGTATATTAAAGAGTTTTTATGTATATACAATAGAAAACTATTTAAGATTTCTTAACATTAAAATATAATGCCAGAAGGAGGCAGAAAGAAATTATATTAATTCTCCCAGAGCAAGACATTATAATAAGCTGAATCATACACGTTTTAATTTTAAATTTATGGGTTAAAAAGAATGAAAGCCCTTGGGACTAGATGGAATGAGATAAGATTACAGTCCCAACAGGGAACTTTTTGGAGATTTTTTCCACAGACATCGTATCACCAAGACCTCATGGAAGAAGCGGTCTTTCAGTCATATCTGCTGAAGTCACAGAGAATTTTATCATGTCTGATGTATAATGAAATGTTAATGTGATTTTTCCTGACTGACAGAATTCTAAGTTGTGATTCATTTCCAACATCAGTCCTCACGCATTATCGCACTGATTATCCAGTGCTTATAATCAGAGATTGTTTTCCAAATGGCAACTGAATGCATGGGAGTAATGAACCTTCTCATTTACAGGAGTTTTCTTTAGAGAGTAATATTCACTGTCTCTGTATTCACTGAACTAAACTTTAAACATTTGGAGAAAAGGGTTTAGTAGACAATCCTTAAGGACTCATTAGAATCCTTGCCCCTCGTTTTCCCACCTCTAACTTCCCTTCAGATTCAGAAATGATGTGAAAATATTTTTAAGTATTGTTCTTTATGAAAATCATAGTCATTAAGATATTTATAGTAGTGAGAACATACTCTCACTATATATATTTTTTTACATATTTCATATATACATGAAATTCACCTCAATAAACAGCCTAAATTAGTGGCAGAGATAGTCTTAGCTAGAAATGTTCAGCATAAATTGAGGCCTAAAATTGCACCCAGAGAAAATGTACCTGACACTCGAAGACCCAGTGTCCATGCAGGAACCCAAGGGAGCTGTGCAGACAGATGAGAAGGGAGTCTCCATACACCAATGAGGAAGTGACTCCATCCCACCTCTTTTCTGCAGGGTGGACCCCAAACTGGTTCAGGTTTGAAGCTAGGACCTCAGAAATCACATACACAACTGAGGGAATAAGGACATTCAGGAAGCCACCCAATGGGAGTAGCTTCACGGCTCTCCTCCTGGGGGTTCTGTGAGGGACGCCTACTAGCCAGTCCACCTGCAAACCTAGGACAGCTGCTCAGACTGTCGTGTGTGGGCCTGGCTGGATGGCAACATGGCTGAGGAAGCCAAGAGCTGGAAAAGTGGTTGAAAGTCTCCCCTGCCTCCTTCACATCTTCTTTGTTCATCTCTAGGTAAACAGAGGTAAGAATACATCTTAAAACATCATTGCTTTTTTTCTCATTTGTGTCTTAAAACAATCTTGAAGAATTACTGCTCATCAGGGAGACGATAAAGAACCTGCAATGCTTAAGCAGCATCTTGTTATTCAGAGCTCAATTTTCACGTCGCCCATCAGGGGCCTTCCTTGACCACGCAACCTGCTCTCTGTCACGCCATCTGATTTTAGTTCTCTGCAGAGAGGGTATCATCATTTGACACAGTTCCTGTTTATTTGTTAGATGGTGAGATTAGTGCAGACGTCATGAATGCAGAGCCGGAGTCAGGTTGCCTGGATAAGAATCCTGGTCCTCCAACCTAACAGCTATAAATAAGCAAGGCTCTCTGCCTCAGTTTCCTCTTCC
The DNA here is from genome assembly GCF_048564905.1 of Vicugna pacos. Classification (NCBI taxonomy): domain Eukaryota; kingdom Metazoa; phylum Chordata; class Mammalia; order Artiodactyla; family Camelidae; genus Vicugna; species Vicugna pacos. The sequence goes on from NC_132988.1 coordinate 78,576,836, forward strand.
AAAAATTGGGATAATAATTTCGTTACATCACAGGATTTGAGGAGAATCACACTGGTTAATTTGGGTAAAGTCCTAGATTTGAGGCAGGCACAGAGTGAACGTAACAAATGTGAACTTTCATTCTTTATTTGCATGGTGGCTGTCCCGCGTCACTTGCCTGCCTTGGTGACCTAGAATGATGCCTGGAGCACACATGAGATTTTCTATAAATACGTTATTAATTAATGAGTCTTAATTAGGGTTTTGAGATTTAAACCCAACTCAATAGACATGAAGATGGCCTGAATTGATGAAGTAGCAAACTCAACAGTTCACAGTAAACAATGAGCATCTACTGTCTATGGTTGCCCAGAATATTGACTCTACTCTTCCTTGCTTTCATTGCTAAGAAATTACCCTAGTGGTTTTCTGCCCCATATGCTCTGTATACCTAATCACCTCATTTCCTGTCATTATGAGAGACTGAGTCAAATCCATGCCACACCACTTGGGCCACCTCAGAATCTAGGTGGAAATCTTCCTGTGTTCTTTCTCCCTTATACTTTCTCTTGCAGTTATTTCTCTGTGCACCATGGCTATTTATTTCCACTATTATCTTCCCTTAAAAAAAAAGTTCTAATTTTCAGGCTCACGTGAAAATGCCACAGGACTATCAAAAGTGTATGCATATATGTTTTACCCAGACAAGCTTTCAATATACCCTGAGCTGCCTTCAACTCTAAGTTGCCCTTTTCTCAGTCAGTTGGACCAGGCAGGTTATTAATAATTCCAATTTAATCAGGGGCTCGAATGGAATAAAAACTGGTATTGAAAATAGATCCATCTCCTCAAATGACCAGATTCGAGATAATCACATTACCATTCCCTCTCCATATTCAAGTAGTTCTGTGAAATGCCTCAGTCACTGGTAGACTTGATTGAAGGCCCACATCTTCGTTCAGATCAGAGATTATTGCGTGGAGGGGATCTATGGCCCAGGGGTATTCATGAGGATCTCAGAGGCACAGGCTTGTGGGACAGTCAGAAGCCCCAAGGAAACTGTTTCCATCAATAGAAGAGAAAGTGCCAGAAAATTGTGGGTGACAACAGAGACCAACACAGATCCCTGAAAGGAAATAGAACCAAGATAGGAGAAGCCAGAGTCTTGTTAGGAAAATAATAAATCAGCTAGGAAATAATTGTATCACTGAAACTTCATAACCTTAAATGAACATATGATGTCATTACCATGCCATAGGAACCAGGAAGCACTCCTAACAGCAGCTGATGAGGTCTCCTACACTGATTTTAATGGTGTGCTTCCTGGGTCTTTTCTTAATCAGCTTGTGATTAGTTTAACAGATATTTATTGAAAGCCCACTATGAACTAGGCACATCCTGGTGGGCACAACTAGATACCACTCTGCCCGAACCGAGCTCACAGTTTGTTGGGAAAGACCAAGACTACATCTGTCAAACAGCTGCTCGATCACATGTAAAACTGGAAGTGGGAAAGCACTATGAAGGAGAAGGAAATGGTATTCTAAGAGCACACAATGGTATTCTAGGGCAGATCACGGAAGGCTTCCCTGGGAAAGCAAAACTTGAACTTAAAACTGAAGGCAGAGTAGAGGTTAAGTGGGTGAAAGTGGGAGCAGGGAGCAGGTGGCCTCATAGGCTGAAGGAAGAGTGCGTGCAAATGCCCTGTGGCAGGGGAGATCACGTGGAATACAAGGAACTGAAAGAAGGCCAGGTTCACTGAAGACAAGAGAGAAACAGAGTGTGGCGTGTGTGATGAAGCAAGAGAGATACGCAGTGACAAGACTGTTCAGGGCCCCGTCAGTCTTCTTAAGGAGCTTTTGCTTTAGTTTAAGAGCAATGGGAAGCCTCTGAAGAGTGATATTACATCTCCACCCCATGATTACACCATCATCCCCACTGTCACTTTGTGTATTTAAGGCAACATCATATTAGACTCAATCTGGTAAATAAGCATGAAAGCAACTCATGGGATTTGAACAAGTTGAAATTGGAAATCCCCAATCAAGACTCCTGTGGTCAATGGGAATGAACCTGAAGAGTAAGGCAAAATCCTGTGGATCAGAACCACTTGGATGTTATCCTGGATAAAATCCACAGAGATCCCAGAGATTACACCTCCCAGGCTTCCCCTCTCCCAACCATTCAGCCGTTTGAGGATTTCCTTATGTTTCGGCCCTTTGAATGTCCACCACAACTGCAGAAGTAAAATGAATGGTAGTAAGAAATTGATTTAAGGTCTGCCCTAGGGTAAAATAATGATTCATTGACGTTTGTAGCATTTTATTGTAAGTGTGGTGGAAATGATTATTATCTTTAATGGTTAACTGAGTAATTGATTATTGATAAATGAGTACTCTATTCAAGCCAGGATCCATCTTACATCCCCTGAAAAAGGATGATGTTCCTACTCTTTTAATGACCATTAAGTGGTAAATAAGGAAGTGGAAATGTTTCATAACTTACATATTAAGTATCTTTGGTCATTTAACCGCCTCTACAATGAGAGCAATAAGGCAGCTGGGGGTAGGTAGCCGACTTAAGGAAGGATCAATGACTGTTTTTCAGAGTTTTATTGAAAGTGCATTATAGATTGTCTTGCTTTTAACATTATTACTTCATTGAATAACGATATATGAGTAGGCTATGGGGAAAAATTAGTATACAGCTATGTAAGGCAATCTGTGTGACAGAATGAGAATTACATAGTAAAATGGCCTTCAGAGAAAATTTCAACCTCCCCCCGACTACCACTCTCTCTGTTCAGGGCGAGCAGAGTTGGCCATTGGAAAAACAGCAGAATGGATGGAGTCTGTCTTCGTGTTCCATCTACCTCCTTTTTTGTGCACCCCTGTTTACCGTCTCATGTCCTTTCACAGTTCCCCACCTGAGCCCCGATGTTGCCATTTTATACCCAGACTCACCCCAGCAGACAACTGCCACATGTCACTGAGGCTGACAAGTCACATAAATATCCTCCGTGCTGTGATTTCTTCCACAACCACAATTCTCGCTCACAGCTCCCATGCCTTCTTTGTTCTGATCTCAGTTAAGCCTTAATTTTAAAAGGATGTAATTTAACCCATTTCTACTGCTTCCCATTTAACCTGACTGGTAGAAGCTTCATTTTAATAAAAAATGTATTTAATATATTTCTGATGAGGGGAATTTCAGGTGGTTAAACAAAGTGATATGAAGTTTCATGAGACTATGTATTAGGGCAGATGGAGGGAACACAGGGGGACTATGTGTTGCTGAACGTGGCTATCAAAGGTGCGATTAAATGGAGATCTCAAAGTCCAGCAGACTTGGGTTCAAGTCCTGGCTCACTCCATAATAGCTGGGCCACCTCAAAGCCTCAGATTCATCTATAAAATTGTTTTTACTGTCTCATGAGATCAGAATGAGCATTAGATAAAATAACATGTGTATGTTGCTTAGTACAACCTACAGCAGCTGGGCACACGCGCGCGCACGCACACACACACGCACACACAAATTATCGTTAGCATTTTCACATGGGCAAGTGGATTACCAAAGCCTTCTAAATAAGGACCAGTGTGGACGAGTGATAATCATCCGATTTTTCCCGATAATCCCAAGGAAGCATTGAGTGGGCTAATCAAGAGCTTAGTAAGAAAGGAAAGGCCTGCCTAGAGTTGGAACATCTGAGCATGACTGTTTACAAAACAGCCACCCCTGACTCCAAGTCTAATCTGAAACGTCACTGGAGAACCATGAACTTTTTAGAGGCACTCTCTTTGTTTCAGCCTTGGCCTCCAAACGCAAGGGCATTGGTACTAGCCTGTTAACCTCTCTAGAATAATCTGAGAGTTCATTCAATATCCACATTTATGTGGTGCCACATATTTATGTGAACCAGAGAATGATTCCAGGTAAGTGGTGTACGTGGAGATGCGCTACAGCCCACACCTGCTGGCCAACTCCAAGGTGGAGCCCATCCCCTGGAACCAGGCCGAAGGGGACGTCACCCCGGATGAGGTGGTGGCCCTAGTGGACCAGGGCCTGCAGGAGGGAGAGCAAGACTTCGGGGTGAAGGTGCAGTCCATCCTGTGCTGCATGCGCCACCAGCCCAGCTGGTCCCCCGAGGTGGTGGAGCTGTGTAAGAAGTACCAGCAGCAGACCGTGGTGGCCATCGACCTGGCTGGGGATGAGACCATCCAAGGCAGCAGCCTCTTCCCAGGACATGTGCAGGCCTACGAGGAGGCCGTGAAGAGCGGCGTTCACCGCACGGTCCATGCCGGGGAGGCGGGCTCGGCGGAGGTGGTGAGAGAGGCCGTGGACACGCTCAAGACAGAGAGGCTGGGCCACGGCTACCACACCCTGGAGGACGAGGCCCTTTACAACAGACTGCGGCAGGAAAACATGCACTTCGAGGTCTGCCCCTGGTCCAGCTACCTCACCGGCGCCTGGAAGCCGGGCACGGAGCATGCGGTTGTTCGGTTCAAAAATGACCAGGCGAACTACTCACTCAACACGGACGACCCACTCATCTTCAAGTCTACCCTGGACACAGATTACCAGATGACCAAGCAGGACATGGGCTTCACTGAAGAGGAGTTTAAGAGACTGAACATCAACGCAGCAAAGTCCAGTTTCCTCCCAGAAGATGAGAAGAACGAGCTTCTTGAGCTGCTCTATGAAGCCTATGGGATGACATCTCCGGCCTCGGCAGGGCAGCATGCATGAAGACATGGTGGCCATCTCTCTGAGCCCTCACCCTGTGGATGGATACGTCACTACTCTGGGGTCAAGCGACACGTTCCCCTTTACTCCTTCCAGGGAGACCATGATTTCCAAAATCAGCTACTGATACTCTGAAGCCTGTGTGCCTATTTCTGTACACATGTATACCTCAGCAGGGCCGGGCCCCTCCTCTGATTGTGTGCCCGGGCCTGGATCAGGGCCTGGGTCTGGGATTGGTTGAATCTGAATCTCTCTCCTGTGGTGACTTATGATGAAAATCTGGTGCTCAATAAAGAAGCCAATGGCTGGGGTCGTGCAAAAAAAAAAAAAAAAAGGTAAGTAGGATATTTTCATTTTTCGTGGGTCACGATGATACAATCACCAAAAGACCAGTTTCTCTGAAATACCTCCTCTTAGAGGAGTAGCCATCAGTATTTCTACCTATCACGTCTTTTGATCCTTTAAAAGATCAGCAGTGTTTCCTAACTATTTGCATTAGCCCTAGCATGTAAAAAGTTTACCGCCTCCTGTCCTTTCCTTCCCCTAATCCTAAACACAGCAGCAGTGGCTGGAGCTTTGGTCTTTTCTTCACCCTAAGTCCTTCTCCCTTCAATCACTCCTGAAGCCCCTGGTAAATAATACAATAGTTTGATTGGGGTTGGAAAATATTGATTTAGTACATCTCCTCTAAGACCATTTCTGGAAGAAAAAATGTTTATAATTTAATGTTCCAAATATACCATCTTTTTTCAAAGTGAGAGGAGGCAGAATCTAGCCATAAATTCATTACTTCTAACCCTTGACCCCGAGGCTTCAAGCCATCCATAGATCACACAGCGGAGAGTCAAAGTTCAGAGTCCTTTTAAATCATACATAGCAGTTACTCTTCTAATAGTCTATTGAAAAGAGCCACCAATCTACTTTAAATGAAAGGAAAAGAAGTCCATATTTACCACCGCCTCACTGCCACGCAGTACCTGCACTGAACCAGGAAAAGGCATGGAGAGCGGGCGTGGGAGAAAACGGAAGGAGTGGGAAGATTGGCAGTCGTAGGGAGAGGGAATAAGGGCATCGCATTAGGTGACTGTACAACACTGCACTTCCCCAGGGTGTTCACCCATGGCAGCAGTATTCAAACTGTGTCCTCTGTAGCTCAGGGATTCTGTAGAGGTGCCCAACAAAAGGCCCAAGGAAAGGCTAGACAAGTAGATCTAGGGCATCTCTTACAACTAGAACAGCTTTGCTTTTATTACCTGGCATCCATATATATAACACCATACTAGAAAGAAAAATAAGAGTTCTATTTCTAAAAAAATATTTGAGACTCACTGATACAAGGTTCTGGAGGATTATCTGTTGGCCTCAGTAGCCAGAAATAAGGAGAGAAAAACATATGGGATGGTCTTTCAGACATCTTTAAAATTGCTATACTTTGGTTATCAAACTTGAGATGATAAAAAGTACATAATAGCTAACATATATCAAGTGCTTACCATGTTCCCAGCACTATGCTAAGGGCTTCACGTTGATAAGTATCATAACAACACTAAGAGGCAGGTTACATTATGGTCCTCATTGGGCAAGTAGGAAAACCTAGGCTCAGAGAGGCTAAGCTGTGTCCAGGTTTGTCCAAAAGGACCGAACAGGGTAGGATAACTGTTGAGACAACTTCAAAATCTCAGTGGCTTAACACAGAGGCTTAGGTCGTATTCACATATCAGTTCAGTAAAGATGTCTGGTTGGTGGTCCTCCAGGGCGATTCAGGGACCCAGGCTTCCCTAGAATCTCAGAGGCCGCTGCTAGATTTCTGCATCTGGTCACCAGACAGATAGCAGATTAGAGTATTGCATGGGATGTTTTTTAGGGCCAGACCTAGACGTGGGATGCATAATTCTGCCCACATTCCTTTGGTCAGAACTCATCACAAGGGTGTGTCCAGCTCTAATGGAAGTTGGGAAATGTAGTTTGGCTACATGCCCAGGAGAAAAGGGAAATTTGTTCTTGTCAGTCTCTACCCAATGATAGGGCCAGGATTCAAACTTAGGAGCCTTGAATCTTCCAGGGCCCGCTACAGTATGGAATTAACTTGTCTCCAGTCATAAAACAAGCATCATGAATTATGACCTCTGGCATTATCATTTCAGATTCCGGATAATCCCTAAGAACAGTGCACAGTACATTCATTCATTTATCCATTCAACATTTATTAAACACTAAATACCAGGCAGATATTCATTCATTCATTCATTCAAAATTTACTGAGCACTTACTGTGTGCCAGGGAAAGCTGGGGCAGCAGAAAAAAATAAGAGAGAAACAATCTCTGCCAACATGGAACTTACATCTAAAGGACTTGAACTGTATTGTTCACATAAGGCACTTCACTATTTTCCACCAAATCATGCACCACAGTGTGCTTTAAGCACTTTCAGCCCCTGTTGTCTAGCTTGAATATGTATGGGAATGAAGGAAGACCCACATTTTCTATACGGGGATATATGTGAAAATTCCCTTGAAAGGCAGAGGTCTTACTGTGTTTGTCTCTGTGCTTTGGTGCCTAACACAGTATCTGGCATATGGATAAATGCTGATATCATGGGGAAAAAGCACCAGACTAGGAATCCTGTGACTTAGGTTTTGTTCTTGTTCTGTTGCTCACTTAATGAATAACTTGGGCATCTTTCCTACTGCAAAGTGGAACCCTTTGAATCAAGACAGTTTCCCAGATCCCTTCCATCTCTAAAACATAAGCATAACACTTTGAAGACATCTGGTCTGGTGGAAACTACCTGAACCTGGGGACCAGCAGATGTGGGGTGCTCCAGTTTCATGTGGAAGTCACCCCAAATCTCTGGTCCTCAGTCAATTCACTGGTAAACAAACACTTTTGAGTATTAGAGCATCCTTTCAGATTCTAATACTCTATTAGTATCTCTACTACTAATGTTAGGCACCAAAAGATCAGGTTCCTGCTTCAACTTACTTTCCTACAGCTGAATCCTAAGCAAAGACCCCTAAAGATCTGAAAAAAAGGCAGGATTTCTTCCATATGTAGCCAGAACAATTTTCTCTCCCTACCTGATCATTTTAACTATTTTTTTCTCCCCAAATTCACACCCATCCTGGTTTCAACTATTTGGCTCGGTATTAAGTAACTCCTGATTTCAGCCCAGTTTACTCTGCTAATTCATTACTTACTACCACATTACCACATACCACTCTGGATTCTCAGTTTTCCGGTCCCAAATTAAAAGCCATGTCAGAGCAAGGTGATTGTAACAGCCTAAACAATGAGGCTGTCTCTCTTAATATTCCCATTGGTCATTATGTCATATTTATTTAAGGTTTTAATCAAAGTAGGGGGGAAAACATAGTCTTCATGATAAAGGAGAAAATTTTCCTAATGCCCTAGAAATCAAGATATTATGCCCTGAACAATGAAAACTCATAGAATATTTAGCTTTATTCAAAACTTTCACGAGACCTATTGCTAAGGAGACCAGATCTATTTATAATACTGATTGGAGAGTGAAGGAGATAAATCTGTGGTGCATATGAGAGCCCTGAAATAATTTTTTTAGGTGACACAAGATGTAACTATGGTTATGTTACCAACACACAGGAGATGTAAACACTTGTCTGAAAGTGTCTACAATTGTGAAAATAAATATAAATCACAAAACTTCGGTTCAATTGTTTCCAGGAGGCACTAGGTAGAGCCAATTCCCTTTTAAAATATAATCAACCATAAGTAACAGTCAGATTGCTTGCAGATCCTGTCCATAGGCATTGCTAGAACATGGATTTTGATTTGGGCCGAGCCACAGGGGCCGGAAGCATTCTATAGTAAAGAATGAAGAATTAAAAGTCTCAAAGCCAAAGGGTTGTGATGCCTTCATTCATTATTTAAAAACAAATCTCTTTAAAATGAAAGACTGCAATTCAAGCATTATTTGGTCCCAGCCTAATGTTCTCCAGACTCACTTTCCTGGCTGCCTGTGTACTGAGCCATGCTACTGCTCTCTGCCCAGCAGCGGCTGCACTGGCTCGGAGGCTCTGAGGGGAACTGAAACGCCAGCAGCAGTGAGCACATCCCATGGCCACGGTTTTTTCTCTAAGTACGTAAATCCTGCAGAAACCAGTCTCCGCTCTTGCTGTGCCTTCAAAGCCACACTCAGAGGAGTCTTATTCCGCGAAATCTGATAGGAAGACTTGGATAACTGGTTTCTAAATCCACGGTTTCCAAAGCTGAAAAGGGATCAACCAGGGTGTGGGAAGAAAATATTGAAACTTCATCTCCTTCAGAAAAATAAGAGAAATTGGGCTCTATTAATAATACTTAATATATGGATGGTGATTAGTATATAGTGGCACACTAAAAATGATTACATGCCTTGGCAGTAGATCAGTCAGGCTCAGCAGGAAATAGAAGTTATCTGCAAACTGAATAAACTGAAGAAAGTTTAAGAGAAGGACAGTTGACACCAGTTTGGGGAACCAGGCTTCAGTAAAGGCAGCAGGAGAGGATACAGTCCAGACAAGTAAATACAGGGAGGGACAAATGGAGGGAAGAGATGCCAGAACCAAGGGGAGAGGTATGGAGAGGTCCACGTGGCAGGAGCTGTAGCCTTCAGGACAGGGAGCAAGCTAACCCACGGCCACTGGGCAGGGTATGAGCCAGGGAAATACTGTCCTGGCCTCATTCTGTCTTATCCTCCATTTCCTGCCAAACCCACCGGAAATCAGAGGCTAAAGGAGCCCAGTGATGTGGCCCATATGGACCAGTCTTCTCATGTGGCCCAGAGGGATACACAGAAGCATCCAAAGAGGATGCACCCCCAGTTATGTTTACTAATAAGGTTACTCATTTGTGTAATCAAAAAAGTTAGGATACCACTGCTCTGAATAATTTTATTAAATACTAAGACTACACAAGAAAAAAGCTAAATGCAGAAGGCATAGGCTGCCTGGATCTAGGTTCACTGGCCCATAATTAATTCAAAAAGTCTGTTCTGCATAAGAGAAGGGAAAATACAGCATTGGGGCTGGGTGTTTGCCATCTGTACTTTGGGTTATAAGGCCAATATTTGCTTCACTGGATTTTTTCATTCATTCACTCTTTTGTTCATTTATTTATTCAATGTCAGGCATTTTACAGGTGCTCAGAATACAAAGATGAATTAGATAGGATCCCTGGCCTCAAGATTCCATAAGTTTGTAGGAGACAGATATATAAATCATATGTAGAATAGTACTGTGATCACGCAAAGAAATCAGAGCAGGTCACATTAATTTACAAAGAAAAACATGGTCAGTTCTACTGGAGGCTGGGAGAAGGTTTCAAGGAGGCATTCATTTAGTAAAACTGAAGGAGAAAATAGACAAAACATTCCAGGCCAAGGAAATATTATGGGTGAAATGATGGGGTGAATCTGAGGAAGTGGAAATGCTCTAGTGAGGCTGAGACTCAGAAGGGAAAGCACGCAACACATCTGAAAAGGTAGCCAGGCCAAGACTGCAGGAAGCCTCGTTTGCCGGTCTGAAAAGTGGGAACTTTTCTCTGAACTATTTTCTACTGAGCTCTTATTTTGGGCAACTCTGCCTCAATATACTTGGAGCAGGGACCTCAACTGGAAAATAAGAACTGCAGGTCATGTGCCATCACACTGCATCAACTGGGAAAGTCATTCTGAACCCCAGTGTTAATAGCTACCCTTATTTAATGGTGAAGGAACCAACACTGAGCAACAATTTGTCCTATGATCAGTTTTGGATGCTGTGAACACTTTCTTTAAGGATTTCTAAGCTACTTCAAGGTAAACTATGTAGTTAAAATAACCTTACTTGGTCATTAGAATTAAAATTTATGTATTATCTAGTCATTATCCAATAATGTCTGATTAAGACATGGCATCAACGATCTTTATCCTTCTTCCATGTTTTGCTAGCTATTAAAATGCACTCCCGTTAAAAAGCTCTCAGTCCCACCACCAAAGGAGCAGAGCCTGGACATTTTTCATGGACAGCAGATATTTTCACAGTATTACAGCCTAATGATCTGACCATTTCCCAGTTAGTTGTCCCATATGGGTGTGGGAGCATTGGCTTTGGCATGTTTTATTTCTGAAAACAGAGGAGGCTAATTTCATTTGTCCTCTCTGTGTTGATAAGTAGCACCAATAAGTCTGATTTTTCATCCTGCTCGAATCACAAAATACCTGTTAATTGTATAAAGCAGTTTAGAGAGTGCATTGGCTATTTGACAACTCAAATGCACAAAGAAATTCAATAACGACGGTTTGCAAGGAACAATGGAGTAAAGAATAAATTCTGAGAGCACTGAAAGTCAAAGTTGACCTCTTAAAGGAGTGCATCAAATGAATGAACAATAAATTTTCCATAAGGCAAACCAAAGCATATTTTATAAAGCAAGAATTGTCTCCCCTGAATACTCAACGAGGCACCTAATGGGCCCAATTCTTATCCAATATAACTCTCACAGACTAGATCTGCTCTATCCCCAACACATCCACTGGCACTCATATTTCATTAGGTTATTCCTGATCAATATTCCTGTCATGACTAGCTAAAGGCGCCACCAAGAGGGAAGCACTTGGAAGCATTGCAGCAGTTGGGTCCTCCTGAGAACAAAGTGTGGTGTTTCATTGCCAGTTAAGAACTTCAAGGTCAACAAAGGCAGATACCCCTCTACTCCTGGTTACTCTCTTAGAGACAAGCCAGTGGAACTTCCTATTATAGACAAAATCTTCAACAAAATTATCTTTGGGTTTCATAGTTGACACTCAAGCTTGAGGAGCTTCTAAATGATTAGATCCAGGAGGAACGCAGTGGGAGGCATGGCCAGCAGGTGATGAACACTTTCTGCCATGTAGAGGATCAAACCTCTCTCCTCAGAAACCAAACAGGGCCAGGGAGAGGATGCTGATGTCATAATGCACCTCCTCAAGCTCATTGCCTTCTTTCACCCTCATCCAGTCTCCAACACAAAGCAAGCTGTAAGCAAGAGGCCCAGGGCACCTCCACTGCCTTTCAGTTATTCATCCTCAACTTATTTTCTTGTTGTAATCTATGAAATCCGCACAACTGAAGAAGTCACAGATGGATTGACTGTGAACTGATTTATGATCCTTATTGCACCAGAGAAGTAATTTTATGCACGTAACTTCTTTTACAATTACCACTACATGATTTCAAAGGAGTTCACTGCTTATGGGAGGAGGCCATCAATAAGTGACACTTGCATATTCATTCATTTCAATCAGAGATTTTTAAAGACTCAAGGGAATAGTTCAGTGCCATTGAAAATTACTTTCTTTTTCATCATGTTTCCCCTATTGTTTGGTGGAGTTTTTTTTTTTTTTTTGGTTTGTTTTTTCAGAGAAAAACGTCTGGTACAATCACAATCTGTTTGTATTTTACCCTATTTTTACTTTCATTTTTAAGTGAAATTACATTTAAGGGATTTAAAAAGAAAAGTTGCATTTATTAAATGCCAACTCTGCTCTAGGAACCATGCTAGCCCATATCTACATGAAGTCTTGTATTCTCTCCAAGATCATAATGACTTTGCCTGTTCCACTAATGTAAAAACCTCAGAGACGCACAAATATTTGCCCAAGGTCAAACAGCAAATAAGTGACAGACAGACTGGTGTTTGAACTCACATCTGTCTAACTACAAAATCCATCCTCTTTCCATGACTTCATACTGCCCTCAGCTTCAGGGGATAAAACTCAACCTGTTTTATATTTCTCAATCTGTGGAAAGGTTTTCCAGGCTTCTTGTTTTGCTTTTTTTTTGAGGGATGTGATAATTAGGTTTGTTTGTTTGTTTGTTTGTTTTTGTTTATTTATTTATTTAGTGGAGGTGCTGGGGATTGAATTTAGGATCTTGTGCACGCTAGGCATGCACTCTACCACTGAGCTATACCTTCCCACCCCAGGGTCCCAAAATAACCTGAGGCTGCTCACCACACTCCACGTCCTGTCTGTCTTTCTGTCTTTGTCTTTCTTTCTTTCTTTCTTTCTTTCTTTCTTTCTTTCTTTCTTTCTTTCTTTCTTTCTTCCTTTCTTCCTTCCTTTCTTTCTTTCTTTCTTTCTTTCTTTCTTTCTTTCTTTCTTTCTTTCTTTCTTTCTTTCTTCCTTCCTTCCTTCCTTCCTTCCTTCCTTCCTTCCTTCCTTCCTTCCTTCCTTCCCTCCCTCTTTCTTTTTCAAACATGACTTAAATGGGAAGAGCTTGGTGCCCACCATGATCTGCGGGGCTGTGTTCAAAGCCTTGCTTGACCCTGACAACTCAGCCAAGCCAACACTACTTCAGGGAGGAGGTCATAAAGACACTTAGTTGATAGCACTGTGTTCACCAGTTTTTCCCCAACTTCAGTCACTGCATGACATCTACACCACTTACCATATCGGAATGGTACTGAGCTACTATTAACATTTTAATCAATTTTAACTTAACTCAGCTTTTTATTTAATCTTATTCTAAGTCATAAGATAAGTTTAGTGTACTATCAATATTTTTCTTAAACATATTAAAATATACACATAACTAATAAAATAAAAAATGTTTATCAGTGCACATTCCAAAATCTTCAGGAAGCACTAATTGAGGGTAATTGGCTGTTTTTTCTCCACTTTTTACCCATTCGTGTATGTGTCATTTGCTCATGGTCTCACAATCTATTTGTTTGTTTATTCATCCACTCAAAACACATTTATTGAGCACCAACGATGCATTAGACACTGTCTAGACACTGGAAGTGGTTTGGCCAGGGAGAGGGCTGCTGGATTATTATAGCAACCCAGGGAGGGATGACAGAGACCAAATGAGATCAGTGGTAATGGAAGGGAATGGATAAGTGTAAGAGACATTTCAGACATAGAATCCACAGACCTTGGTGTTAAATTCAATTCACAATGGAAGTTAAGAAAGGGAAGATGGATAAATGGCCCTAAGACCATTTAAATATTTTAACTACATTAAATTGTAATATTTTCAGTTTTCATTAACAACTTTGAACACAACTATAAACTCATAAGTAATGGAGAAAATTTCGAGCAGGAGGGACTCTTGCTTCTAACCAGAAATAATATTTAATATATTTAGCAACTTACATGATATTGGCCACCAACCAATAGGAACCAATTCTGGGAAGGTCCTGGAGGCTTTCTCAACCCCAAAGGGTGGAGAAGGATAATAGGGAGAGTGCATTTGCAAAGGGGTTATAGGTGGTAGGAGGCTCAGGGTATAGCTATTTACCAAGATATTTCAAGATTTTGCCAAAAGTTGCAAACTCCTGGATTATCAGCCTTGCTTAATTCCCTTTTTTGGCCCCCATCTCTCTCAGAGTGGAGTCTAAAATTTAGCCATAGTCCCCAAGGCCTGACCCATGTACCACATCAGCCTCAGCTCAGCTCCAAACCCTCATCTTATCTCTGCTCCCCAACTCTCTAAAATTCCAAGTTGCAAAGCCTTTACAAATGCCTCTCCTTCAGCCTAGGACAGTCATCTGTCTTTCCAGCTCACTCCTAGTTGTCTTTCTGTCCCCATCTTGGATGCAGTACCCCAAAGAAGTTTCTCCTGGCTTTCCGTATCAAGACAGTCTCTCTTTTTATATACAGCACTCTGTTCTCCTTCATAGCATTCAAGACAATTGGAATTAAATAATTTGTTGGATAATTATTTGTTTCCTGTCTGTCTTTCTACACTAGACTCACGAAGCACCATGAGAGCATGGACCAGGCCAGCATGTTCCTTTCCCCAAAGCCTCATGTCGAGCTTGCTAGTAAAGCTCTATTATTTTGCCTAGCAGGAAGAGAGTGGGGACTATTCACTTACTGTTGTTGATAAAGGAAAGGTTTGGGACTTTTTGGTGGAAATTACCATTTATAGAACCCATACCATAGGCCAGGCACTGACCTCAGAACTTGTTTTTATCTCATTTAATATACATTTATACATCTCACTATAATCCTGAAGATTAGGCATTATTATGCTGTTTTTAGATGAGGCATCCAAGGCTTAGAGAAGTAAAGAAACCAGCTTAGTATCACTCAACTAATAAGTAACAGAGTAAGGATAAAAAATGTTGCCCCACTGGATTATTGCCCAAGCTGGATTATTGAACTTCCCCTGGCACATGAAGTCACCATCATAATCACCAGCAAATAACAGATAACAAGAGGGTTGAAGGATTTTACCAGAAGTCCTTATAGTGAGAAGGGACAGCTGGTGGCATGGCATGAAATGAGACCACCCAAAAGAGCCAGTCATGGAGGTGGGCCACTACTGTGGTTCACAACATCTCTGTATTCCAGTGAATGTTACAGTCACTGATATCCATAACACGGTGACCGAAACCCAACAAAAAGAGGCATTTACTCTGGAGGAACTCTGTTTAATAAGGAAGTGTGTGTGTGTGTTTCAGAAGGTTTTCATTGAAATCAGCTATCTTTTTAATAGTGGTTTAGATATTCAGGGAGCCTGTCTCTTCTGAAAACTTTGCACTTCACCTGGATCAATAAGGCATTGCAGTGCTTCCAGAGGAAACCAAACAACTCGGCTTGGAAAGCTCAGTTCCCTTCCAAAGCTGAAGGAGTCACAAAGATCCAGCAAGATAGAGATCTAACCCCCTGATAACCAATCTGATTGGGGTGCTGCTTCCTGAGAAACTGATGGGCACTGATTCATTTACAATCAACTAGCAGCCTTTTGCCTGGGGAAAGTCACCCTCATTCTGGCAGAAATGAACCTCGTTAAACAGGTCGAGGGAAAAAAAAGTTGAAAAATTAGTGTGACTAGTCTTCACAATGATTATTAAAAACTCACCTCATTGTTTCAATTTCTTCCCTGGCATTTCTTGTCGTGTGTCTCTACAACTTTACTCACTTGGCAGTTTTCCTTAAACCCCTGATTTCTGATGGGCGCCTTGTTGCATTTTTTTTTCTTGAAATGTTGCTTTTAGCAACACTGATATATCATAAATTTTATATAGTCAGCATTTTCTTCAAATTATGTGTGAGAATGCAGCATTTGGAAAAGTCGCATGATACGTTATCTCAATGTCTGATGTTACTGTGAGGTAAATATGCCCAGTGACCAATGGTTGTATTGGTCAGGATTTATAAAGAATACGGAGATCATTTCTTTGTTATCAGCCATCCCATGCTCCCACCTGCATAAACGCAACCAGGAGTGTATGCTTTCTCAAAGCTCCACATACACCCACATACACAGGTGAAGAATTGTTCTAAAATTCTCAAAGGGGAAGAATCACCTTATTTAGAAATCTTTTTCAAAGATCTCCTATATATGTAAAGGACCCCTTAAATTATTTTATTTTGAATAACTGGTTGTTCTTAATAAAGAGTGCATTTTATCCTATAATTATCTCAACCAATACTAGTTCTGAATATTCATAGAGGATATCTTACTGAATTAATAAAAAACTTTTAAAAAGTCAAAAAATTTAACACAATTTATCACTGTTCTTGAGGAATATTCTCCCAAATACATGTTAGATGCTGAAAAAAAAAAAGCCTTTTAAAACCTACTTGAAACACACACACAGAGTAAATGACTTTTATCAAACTGTGGTTTAGAATAGAATTTCCAAGGAGAGCATACAGTAGACATACATTTCAAAAAGTATGTAAATTAAAACAATTTAGATGAGCGAGAAGATTATACTCTCTGGCAAACTGTGGTAATGATTCTGAGAATGTATCTGATGATGGCAAAGATGCTTCTGAAAGAGTCTGGACAGCACTGTTTTTAACAATGTGACAGGGCACGAAATACTATTTCTATATTAATATTATTTATGTGATACGACTCTACATGTTATGATAAACAAATGTTATAAATAGACAACTCTTTTCTCTACAAACCTAAAGGTTTGCCCCCTAAATCATTTTACGGATCTTTTCATTGGGAAAATGGATGGTCACTTTATTTTGAGAGCAGGGATATGTGTATTTTAAAATAACTGTTATATTCCCACTGTTTATTAGAATATCTAGAACATTATACTTGCTCCAAAAAATTAAGATAGGAAATAAGTGTACATAAAAAAGAGGTGTCAGACATTTCCAACCAAATCAACAAAGATAATAACCCCATGACACTCTTGTCAATAAATCCGCTTTGAGATTCCTGAACCTAATAGAACACATAGACTGTCTGAATGGAAGTAATACTGGAGGTGACCTAAGCCAGTCTTTTTATTTTACAGACGAGGAGATCACAGAGCAATTAAATTCCCTCCTGCAGGAGGCTTGGGCATAGAACTCTGATCGTCCCCTTAGGTGGTATTACTGAGTTGTTTTCCTTGTGCAAGTTCATCCCAGTTTCTGGTTTATACTTCAAGTTGAAAGCAAGCAGCATCTTTTGTTTGAAGATGGGTGCTGTTGGTCAAAGCAAACAATTTCACTGGGCCCTAAGAGCCGAGAGCCAGAGAGAGAGAGAGGTCGAGTTAGTGACACAAAGTCCAGGCAGATGCTCTCTGACTGTTCATGATCTGCTGTGGGAGTCGGTCACCTAATCGTAGAAAAACAGATGTACCTTTTTGGTTTTGACAAGTTTTCAGTTGTTACAGGTTTGGGTTCAGCTGACAGCTCCGGATGCAGTGAAGCAGAACTCCCACATCAGAGGACCAGAAGGAAAGCACACACAGCGGGTGCGGCAAAGCTGACTTAGACCCCCACTCAGCAGACCGCACATGTGTGCCCAAGAAAAATCAACAGAAATGCATCTCTTTCCTTGCATGAAGTATTCTTTAAAAAAGAAAAAAAATCACTGTATATCTCTAACAGAGGGTTCACAAACAGAAATACTGAGTGTCTCATTAACAACCCTAGGAGAAATCTCCAAATTACTGAGTTTTTAAAATCCATCTGAAAGCTGCTAGCTTACTTTAAAAATACACAAATATCTCCCCAGTCTTGCTTCTTTTCCTTTAATTTGTTATTTCCCTCACTCATCCTCAATGCTTCTAAAATTGCCCTGGATTAGCTGACCATGTTACATGTGCAAACAGGCCTCAGGGTAGACCCACCTAACTTAAGCAGCACTGTGTAAACAATTAAGACCCAAGCTCTGTACATACAAAGCACACACACCCTGTTAAGCCTTCAAGGAAGGATGCCATGGTCCCTAATAATACTGCTAATAACATACATGCTTGACTTCATGTAAGTACCAGGCATCCCCTTATATCAATTTATATAATCCTTAACCTGGTACTACCATCTTTCCCTTCATTCAGACAAGAAAATTGAAAGCTGCAGAGGTAAAGTAACTTATCCAAGGTCAAGCACAACTAGTCAGTGGTGAAACTGGGATTTCAACCCCAGCAGTCTGGCTCCAGAGTTTGTGCTCTTAATATTATGATTTAATTCTACAGCTTGGTTTGCCAATCGCTATTTTTGCTCACTTTGTGGGCTGCTCACCTCTTTACCATTTTTTTTTTACTTTAGCACAGAATTTTCTGAATACTCAAATCTTGCAATTAAGGTTATTGTTTATACTCCATCAATTATTTCTATTATTATGTAAAATAACCCCTATGCTACAGAAAACACCAAGATTCAGATGGATCTTCCATATGAAGGGCTGACAATATATGTGAAATTTCTTTAAATTCCAATGTATTCCCATGTAATTGTGTATACAATTAAGACTCAGTTTGTGGCATTGTGCGTTTCTGGATTATTTGAGCACCAAAGGGTTTTTTTTTAAGTATCACGGATGACTTAAATAATAAAACATGGCCTGGCATGAATTACAGTATCTGAATTCATTTCTCCAACTAGTGTGTTTGTGGGCCCAAGGTTGAAAGCAATTAGGTGTGAATTATTACACCATCTTCCATGCCTTAGACAGTTTTATGATGATTATAAAATTTTATTATTAATGGTTCACTGTTTTTGGAGGAGTTGTTAATTTAAACGTATATATTTATATTGTTAATTAATGAATAGGACAAAATTAGTTTGGTGGAATCTTTGTAGGGACCAGAAGCAATTGGGGAATAGAAAGGATGCTGCTGACAGCAGGTGTAGAAATTAAAAGCTAGATCTGGAGAGAGGCCATGTGCCCCAGTTCAATCAAGCTACAGAACCACGTGGTACCTTAAAGACCATCCTGTACAACTTCTTTGTTTTAAAGACCAGGAAAAAAGAAGCGACTTGCCCAGGATCACACCACTAGTTGGTAGCAGAGTCAGGTCAGTTCAGTCAAAGGCACTTAGGATCCTGGCTCTCCAACCAGTGCCTCTCATTTTCAACAACTGAGGAAAATTTGACTGAATATCTGGGAAGGCAAGGATACCTTTGTTAGAAATGGGAAGGCAAGAAGAATCATAAAAAGTAAACAAGAGTTTCAGTTTAATCGGACAAATCTGAGTGTCAGAGTAATACTTGGTTGTGTGCACAGATAAGTATTGAAAGAGAAGGGGCCAGGGAAGACTTGCTCACACTTCCCACTGGTGAGGTAGTTGAAGTCTCCAGGTAACATGATATTGAGACTGTAGAAAAGCCCATGGGATAAATGCTCTCCTAAGAATGCATTTTCTATGTGTCGGGACCACAACTGGACAAACCAGTTTACTTGAGGAGCCATGTAGGTAACGACTGGCATGAGCCCAAGTAATGGCCACATATAATTTCCAACTGTGTACCTCATTTTGCCATTTCTCATCCCCAAATGCTGTCTTCCTCTTGCTCACTGAAGGGTAAAAGTATTTTCTTGGACAAATTCAGTCAAAAAGGAGCAATTGAAACCCGATTGAATTTTTCCATTTTTCTTTTTTTTTTTTTTTTAGGCAAGAGAAAGGAAGTGCAACACTTGGTAAATCAAGTTTTTATTAAAGAAATTGGTGACAGAAGCAACCATGCAGAACTGCTGATGCATTGAGCAGAAGTCTATCTTTCTAAATGGTAAAGCAGGGTCTCATTCCTGTTGGGATTCTCCAGGGGGTCTTAAGCAAGTGGCCAAAATGAATTTGACACTGAGAATATAGACTTGTGCTTGTATATTTTTCCCTTCTCTTAGAGCTCCAAATGTTTGCCAGGCAAAGCCATACTGAAAGCCAATGTCAATTCCATCTAACTGAGCAGGGATTGACAGTACTCTCTCCACTCAGCGCTTACCTGAGCGCTTCTGACTGAGTTATTGCCTGGGCTCCTGGGAGCATGACCTGGATCCTCCCAGTATATGATTCCTGTTTCTTATCAGAGACAGACACAGCTCATCAGAGAAGGAACACATTTTCTAGAATGAACATGCTATACTTCAAGCTCAGGGTTGCGCTCTGCTGCTGTTGGAAATAAATTCTCTCATTTGGACCACGGTATCTTCTAAATCCATTCTTTCTAGAAAGCCAAGGGTTTTCTCTTGGCTCATCTAAATCAAACGTAATGTTCTTTCCATGCCATTAGATAGTTTTCCACTGGGAAATCCATGAGTATCATAGGTAATTAGAAAACAAAGTACATCACTCTACTAGGAGATGCCCTACCTCATACAGCTCTATTAAAGAGACCATGCTTTGTGATGTCTCCATTTCTTCCCCCTAAGCACTCATCCCTGTGATAACTGCTGACTACATTGAATGGGAAACACAAGCCACAGAATTACATTTGAGTTTCAAGACCTGAAATCCTAGTATCCTGTCTAACACTCCAAAAAATAGCCTCTTCACCCCTCAAATAAAATCCTAACACTCCACACTCCCCAATATGCAAAATTGCCAATAACCCAGGAATCTTTGGTTTTTGTGTCTTATTTTAGTATAGTCTTTCATTTTTAACCAACAAGGGCTGAAACCATCTCCTATTACAAAACAAGATGCATGGTACTACGGAAATGGGTCTTCCTCTCCGAGTTCTTATTATTGGAACTTACTGCTGCTAACATGTTTTCCATTTCTGTCTTGACCTACAGTAACCTCTTGAGCTCTGTCCTCAAGTCTATTTGTTGCATTTAATGCTATGAAAAGCAGATTTCAAATAAGAGATCAAATTTACTACATGGTGAAAGGTAAATATCACAGTTAAAAATGAATTATCCATAAAGGGGAAAATACTCACTGTAGAAAATGAAAAAAGAAATCTTTATTCTAGAGTTATGTGTAAAACACACAATGTATTACCACAAATCTTTGGGAAAAAGGAAAAGCAGAGCAGGAGGAAGTGACCTGGGAACTTGCATTAGCTACCACCACTCCCTCCTGCAAATTATACACGGCATTACCTGTTCTGTTCTCCACTGAAAGTTTCAATTCTTAAAAAGTATTTTACAAAAATAAACAAATGGGGCCTGATTAAACTTGTAAACTTTTGCACAGTAAAGGAAACCATAAGCAATACAAAAAGACAACCTACAGAATAGGAGAAAATATTTGCAAAAGATGAGGCTGACAAGGGCTTAATTTCCAGAATATGTAAATAGTCCATACAACTTAATAAGAAAAAAGCAAACAACCTAATCCAAAAATGGGCAGAAGACCTAAACAAGCAATTCTCCAGTGAAGACATACAAATGGCCAATAAGCACATGAAAAAATGCTCAATATTGCTAATTATCAGAGAAATACAAATCAAAACTACAATGAGGTATCACATCATACCAGTCAGAATGGTCATCATTAAAAAGTCCACAAATGATAAATGCTGGAGACAGTGTGAAGAAAAGGGAACCCTCCTACACTGCTGGTGGGAATGTAGTTTGGTGCAACCGTTATGGAGAACAGTATGGAGATTCCTCAAAAGACCAAAAACAGATTTACCATATGATCCAACAATCCCACTCCTGGGCATATATCCTGAGGGAATCCTAATTAAAAAATACATGCACCCCAATGTTCACAGCAGCACTATTTACAATAACCAAAACATGGAAACAACCTAAATGTCCATCCACAGATGACTGGATAAAGAAGCTGTGGCATATTTATTCAATGGAATACTACTCCGTCATAAAAATAATAAAATAATGCCATTTGCAACAATGTGGATGGACCTGGAGGATGTCATTCTAAGTGAAGTAAGCCAGAAAGAGGAAGAAAAATACCATATAAAATCACTTATATGTGGAATCTAAAAAAAAAAGACAAATGAACTTATTTACAAAACAGAAATAGACTCACAGACATAGAAAACAAACTTATGATTCCTGGGGAGGAGAAGGTGGGAAGGGATAAATTGTAAGTTTGAGATTTGCAGATACTAACTACTATATATAAAACAGATAAACAACAAGTTTATACTGTATAGCACAGGGAACTATATTCAATATCTTGTAGTAACTTATGGTGAAAAGAATATGAAAATGAATACAAGTATGTTCATGTATGACTGAAGCATTATGCTGCACATCAGAAATTGACACAACATTGCAAACTGACTATACTTCAATAAATATATATATATATATACAAAAAATTTTTATTTAAACTTCTCCCCACAGAATATATTTTAAGGGGAAAGGAGTCAACAAGAGAGATAATAAAAAATTCAGATCATTTTCCAAAATCACATTTACAGAAACAATCTGATCTTATCCCAAGGCCAGTTTTTACATCTAGAGATCCTTCTTTTTATATGAAGTTTCAGGTACTGAATTACTAAACTACTGAATTATAATCTGTTGCTCTTCTCTCTCGATTCACCTACTCCTTCAGGGTAGAGGTTGAGTTGTATGAAATGCTGAAAGTTATTGATAATTAAAGAACTATTCTCTTTAACAGTTCACTCCAATTTATTCTCTACACTTCAGCCAAAGTAAATGTTCTAAAATTAAAATCTAATTGGATTGTTACTCTGTCTGAAACACTTCAAAGCCTTCCCATCGCTCTCCAAGGAAATATCCAAGAGCACAGGAGGCCACTCCACTCTTGCCTCTTACCTTCTTATCCTCTCACTCTGTGCCAGCCACACAGGACCACTGAGAGTCTCACCAACTTGCCCTTTTCCTTTGCTCCTGACCATTTACCCATCCCTGCTGGCAGCAAGATGGCAGCAGCAAGGGCACCTCCCTTGGACCTGGAGGCAAAAGACACTTGCTAAAAAGAGCTGCATCACTCTAAGCCTCTTACGCTAGGTTTTCACAAGAGATCTCTGTATCTAACCTGTTCAAGCCACAGTATTTTGAAGTCTGTTACTGAAACTAGCCTAAATCCTATCTAACAAATGTTTTCTCCACAACTTCTCATTCCTCAGGTTTCCGATAAGATATCATTTCTCCCAGGAACCCTTCCCTGTTTCTGTGTACAAGTTAGGTGCCTCTCTGGAGTAACTCCATCATAGGGCACATCACTTGTGTTGAAAGTGCCTGCTGACTTGTCTGCCTCCAACACTAACCTGAAGTCAGAGATGGTGCCTTTGTCTCCCAGCACCAACCACTGGGTCTGGAACACAGTAAACACTTAGTAAACATGTTTGGAATTAACTCAAGATTGAGGAAAGATTGCAAAGCCTAATTCCACGTTATCAGGAGTTTATGAAAAGTGATTGTAGAATGAGTACCCTTGAAAAGTCCCATTTTTATTTACAGACAAATAGAGATGGAGAGTTTTAGAGAGAATTATTCCTCCTTGATCACCAGTTAAAAATTGGATATATGTATACTAATAAACTACATAGTTGCATATACAATATGACTTAGTTTCTCCATTCTCCCTCTATTCCACTTCCAAATATCTCAGCCCCGGGGGCAGACTGAGATTTACTACCGTTAGATTTATTCCTTCAAGCTAAGACAGGGTTTCTCTGAAAAGATTGCCAAAATGCAAATAAGTTAAGAGACATCAAACCATTAGCACACATATGTACCTCCATAGGGATTAAATTATCAGAATGCATGCAAGATACCAGGGCCCAAAGGAAATGAGATAGAGAACTGGATGATTTTGATAGGAAGAAGAAACTGAAAA
This sequence comes from Vicugna pacos, assembly GCF_048564905.1. Lineage (NCBI taxonomy): Eukaryota > Metazoa > Chordata > Mammalia > Artiodactyla > Camelidae > Vicugna > Vicugna pacos. Next base: position 78,600,515 of record NC_132988.1, read on the forward strand.
AATTGTTATCTGAAGAGAGAGGACCTGCACCAAGGTCTGAACTAAAGGTGTGAAGAGACACTGAACATCAAGGAAGACTGGCTTCAAAGGGAGCAAAGAAGTGCCTGGAAAACAGCCTGGGAGCAAGAAGACCAAACTGGTACACTGTATTGCTGCCCAGATAGATTACATGATACACACAGGTTTCTGTGGTTGTTCCCCTCAGGTAGAGTTACTCAAATGGCTGCATTATATTCACGCAGCCAGCATCCTGTAGTTTCTTTGCTAATGTAGTTTGTCCTGAAAGAGAGCCTTCATTTTTATGCCCAAATAAGTATATTCTGGTGGCCTCCCAAGATCAAAGGGAGAAATCATTCAAGTCCCTAGTAAGAGAGCAGACTAAGCACATGTTGTGATACATCCCAGGGAATCCTCTGGGGGCTTCTCCTGATTCTGCTTTCCTCTGATGACACTTCCAACAAGAACAGAAACTCACACCAAACTTAATGCATTTTTATGACGAGAACTGAAACAAGAGTGGCAAATGTCTCTCACTCTTTTATAATGGGTCATGACTGTAATCTCATGGCCCTGCTCGGATGTCAACCTCTTGACTGCAAGGGCAGGTAGATGATACAAGAGTTCATTCTTGTTCCATCTCCAATTTGTTCACTGCAATGTGAGGAGGGGCATCTCCATCATAAAACAAGGCTTGTGCCTCCCATTTTGCATTTAACTCCTGGTGTGTGCAGTAAAGTGGACCTGGGGAGAAGAGGGGGACCACCCCACACTTTCAATCTCTCTGTTAAGTTGTCTATAGAGCTTGTGTCCTGCAGTGTGTATGCACACACACCAACACAGACACACACTCCAATAATAATCACAAGCATATTTAGCCACTAAGTATGCTATTTGTCAGATGTAGCTCTCCTAGGACTAAGGAAACAACATCACTAAGGTCTGGCTTATGTGTATCCCAATATAAAATCTAATTCTGAATAGTTAAATGCAGAGATAATTTATCTAAATAAACTTGTAGATGCCAGACATAATGCCACATCTTACTTTTCTAAGAACAGAGATTGTGTAAGTCTATGGAATCAGTTAATAGTTTCTTCTTTCACGTTCCATTGGCATTGATATATTACACCTCTTTGGGGTAAAAGGTTGCAGCACTGGGGTTCTTAACCTTTCAGTGTCATGAAACCACTTTTAGAGCTATGGGCACTATTCCTCCCAAATATGCACACACCCAGACAACTGTTTATATTATACCAAGGGCTTTATTATGTATAGTATGTACTCTAATGGTAACCATATATTTTCCAAAAATTTTGATATCACTCTTGGTCATATCCTGTCAACAGTGACTTTACAGTTCAGTTTGAATTATTTCTTTTATACTGAGATTTTAATGTTCTGGAAGTTGTTTGAAATAACATAGAAATGACCATTTTATCAATATAAAAATACTTAGCACATAATTATGAGTTGATGACTAGATGGATAAAGAAAGAATAAATAAAGGGTGACAATTTGTATTATTATTTGTTACCAGACCATCACCTGAATGTAAATGTAAACACAGGAAGTATAATTGATTTCCTCAAGTATGTTTTTGTGTTATGAGTCAAAACAGAGCTTCTCACAGAGTGTTCAGGAAACTTCTAGAATCTTTTCCTCAGTGGTTCTGATCTATTTCATTAAAAACACTTTAGATGCCTGGGCTGGAGCCCAGGGACCTCCTACCACAGGGATCACACGCTCTGGGGGACACAGCACGGAGAGTGGCTACCACACTGCCAGACTCAGGGACCTAGGCTCTCTGTTGCTCAGACATGCAAATCTTAGCTCTTTTCAGGAAACAGAAGGCAGAAATATTTGGTATCACATCATGAGCAAAATGTCAATATACCCTCGTGATTACTGAAAACAAAAAACCTACCCACCTGAGAACTCTGGGCCTCCTCCCTCTTCACTGGACAAAGATCTACAAAGCATCTCTTCAGCATAAGGTCCTAAGCTAGAACCTTTACAGCACTTGCACTCTTGCAGACCCAAGCAGAATTCCCTGGTGAGCTCAATCTGGTTGGCATCAGATGGGAATTAAAGCCAAGTGAATTCTCCATATTGTAACCCTATTATCTCTCTCTCCCTCCATCCATCTCCCCTGTGCTGTGCATGGTTGGGCCTTATGGAAAGTTATCATTTGGATGCAAAACAATTATCCTAAAACAGTTAGCCAGAGTGGTCTGGACACACAGATTTATCTTCCCTCTCCTTCAGTGAAGAACATCTATCTTCCATGACCTCTTGATTACTGAAGCCTTCAGAATATATTCTTTGGTCTGTGACACTGTGCTCGGTGCTGGGCTGAGCATTAAATATCACCCTCTATGATTAATTGGAAGTTAATTAAATCTATCACTGAAACAATGGGAAGGCAATGAGCTATGTAATCATTGCAATAGTAAATGAAATGATGTACAGGTCTCTCCATCTCGCTTATTGACAATGATGGAGGGGTGGCAGGCCTCGGATGCCTGGCGAGGCTGGCTGCCTGACCTCACGGGCAGCTCTAACTTGCACACAGTCCAGGGACAAGGCAAGCAGAAGCACGTTCCGATCACCTCTGCTGAATGAGGGAGCGGCTCTTCCCCAGGCCTCTGAAGTGTCCTTGTCAAGGTTCTGTCTTGAAGAATCAGTGGGATGAGGTACAAATGGCTGAATGAACCATGCAAATGCTGGTTGTTACCACCTCTGAGCCACTCATAAGCCCTGGCTTCAAACTCAGAGGCCCTTCAATTGCAGTGAAAAGAATGTTTGAACACTGAATGCTTTTGATTTCATTTAATCAACTTCAGAATTTTTAGTGCTTTCACAGACCTGATGGCATTTGGTTCTCATAAGATGGGGAAACTGTGAAACAGAGGTTGAGCGGCTTGCCTGAGTTTCTACAGCTGGTTAGTGACAGAGGTGGGTAAAGCCAATTAGAAACTAAAACGGCAGAGTGGAATCCTCAGTGCCTGTTTCCAAACCTGATTTAATTCGTGGATGTGAGGACATAGAAGGCCATGAAGTTTAAAAAGGTAACCCTAAGTTGCCAGAGTCCCAAGAGTTCCTTGGGATCCAGACTGGCATATTTAAGCGTTTGGTACGAATATTAATTTGTATCACAAGGTAGCTCTCTAGATACTAATTTGCCTTAGTCTGTTTGGGTTTCCATAACAAAATACCATAGACTGGGTGGTTTCAACAGAAATTTACTCCTCGTGGTTCTGGAGGCTGTAAATCTGAAGGCAAGGTGCCAGTAGGGTTGTGTTCTGGGGAGAATTCTCTTCCTGATGTGCAGACAGCTGCCTTCTCTCTGTGTCCTCACATGGCAGAGAAAGAGAGAGAGAGAGAGAGAGCGAGAGAGCGCGCTTCCTTTTCTTATGAGGCCACAGTCTAATCAGATTAGGGCCCCACTGACCTCATTTAACCTGATTACCTCCAAAAGACTCTGTCTCCATATAGTTATATTGCAGGGTTAGGGTTTCAACATATGGACATAATTCAGTCCATTGCATAATTTGAAAATAAATTTTAGAAATTATCACTCAGTAAGAATTACAAATTAGAATGCCCTCTTTAAACTTTAATTACCCAATATTTTAATTTCCATGCTTTTCTGGATGTCGATAGGTGGAAGAAAATTTTCAGTTCTCTGGAATAAGTGGGATCTACCCTTTCCCTCTGTCCCCTTAGTCCCTTCTCCTTCCTAATAGGACAAGCCCTGGGTTCTGTTGGCATGCATCTCCTGTTTGAGGAGGCTTGGCTCTGAAGGAAGACTATCCTCTCAACACACACTGGGTGTCGGGAGAGAGACGATAGTTATCAATGTGTCCCGGTCCTCCAGACCCAGGGGACCCTTAAAAAGACTAAGGCACTATTTTGGGATCAATTGAAAACAAATTAATTAAATAAAGATCCTTTATCACAGTACTGAAGTTTAAGATTATTTAGTGGAAAGATGTTCAGGTGAACTCTTATCACTGGCAGCCAGAAGAGATAGCCAACCCCCAAAGGCATTTTTCTTTCTCTTCCTCTCCCTCCTACTGACACACAATCAGGCCTAGCTGCCCAATGTTGCCAAACTAAATATTAAGGGCTTTAGGAAATATCACACTGGATCTGATTTCGAAACTTGGTCCTGCTCCAGCTCCTCCCAGGAAACCACCGGCTCACAGGTAGTATGGGGGCTATACAGAAACAGAATCAGAGTCTATCCAAAAAGAGGCTCTAGAGTAGCAATGGATCAGCACACCCTGCCTCAGGGCCTTTGCACTTGTCCTCTCTGCTTAGAGCACTTTTTCCCTAAAAATCTGGATAGCTCTTGTCCCTCACTTTTTCAGGTCTTTGCTGAAATGCGTTGTGATCAAGTGATGCTTTCTCCGACTATCCTATCAAAATGGTGCCTCCTTTCAGCCTCGCACTAACATCTCACCCTACTTTAATTTTCCTTCAGAAGACCAATCACTACTTAACATTATATTAGTTATTTATTTTTTCCTATCTTCTCCCTCTAGGATATTAACTGAATGAAGTCAGGGGCTTTGCCTGTTTTCTTCTGTATCCTGGAGTTTTGCACACAGCATGGTGCATATTAGGTGTTGGATGGATGGATGAATGAATGAACAAAAGAATAGATTTAAGGGGCAAAGCCAAGGCCAATAAATAGATCAACATCCCAAGGCCAAGCCAGCCATGGAAGCAGAGAACATGATCTGAGCTCTGTTATGAGCTATACACGTCAGACTACTAACTTAACCTTTCTGGACCAGAGTTTACTTATCTCTAGAGCGTGAAGTTTGAAATACATGTTCTCTTTCATTTCTAACATTCTATAAGCTCTGATATGAATTTTGAAAGGATAATGTCACATGTTGCTGGCCTTAGGAGTCCTAATCCTGAGTCTTCTCTGTGGGACGAGGCAAGAATAATTGGAATAGATATTTCATGATAGTCTTCTCAGTTTCCGATTTCTTTAAGATGAAGAACCACCCTGAACTATCCCAATCCTCTCAACACAGATGTAACTAAAATTTGATGCCACGATCTTTATCCTGAGTCTAATCTTGTGTTTTCTTCAGATAATCACCTTCTTAGTCTTTTGTAAAAACAAAAAATAATGATTTCATCATAAATTAAGCAAATAAATAGGTTCAACCTAAATATTATTTGCAAACAATAAAATGAACAGGATGAAAGAGAAAATTGAACAAAAACTTCTCTGGAAATATTTTACATGGTGAAAGGGGCATCAGAAAGATAAATATAAATGGCACATTTTAGCTCAAAGAATAGAAAAATATAGTTAAGCTGTTGATGTTACTTCCGGTCATAATGACTTGGGGTATTATAGTCAAGAGAAAGTTATGAAAATAATTGGAGAAGTTTTTGTTTACTTATTTAAGCCTATTGACTTAAAGACTCTGGGCAGATGTACAAAATATTCATTTGAATTGCAAATTGAATCCATCAACTAAAGTTACATTTCTTAAGTCAAATTTGGAATCCCAAGCTATTAATTCATAAATAGTCTTCTGCAGAGTATATGAATTAGCCTACCTCAAAGACAGTGATACAAACATTATTGGACAACATAAAATAACTTCCTTTTATTTTCCCATAATGTCTGAGTTCCAGGTTTCCTGGCTCTCTCATAACGCCTGATGGGGCAGCAGGGCAAATACGTGTGAATTGCAGTTGCAATATGAAAAGTGACTCCGGAAAAGGCATGTTGTGGCTTTCAAGTTGATTCCCTGTCAGTAGCCTCTATATAAACCACCTCAGTGTCTAGGTCAAGCAATGCTTTTCATAGATGCGGGCACTGTCAGGTCAACACAAGATCTGAACACTGAGATGCATGTACTCTGTCTCTTAAATCAGTCCCAATAACAATAATCTTTTGGGGGGAGAGGGAGGATGCAGGGAGGGAGAAGCTGATCTGATTCTACTTTATCATGAGTGTGTAGGATTCGGGTAGCTTTTCAAAGAGAAGTGAAAGGCAAGAGGGTTGATTCTAGGACTGATCCATCTGCATAGGATATAGAAGCCTCGAGTCTGCTCAACCTCTTGGTTCTAGATGAGAGGCTCAAAGGCATTGGAGCTGACAAAAGCTTATGGAGTTAGAGAACTTAATATTTAAACAAGCAAGACTACTTCAAAGATAAGTATAGGGAAAACAGAGACGTTTGCCCAGGTGCAAAGGAAACCTTGCAACCCTCAAGGGTGAAACTGACTTTGGGTATCTCTATACTCAGTTCAGCTAAAACAAAATTGCCAAGCTGTTTGACGTTAGGTAGCCTCTAAATTAAATAAGGGGGTATATAAAGGGAAGAGAACTGTGTTTTTCACTTTCAGCAGCATAAATAAGCATCACGTTGCATAGAGCAGAAATCTAAAACAGTCTGAATCATCAGTTTTACAACATATTTATGATCTTGATGCTTCGTCTGAAGTTGAGTTCATTTTATGTATGTGAGAATAACCAACTGAAAAGTAGAAAGTTTGTTTAATCAATATTTTTTCTTGTTTGATAATGAGTAAAATGACTGGATTGTTTGATACAAGCATTTAATGTCAATTGATACAGCCATAATCTCCTATTTTGATTTATCTATTAGTAAAATAAAGACAAGAATTGATCTCTAAGGTTTCTCTCAGCTATACAATATCCCTGAGGTCCACAACTGCTTTCAACATTCATACTTCTTATAGGCATTAATTTTCTCAGATATTAAAAGGCAAGAGAAGATGATTAAGAGAAAGGGGTTTGAAGTCAGCCAGATCTGAGTTCAAATACTGACTCTGCCACTAATTAGGTATATAGTCTTGTGCAGGTTACCTATCCTGTTGGAACCTCAGTTTCCTCATCTCTAACGTGGGGTGATAATATAGCTACATCATAGGATTGCTGTGAGGAAAAAAAAATGAGATAGTGCAGATAAAACAGTTAGCATGGCACCGGGAGCATAATAAAGGCTCACTAGATATTTGCTATTTTAATTAAATAAAAGGTCTTTAAGTGACAAAGACAAAAGCAAAATATCATCTTCAAGTATTATTTCATAAGTTAGTATTTCAATCTGAGAAGAGAAATAATGATCAAAGAAATCAACATTGACTACATAGACAGGCTCTCATGGAAAGTTACTATTTTCATGAAATGAAAGAATGCAGATCTATAAAATTTTCCTTCCATGAAAACATCAGCCAGTGAAAGCTTCTTCAGTCTGTCACACTTCAATCTCAATCAGGAAAAAAAAAAAAAAGTAAATGCCCAATTATGGGGAGTATGGAAAGGAGAAAAATCTTCCTGTTCCCAAGGAAGTTAACAAACCATTAAAATTCCTTTATAAAGGCCCCACTTCCCAAAAGCCAGCTAGCTAGCAGTACTTTTAGACCCTGCCATCAGGGTAACACTGAACTGATACCTGAAATGCAACAATTCCAGCCTTATTTTCTGTTGTTTTGTTTTCCTATTTTACTTTGCTTTGCAATGTGATGATCAAAAATGATCTCACTGGAAATTTGTAAAGCTCTCTCCTATCCAAGGGATCTCTTCCAAGATGGCTTCAAGGACACTCACTCTAGGCTTACTGGCTTTCAATCCATTGTATCAGTATTTACAGCATGCTGGTGCCAGGCATGCTCAGTGGGCCAGTGGGAGAGCTGGGTCCTAGCCGGAAGCACTCTCAGTGACTCTCTTCCCAAGATGTTTTCTGCAATTCTTAGAGCCAACAAATAGAATATTTGACTTGACAAAACTCTCACGTTACAGGACATACTTTAAAAATTCTGACTCCTGTCACTTTGCCTCTGAAATCAAGCAAAAGCCTGATGTGGACTTTCCTTACATTGTGGGGAGGCACAAAGTTGGGGTCAGGAAGACTTAGGTTCAAATCCTGACTCTGCATTGAATGCAGAGCTGTGTACACTGGGCAAGTGATTCATCTCTCTGAGACTCGGTTTCCTGACACAATACATATAAAGTACTTACAGTTACAGCAAACATTGGAGAAATATTTGTTGCTAAATATTTGAAAACATTACTACCACTTTTCCATCTTAAAAATAAAAATAAAACGGGCTTCTCTGGCCCATTCACAAAGCTAGTCCCGAGTAAGCTTTCCTGTGGCTTATTTTTTTCCAGGTTGATCTTCATCAACGAGGTTCTTGTCTAGGAGATAGTACTCAGAGACTGGTCTAAGGAAGAACCAGAGATTTACTCTCATATACACGTTTATGGCTTCATCACCATAATACCTAAGCATTCATGTGGACAACATCATTTCATCATAAATGAGACAGTTGTACTATTGAACTGTAATCCATCCATTGATTTATGGTCCCAAGTTCCTCCAAGGATTTTCACAAATGCCTGTGATGTCTTCTAGTGCTGGACTTTGCATTTGGATCTGTGATTTAGATGACAGATGTGTGAAATCATATGTAGCCAGACAAATCCCGGGTGATAACACAGTTGAGGGAGCTCAAGCAGTGATGGATTAAGGCCCAATCAACCAGATCAGCTAATCGGAGCCCTCTTCAGGGACACTGGCCCTGATGCTTTAAAGGGGCACCCCAAATAAATTACTTTCCAGAAATAATACTTTCTGCCCTGCAGCTCATCCTATTCTACCTCCTTTCCCACAGTAAATCCTAATACCATCAGAGAAGTCCTGCCTGTTTCCAGAGAAGAGATTATTATGTTGGATTAATATCTGCCTATGCTCCATTGATGATGGGTTAAGTTTACTTCTAAAGTCTCATATTCCTAGTAGTAACGAGATTATTAATATGGTCAGTTTGACTGATCACAACCGTTTCTGAAAGTCTGACAAATGTAGACACTACAAAGCCAAGGACTTAATGCTCTCTTCTTAGATGCTGAAAGGTTCACTCCAATGAAATCCAACAACTCACATTCAAACACAAACTCAAAGCCTCCCCAGGAAGAAGCTTGTATAAGAATTTGACACTGAAGCCTTTCCCCAAGAGTGAACCTTATGATGCCATGTTTAGGCTCACTTTCAAAAGAGATGCTCTCACATACTTTCATGGAAATAGGAGGGAGGCAAGAAAAATCACACTTTAGCCTAGCAGTCAAGGAATATAACACAAGATAAAGAGCTAGACTAAAAGACTAGCAAAGAATGTTCTGACCTCCTCCACAAGGACCCCTCAAATGCAGTACAAATCCATGCACCTCTGGGGTGCTCTGTTTACTTTCATCAAAGGCAAGCTTCAATGATTTTTTATTTTGTCATTTGATTTTTGCTCTCAAGACCAACTTTAGACAATATTTTTCTTTTCCATCGCTGATAGAAGGGCTATCCAAAAGAGGTCCCTGCATCCACCAATGCATGCTGGCTGTGGGCCTCTAAGCAGGTCTGCCGGGCAGCCTCTGGATAATGAAGATCATATTTGTCATAAGGTTCTGACGTCATTCATGATGTAACATGAGCTTGAGAAGCAAATCAACGAGCGTACATGTCTGCATCTCTGATGGGACCCCATCCTTGACTTGTTTTCTTACCTGACTTCCATTTCTACCCTGAAACCTCATGATGCTATTGTCCTTAGACCCTGTGAAAGATGACACTCCTCTCCGGCACAGCATTCGAGTGGCTCACTGACCTAAATCCCTTTTTAAAATAGCTCTGCCTTATAGTGATCTTTCCTTTGCTGCAATGCATTAAAACAGGCTTCGAGCAGGAGGTTTCACACAGTGGAAGCTCACTCTAATACCGTGTCCCTCTCCCCTCCTCCTACTCCTGCACTGAAACAGAACAAAAGCATAAACAGAAACTAGCCAGTAGAGTAGCTATGAAACTGAATGCTGGCCCCCACACCCAAGAGCAATGGTTGTGAACTAGATAGAAAACAAGCAAAGGCAAGGAGAATAGAAAACATCATAATCCACTTTATCAATTTTGCTTCTATTTGCAGGACCCTCTCTTTATGGGGTTTGTATGAAGCCAGATGCCTGTATTCTTCTGAGACAATATTAAAAACAAAGCAGTGATGGGGAACAAGCGTAATAATGTGAAGGGAGCAAAGGTAAAATTTACAAGTCAGGTAAAACTGTTTAGATTAACAAAAAATTTTTGAAATATCCTCTAATCCAGGGGTCTGCAAACTATAGCCCAATGACCAGATGCAGCCTGCCACCTCTTCCACACCCATCGGTCTACTTATTGTCTACGGCTGCTTTTGTTCTATGACGCAGAACTGAGCAGTTGTGACAGACAGTGTGACCTAGAAAACCTAAAATACTTACTATCTGGCCCTTTAGAGAAAAATTTTGTCAGTCTCATCTAACCTTCAGAAGAGAACTTGTAGTATTTAGAAATTATATTTGCACACATACAACCTTTGAATAATTACATATTAAAACTCACCCATCTCTGTTTTATATGGAAAAGAATGTGTATACGGGAGGGGGTGGCGTGTGTACACTCACAAGCATTTTGCTGGTGCCCTAAAATGAAACTTACATCACACTTGCCAGGAGAGCTTCCTGAATAGTCAGAGGTTTGGCACTGCAGAGAGTCAGTTGTGTGGGGATGGAAAGACTCCACTCGAAATCAAGAGCTAAAAGAGTTGCAGTTAACGTCACCTTGGACAAGTCATTTAGCCTCCATTCCCTCACCTTTGGAATGGGAATCCTGATGCCTACCTATCCAGGTTGTGGAAATCAAATGAAATTACCTCTGTGTGTAAGTCCTTTGTTAAGACATAAATTACACAAATAGAAGTTGTTGTTATGCAGTGCCTTGAATGCTTTCCACATAAATGCTATCCAAGGATGTCTCAGTCAGCTGATTAATGCAGTTATCATTTTCCCTTAACGTTGGCTGCCTCCCCCAGCCGCCCCCACCCCGTGAGCCCTCTACAAAGTATCAAAGCACCGTTGCAAAGAAAGCATCATTTAGAATTTAGAGGTCTGTGACGCAGGATCACCGCATAAGATGTTCAGTCCAGTCCACATCTGGAGTCATTTCAAAATGCTCTTTATAGAAGTTTGCCATTTTCTCCCACCTGCCATTTGTGGCTCATCTCCTGGCGTTTCCACACCTGACATTTCCTCCCTCAGCTGTTTGCAGCTTCCTTCATACCTGCCTCCTTCACTCCCTCTCACCTCACTGTCCCCTTTCAATTCCACCCCAGGCCCCTTTGATCCTTTGCTCATTTCTAATGCTGAAGGCCCTCTGAGAAGGGGGGAGGGGAGGAAAACAAAAGGTTAATTTTCTCCCGCCTGCCCAGGCCGACTTAATGTAACAGAAGGCAGCAAATTGTATTGATTTAGTGACATGCAACTGTCCAGAAAGAGCTATTTATACATTATTCAGGACAAACACTGTCATAATGGACAAACAGCAGCAGCATCTGGGATGTTAATGTCTACAAATAAGATTATTCTTTGAAAGGATTAGGATGAAGCATTTTGTGTAATTAGATTTCTCCGTTTCAGGAATGAATTGCCTTTTAGCAGTAAAAGCTGTCACTGAGGGAGCCATTAGCTCCTTATAACTGAATTAAATGCATAATTAGTGACATGATCACATTAGGATTTGTTTCATTTTTAACTAATCTGAGGCGGGGAGGGGATGGGGGAGAGCTGGGGAGCAGAGGCGGTGCCATTTCCAGGTCACTGCGGCCTTCCTCAGCTGGGATAGGCCTCAGCTGGCGTGCTGAAGTTGGTAAAAGTCAGGCGTGTGTGAATCAGAGCCCGGGCCTCGCCACGGCGACGGCGGGGCTATTCATCACTGGGTGGTGGGTGACAGTGACTGATGGGCTGGGCCCGGGCCTGGCACTTCACCAGTGCAAGAATCATACGAGCCAGGGAGCAGAATGACAGCTGGAGCGCTGTGTCAAGTGGTAGAGAGACCAGAGCTATTAATAATGTGTGCCACAGGATCTCGGCCGCGAGAAAACAATGATTTAGACATTGGTGAGAAGAGAGATTTTACATTTAGTCCAGGGGTGACTCTTCTCCTCGGCACTTGTAGAATAAATCGCTAGGCAATCAGCATGTATGAAAATCAGGCAATGCATATATTAGAGCCTAGCCGGTGAGGGAGGGGGCCTGGGTGGGGAGGTTTAAATCCTCCCATGGGCTCTGGTCGCTGTTCATCCCGGTCCTCCGGACGTTTCTGCAAACACCTTGAGGTAGCAGGAGACAGTAAGTCAGAAGACATGGAGCAGGGCTTTTGCATTAGTTTACTCACTGGGTCCCTTCAGTGCTTCTTTGTTGAAAGTCTACTCCCAGGGTGCTGCTTTAGTGCTATAAGAGGAGTGAAGAGGTACAGGGAGCTGTCTTTACCCTCAGGGAGCTTAAGGGAACTGACGGGGAAGCCGGGCCACCAGCGTGTGTTGTTGGAATCCACAGATGTTCTCTTTGCTTGGAGGGACCTCTAGTTTGGTTTCTTGGTCTGAAGTGAGGTTGAGAAGGAACAAAGGTGGCTTGGTGAAGATAATTCTATTCAAATGACTCAATATTAAGCACGACTTACACCAGAGGCAGCACCAGGGGATGGTAACATGGGTGCTGAGAGTGGTCACTGAGTTTGCAGAGGAGCTCCCTCCTGGCTTGGCCTGAACACTCTGTTACTGGAGGAACTGGAAGTTGTTGGACATTAGCTTCCAGATGGTTTCAAGTCTCTGGCAACAGGGATGGGGGCTTCTCCAAGGAACAGAGGAGTGGAGAGCAATTAAAATGCTCCTGCCCTTCAAAGATTCATCCCTTCTTCCTCACCACTGGAGTCAACAGAATAACTTCATTTGGAGATCCATGATGCCCAGGGTTTACCAGGCCAGGGTGATCTTTTGATAGTGTCCACCCTGAAGACAGGAAATAAATTAGAATCTAAAGATTAGATGAATACACTTGCAGACCTAAATCCTTGGGACTATGATTAAGATGTGTTATCGCAGAAAGAAAGATGTTGACTCATGATGGGCTAAGATAGTTGTGAGAAAATGTCACTGGTAACCATGAAGATTCGGTAACACGTTCTTTGTGCCCTCCTCAGGGATGGCTTGAGTTCTATTGAACTCTGGTTAACCTTTGCTGTACCAGAATCAGATCATATCAAATCCCTTTAACTAACGGCTCAGCAAACATCAACAACAGAGAAGGAAGTAGCAATCCTTATTCTTTAAAATTATACTATGTGATAGAACTTAAAATTTTCGAATGAACTTTTGTGAATTGCTTGATAAAACAGAGAGCTTTCATGATGCTATGCCTGGAAAATGTATGTAAAAATTCACATATAACCTTTATATATTGGTGAGCATTAAGATTTCCTGTTCTTTGAGGCAAATATTGACCTTGACTTCACCTCGGTCAATATTTACCTCTCAGGTCAATAGATCTTGATGTTCACCTCAACAGAAGTCAATATCTACTTATTATCTCATTTCTATCTGTCAGGTAGCAGTGTGTAATCAGTAATGTGAATTTTCTTCCCTTATGCATTTCCTGAGGTTAAGATGGGATTAATTTGGGACCTTACGCTTTCCATTTGTTAAATACCCTCTCCCCAAAGGAGCTAATGGAAGTTTGGTACAGAATATTAACTATGTATTTTCATCTTCTTCCATTGCTTTGTCTCTGCCACCCATCCCAATTTAAGGTAGCATAAAAATTTTTAACATGAGAACTTCATTCATTTATTCAACAAAGATTTATCATCTACCATTTATCTGGCACCAAGCTACATGCTTGGTGTGTAGTCGAGATATAGTTAGACATGGTCCCTGCCCTCAGGAAGCTTACTGTCAGTGCAGTACTTGCTAAATCCCAATTTGGGGAAGGATGCCAGATGGGCTGCAGTTGCATCACTGAAAGAGTGTTTGGGGTCTTTTGTTTTGGTTTAGTTTCAGAGATGGTATAATTTTTACAGAGTGCACCCAAATGGTGTGGTGGCAAATAAGCCTTTGAAGTGGGAGGCTGGCTGGTTGTATTTTGACTTTTGTAGTGTAAATACTCCCACCATGGTCAATTTCCAGCAACCAAGAGGAAGTTACTGACGTGAAGTTGGGAGAAGATGCACAGAATCACGAGCCCGTTCACACCCACACCGGCTCCGGCACAGATGCTGCCCTTTGTCTCCGTTTACCCACTGTGAGCATGTCACCCTCTCTGGTTTAGTATTTGTTCGCCATTCTCCTCCTCTTCCCCTGCCTCCTCCTCCTTCTTCTCTCTTTCCCTTTTTCTCTGCATGATATTTTTTGGAGGGAGAGCTTTTTAAACACACATATTCCAAAACCCCAAATCAATAGAGCTGCAGTGAGATTCAGGCTTTGTTAAAAACTCCACACATGACACTAATGTACAGCCAGGCTAAGGAACACTGGCCCAGTGTAGACCTCATATCATTTTACTTATTTAGTTTCAAAATTCAGAGCCTCATGGATTCCACCTAGACCTTTATCCAAGGAAGAACCAGATGAACTTCCTTGGAACCTTTCACGAGGCCAGGGCACCCTGGCCTTCTATCCATTTGGTTTTAAAGTTTGGTTTTGTACAACCTAACCCTCACCTGACCATATCCTATAAGATCTAACTTTTCCCTCTTCACTCTATTCACATAGAAAAATTACTTCAAGAGGCTCTTTACCTACCCAGAGTAACCAGAATCAAACCATAAGCTGAAAGTAGGACAGGAGGGAATAAGATATAGTGAGCAGTTTGAATGATCAAGGAGTCATTGATAAAGAATTTAAGGATGGGCTTGGACGTTTTTAAGGCTTGTTAATTTACTCTTGGGAATGCTTTTGTAACTTCTGGACAGATTTGGCTATTAAGCTCTGTCTTAATTTACACAGCTTCGGTTAACATATCTGTTTACAAGACAGCTCAAACTCTAACTCTTGGTTGAAAAAATTGAATTGTAAAGCACTCAACTACAACCTAGTGACGTATACAGTGTTTTGATGAAGCACAGGAATGTGGAACAATGCTGATCTGTAAACATCGTCACCCTGCCAGGTAGAGGCGTCCTCTGAATGCAGGACCAGGCCATAATTGTACTCAAACACCTGGCAGGAATGCCTGGGAGCTGCCCAGTTTTGAGGAAGAGCAGATGTTTACTATTCCAAAAGACTTGCTGGCCATCAACTTACTAGCTATGTCACCTCAAACAAGTTACTTAGCATCTTTGAACTTCCATGTCTTCATCAGTCAAATGAGAATAATAACAATGCACACCTCACATTTTTGTTCTGAGGATTGAGTGAGAGATAAATAAATCTGTTAATGGAGTCTGATGGATGAAAGGACTGTGATAGATTTTATTTCCCTTCTCTCTGCCCACCACTACTGCAACAACCACCCATATCCCAGTGATGACAGTAATTTTATCTATATTTTAAAGTATCACATATATGCACACACATGTACACACAAAATATACAAATATCTTTTATAAAGTAGAGATGCAAAAATGGCGGGTGATGAAGAAATGATGGTGATAATGATGACAACGATTTAAAAAGAAGAGGATGAGTAGAAAGGGGAGCTTACAGCAACCAAAAAATCACCTGTTTGTAATTGACAGAACAGATTCATCACTTGAATTTTCCAACATGTGTTGGAAAACTATCAGACTAGCTTATCGTTGGAATACTATTGGAAATAGAGCTCAAAATTTTTAGAAAATAAGTTAATTCTATTTATTTACTTTCAAAAAACCAAGATGATAAATATTTTCTCTAAGAGTAAGACTAATTTTATGAAAACTTAAATCTCTAGGAAACAACCCCAAAACGATTTCTCATGTAGCTAGACTAAGAATGGCCAATTCTGAACATTAGTCAGTTGAAGAGGTATCAAGTCTTTTTCACTCTAACATTTCCTAAGATGAAGGACTAATACAGAGAAGTAATTAGGTTCACTGAAAAAGTCATAATATTATTTATACTTTCCAGAAATAATCTAATATATGTACTACTGATGCTTAAACAAGGTAGGCGTTTGGGACGCCAACCCCCACACAGTCAAAATCCCATATATAACTTGAACTTCCCTACACCTTAATTATTTATACCTTACTGTTGACTGGAAGCCTTACCTATAACATAAACAGCTGATTAACACATATTGTGTGTGTTACATGCACGACATAACTGTATTCTTACAATAAAGCAAGCTAGAGAAAAGAACTTGTTATCATGAAAATCATAAGGAAGAGAAAATAAGTTTACAGTCCATATATGTATTTATAGAAAAAAATCCACATATATATAAGTGGGTCCATGTAGTCCAAACCCATGTTGTTCAAGGGTCAACTGTGTATTCACTTGGCATGATTATTTAAAGTTCAATATTAAGCTCCAAATCAAATTCTGCAAAGAAACCCTAAAACCAGCAACCCTCAGAAATGCCTCTTCTGATGGAAAACAGTGTGGAGATTCCTCAAAAGACTAGGAATAGACTTACCATATGACCCAGGAATCCCACTCCTGGGCTTGTATCCAGAATGAACCCTACTTCAGGATGACACCTGCACCCCAATGTTCATAGCAGCACTATTTACAATAGCCAAAACATGGAAACAGCCTAAATGTCCATCAACAGGTGACTGGATAAAGAAGATGTGGTATATTTATACAATGGAATTCTATTCAGCCATAAAAACCGACAACATAATGCCATTTGCAGCAACATGGATGCTCCTGGAGAATGTCATTCTAAGTGAAGTAAGCCAGAAAGAGAAAGAAAAATACCATATGAGATCGCTCATATGTGGAATCTAAAAAACAAAAACAAAACAAACAAACAAACAAAAACAAAGCATAAATACAGGACAGAAATAGACTCACAGACAGAGAATACAGACTTGTGGTTACCAGGGGGGTGGAGAGTGGGAAGGCATAGACTGGGATTTCAAAATTGTAGAATAGATAAACAAGATTACACTGTATAGCACTGTATATACACAAAATGTTATGATAACTCACAGAGAAAAAAATGTGACAATGAGTGTGTATATGTCCATGAATGACTGAAAAATTGTGCTGAACACTGGAATTTGACACAACATTGTAAAATGATTATAAATCAATAAAAAATGTTAAAAAAAAAAAGAAATGCCTCTTCTGTAGACCCTGGGAGCACTCTTTCTGTAACAGCTGGAATGGTTGAGGTGTTTACAGAAATGATTTCAGCTCACAGGTGATCTAGTGGTTTAGGTGACTCACTTCCATCGGGGGAAATCAGGTATTGCAGACATTTCTGTGAACTAGCTGTTAGCCCTCCCTGGCCGGCTAAATTTACCTAGAGAGGTAAATAACAGCCACCACAGAAGTTCCCAGCTGCTTTTCACTGTCTGATTACTTTAGGTCCCATCACAGATGTACAACACAGAATTCAGTCAAAAGAAAAACAGCTTCCAGAGGCAACGATACTCATTTCCAATAGATCTGTTAAGTCCGACACAGTTAAAATGGTGATCATTTCAGTTTTAAACTGACTGTGACGAAAATCAATAGATCTCTTTCACCTCTGAAAAACTGGGTTCAGACCTGAATTTGCTCTCAAGTGAAATCAATTTGGTGGCCTCTTAACCCAGTGTCTGGGAGCCACTGGTCCCCATCACACAATCACCCTGTTGCTTTTATTCAGCCTGGTTGCCTTCACTCTAGAGAGACAAAGGATCACAGGTGAGGGAAAAGCCAAGATGGGGCTGAGAATGAAGGTTGGCTTAGGGAAAATGTGACAACCACTAGTCAGGTGTTGGTAGTGCTTTACAGGGTGGGGGTTTTGATGAGCAGGAGGGAGAAATTCCGTATCTTAATGTCAGGATTCGTATCTTTGTACAGAGATTCTCTCTTACACTAATTCTGGGTATACTGCTCATTTCCTTTTCTCTTTTGAAACTGAAGTGAAATTTACACTTAAAAATTCACAATGACAGACATGGGGGGAAAAAACCCAATAATGTTGGAAAATATGAGAGCTTAAGAAACACGGAGTTTTGAATAAAAAGTGTCAAAATTCATGTAATAGAGATTTTTGAGAGAAACACTAGAGGATTAGGGAGATACAATATTCAAAATGATGGAACTTTCACTTGCAATGATGGATTAGACTCTTCAGATGAACTCTCATTTTGAAACTAACAAGTTAGTGATACATTATTGGGCAGAATCTTAAAGAAAGGACATCCAGAGAGGCAAACTAGTTACTTGATAAACTAATTGAGTGGTGAGTGTTTGCTGGTCTGAAAGAGATAGCCAAGAGGCTAAGAACCTTCTAACAGTATATTTTTCCCTTCCCTCCTCCTTGCCTTTAGGACATTACTTTCATACATTTTATTTCTACCAATGGAACAAACCTCACAGTATGTCATTGTTCTTACTATACTTGTAATAAGCTTTTAAAGAGTTATAGATAATAAGGACATAATCTTACATGTCATATTAAATCTTATATCTTAGGTATAGCTGTAAAAACAAAAATTCACAGTGAAAGTAAGACTAGATGTTGAAAGCAAAAATTTTAAAGATCTATAGATGCTATTTAGAATTTTAAGCCTTCAAAAACCAAAAAGTTAAAACATATACAATATCCACATTCAACCAGGTGTTCATGGGACAAACATGTTCTGATTTGGTTTCTTTGTTAGTGACATGCTAAGTATTCATATGTGTGTGTGTGTGTGTATACACACACATATATGTATATATAAAGATGTATATGGTGTTTTTTTCTTCTGACATAGTTATCAGCCATTATCATCAATGTTGAACAAATAGATCTTTTCAAGCGGGTCATTCTTTAAAATATTTTATTCCTTTTTGAAATTTTGGAATTCGATTTTTTTAGTATAGTAAAGAGTTTAACTTTACTTCTTGTGAAAATTATACTTTGGATCTATAGTCAATAGCTAAACCAACAGAGATTATATTTCTCTTCAATAACAATAAAATGTGAACTGAAACTTAGAGTTTTAGTTCTACTTTTTTTTTTGAACTCTTTCATTCATGTACAATGAAAAGAACTGACTCTTCCTTTCCAAAATTGTAAAGTCACAATAAAACTGGAGTTTGAATTTTTATATTTAATTGTTTTTAACACGTTTACTTAAAAGTTATCACAAGCATGTTATTTCTCTAAGTTGTACTGAAAAATCTAACTATACATACCCATTGAAAGGTCCTTGCAGTTATTAGGATTAAATCCTCTCTTCCTAGTGGGCTTACAAGGCCCATGATCTGGCCTACTTTATTTTTTTAATTGGTACTTTAACCATCACCAATATTGAATTTCTTTTACTGCCTCAAACTCACCAAAGTACTTTCTTGCCTCAGAGCCTTTGCACATGCTGTTCCCAGTGGCTCTCCATTCTTCCCCCTTCCATATCCTCACCTAATCAATACCTTTTCTATTTTAGTATATAATTCAATGATTTTTAGTAAATTTATACAATTGTACAACCATCACCAAAATCCAGCTTTAAAACATTTTGATGATCTCAAAAATATCCTTTGTGCCAGTCTGCAGTCAATCCCCATTCCCACTTCCAGCCCCAGGAAATCAATAATTTGCTTCCTGTCTCTGCCTCTTCTGGGCTTTTCATACAAATAGAATCACACAATAGGTGGTCTTTTGTGTCTGACTTCTTTTATTCAGCATCATATCTTTGAAGCTTATCTATCTTATGTTGTATCTTTTGAAGTTTATCTTACGTTACATGTTATAACATGTATCAATAGTTGTTTCCTTTTTATTATTAAATAAAATACCTATCGTATGTACCACTTTTGCTCATGTATTCTCCAGTTATTGGGCATTTGGTTTGTTTACAGATGGACTTATAATTGATGCTGCTCTGAATATTTATGTAAAAGTCTCTGTGTGGATTTGTGTTTTCATTTCTCTTGGGTAGATACCTAAGAATAGAATTATAGATTGTATGATAAATTTATCTTTAACTTTTCAAGAAATTGCCCAACTGTTTTCCAAAGTGGCTGTACCATCATATATTCCTACCAGTAGTGTGTGAGGATCCCATTTCTATACATCCTCACTAACACTTGGTATTGTATCTTTTTGATTATGGTCATTCTAGTAGATGTGAAGTGGTACCTCATACTAGTTTTGATTTGCATTTCTATAACTACTGATGCTGAACATACTTTCATGTGCTTATTGGCCACTTTTGTATCTTCTTTAGTGAAAAATCTATTCAAGTATATAGCTCCTTTTTATTCTATTGTCATCTGATTATTGAGTTTAAGAGTAATTTATATGTTCTAGATATAAGGGATTTGTGTCAAATATATGCTTTGAAAACATTTTTCTCCTAGTTTGTGCCTTGTCTTTCAATTTTCTTAATAGTTTCCTTTTGAAGCTTAAAAGGTTTTAATTGTGATATAGTCATGTATCAACATTTTTCTTGGATGAATTATGCTTTGGTGTTTTATCTGAACACTCTTTGCCTAACCCAAGATCCTAAAGATATTCTCCTATGTTTTCATGGAAAGTTTCATTTTATTTTTACATTTAGGTCTATGATCCAGTTTGAGCTGATTCTTTTTGTATGGTGTGGGGTGTAATTCTAAATTCATCTTTTTCAAGTAGATATCCAATTGCATCACAATCATTTGTTGAAAATAAATCCTTTCTCTCATTATACTGGCTAGGTACCTTTGTCAAAAATCAGTTGACCCTAACTGTAAGGGTTTATTTCTGGACTCTCAACTCTGTTTCATTGACAGGTCTTATACCAGTACCACATTATTTTGATTAATGAGCTAAAGCTCATAGTAAGTTTTTAAAGTGGGAAGCTTAAGTCTTTCAACTTCAGCCTTTGTCAGAATTACTTTGGCTCTTCTGTGTCTTTGCACTTCTATAGAAATTTTAGGATAAATTTGTTAATTTCTGAAAAAAAAGCCTGCTGGGATTTTAGTAGGTATTCCACTGAATTTATACATCAATGTGGAAGAAACTGTCATCTTAACAATATTGAGTCTTCAACTCCATAAACATTGAATATCTCATCATTTATTCAGATATTTTAAAATTTTTCTCAGTGTACATATATTTCACATTTTTTGTTAAATATATTCCTAAATATTTTCCTCTTCTTGATGCTATTTTTTATGTAATTGTTTCCTTAATTTTATTTTTGGGGGGTTCATTGCTACTACATAGAAACACAATTGAGTTTTGTATATTGATCTTATATCCAACAACCTCACTGAACTCGTTTATTATTTTTAGTAGTTTCTGAGGAGTCTGGCTCCAGGCCAAAATCCTATGTGTGATTCTTCAGACTTGACCATAAGCAATCACAAAACTGTGTGACAGGCCTCATGGAGGTAAACTTCCCTTCCCAGAGCAGACCTGGTGCATAGCCAGTGCACTGCAGTATTCTCAATCCTGCAGTCTGGGACTCAGTTCCCCCAGTCCAGGCCAGCCATGCTCACATGATTATCTGCATTCTCAGCCAAGGTACCTCCATTCAGAGGAATCCTTACTGGAGGCCTGGAATGAAGCACTTCCCTCATACCTCTGCAGAGACCTACTTATGAGGGGCCTTAACTGAGGCACTTCGCCCCATGCTGACATAGTGGTTTTCTACTCCTAGCCCTTTCCCCTCTCCTACTTCCTTCTCCCCGTAGACCACGGGTCCATAAAGAAACAGCAGCCTTTCGAGATGATCTCCCCATCTGCACTGCTTCCACCTGACCCCCATCCAGTGCCGTTCTGTTAAGAAAAATGGAACGCTGCCTCTCTCTTGTTAGGTCACAGTAAGTAAATAAAGGTTTGATTGCTACCCTTAGTTTGTCTCGTTGCCCTAATTGACCACTTCCATCTGACTGCTTTATAGTTTCTTTGTGTATTCATAGGATTTTTAAATACATAGGATAATGCTCTGAATAATGAGACTTTCACTTCTTTCTTTCCATTCCAGATGTCTTTTATTTGTTTTTCCTGTCAGACTTTACTAGATAGAACATCCAGTATAATTGTGAATAGACGTCATGACAGCAAACATGCTTGGCTTTTTCCTGAACTTAGGGAAGGCACTCAGTCTTTCATCATTTAGTTTAATGTTAGCTATAGACGTTTCACAAATGCCCTTTATCAGGCTGAGGAAGTTCCCTTACGTTCCTGGTTTGTTGAGAATTTTTGTCATGCATGGGTGTTCAATTTTGTCAAATCTCCTGCACCTATTGAGATGATTGTGTCACTTTCATCCTTTATTCTATTAATATGATGAATTACACTGAAATTGACTTTTGGATGTAAAACCTACCTTGCATTCTTCATCCTTGCATATGATCCTTTATATATGCTGCTTTATTCAGTTTGCTAATTTTTTCTTTAAGATTTTTATATGTATATTATGATGGATGTTAGTCCACAGTTTCCTTGTAATGTCTCTGTTTGGCTTTAATATTAGAGTAATTCTGGCTTATAGAATGAGTTAAAAAGTGTTCCCTCCCCCTCAATTTTCTAGAAGAGTTTGTGAAGGATTGGCATTATTTATTCTCTACATCTTTGATAAAATTCATCTGCAAAGCCATCTGGACCTGACTTTTTCCTTGTGGGAATATTTTTCATATAATTCAATTTCTTTACTTTTTAATAAGTCTATTCAAATTTTCTCTTTTCTCATGAGTCACTTTTGTGTCTGTCTAAGAATTTGACCATTTCATCTAAGTTTTCTAACATATTGGTATAAAGTTGCTCATAGGGTTCTTTTTTAATCCTTTCATTTTGCAAGGGCACTAGTGATTTCCCCTCTTTTATTTTTGACTTCCTTGAACCTTCTCTCTTCTTTGCTTGCTGGGTCTAGATAAAGGTTTGGCAATTTTTAAAAATTTTTTTCGAAGAACCAACTTTTGGTTTCATTGATTTCTTCTATTGTTTTTCTGTTTTCCATTTTCTTGTATATGTTCTATTTCCTTCCTTCAAATTGCTTTGGGTTTAGTTGGCTCTTCTTTTTCTAGTTCCTTCAGTTATTTATTTCTGATGTTTTGTCTTTACTAATTTGGGTGTTTAGAATGATAAATTTTCCTCTGAATGCTGTTTTAGAGACATCCCTTAAATTTTAGTATGTTGTTTCCATTTTCATTCAACTCAAGTTATTTTCTAATTTCTCTTGTGATTTCTTCTTTGACCCATGAGTTATTTAGATGTGTTCCTTTTTTAATTTCCATAGATTTGTAGACTTGCAAAATTTATTTCTATTGTTGATTTCTAATTTAATTCTATTGGATCAGAGAACATACTTTGTACAATATTTATTTGTCAATTATGCCTCAATAAAGCTGGGAAAAAAGAATTACAGGAAAGCATGACAAAAGTGATTCATCAAATAAAGACTAAATGAGGTATCACCTCACACCAGTCAGAATGGCCGTCATTCAAAAATCCAAAAATGACAAATGCTGGAGAGGCTGTGGAGAAAGGGGAACCCTCCTACACTGCTGGTGGGAATGCAGTTTGGTGCAACCACTATGGAAAACAGTGTGGAGATTCCTCAAAAGACTAGGAATAGACTTACCATATGACCCAGGAATCCCACTCCTGGGCTTGTACCCAGAAGGAAATCTACTTCAGGATGACACCTGCACTCCAATGTTCATAGCAGCACTATTTACAATAGCCAAAACATGGAAACAGCCTAAATGTCCATCAACAGGTGACTGGATAAAGAAGAGGTGGTATATTTATACAATGGAATACTACTCAGCCATAAAAACCGACAACATAATGCCATTTGCAGCAACATGGATGCTCCTAGAGAATGTCATTCTAAGTGAAGTAAGCCAGAAAGAGAAAGAAAAATACCATATGAGATCGCTCATATGTGGAATCTAAAGACTCATGGACAGAGAATACAGACTTGTGGTTACCAGGGGGGTAGAGGGTGGGAAGGGATAGACTGGGATTTCAAAATTGTAGAATAGATAAACAAGATTACACTGTATAGCACAGGGAAATATACACAAAATGTTATGATAAATCACAGAGAAAAAAATGTGACAATGAGTGTGTATATGTCCATGAATGACTGAAAAATTGTGCTGAACACTGGAATTTGACACAACATTGTAAAATGATTATAAATCAATAAAAAATGTTAAATAAATAAATAAATAAATAAAAATAAAGACTATCAATAAAGAGATAGAAATTATTTCTAAAGGAACCAAATGGAAATTTTATTTATTTAAGGTACACATGATGGCTTAATATATGCATACACTGTGAAATGATTAACACAATCAAGCTAATTAACATAACCACCATTTCACAGAGTAACCCTTTTTTTTTTTTTACTAGGGGCTAAAGGGTCAGGGAAATGGGGAGATGTTAGTCAAAGGGTACAAACTTTCAGTTATGAGATGAAAAAGCTCTGGGGATCTAATGTATAGTGTGGTTACTATAGTTAATAATACTATATTGTATACCTGAAATTTGCTAAAGAGGTGGATCATCAGTGTTTCTTTTCCTTTCTTAAGTCTTTAAACATAATTTACTCCTTTGAGCACATTTACAATAACAAACTAGAGCGTTTGTTTACTAAGTTCAATACCTAGACGCTCTCAGAGATGGTTTCTATTGACCGCTTTCCCCCTTCTGTGTATGCCACACTTCCCTGTTTCTGGGCCCATCTCATAATTTGGGTGTGTGTAAAATTAGGCATTTCAGATGTTGTAGCAATTCTAGATTCTGATTCCCCCCCAGGGAGTTATGGTTTCATTAGTAACTTAACTAGTACTGTAGAGTCTGTCTTCCCTGCATTGTGCTCATGTCTCTGCTGAGTTTCTTGTTGTTATTGCTGCTGCTGTTTAATTATTGTTTTCATATTTAAGCCTGTCTTCCAAAAGGTTGTCTGTCAATTAGCATAGATTAGTCATCAATCAATGATTGGTCAAAAGTTGTGCTTAAACACCTTGAGCCAGTAAGGTTTTCACTCTTTGCAATGGAGCTGTGTATGAGTTAGGGAAGGCATTCAAAGCTCAATCAGTTGATGTTGCTTTTGCCTTTGGCTGGGTCTTCTCATGTCTCCTCTGAGCATGCTCTAGACCTCAGCTGGACCAGAGACCAGTAGATCACTAGGCCCTCTCCAGTCTTTTTGAGAATGTGCACGCACTTTGACAAGCATGCATCCTTCCAAACCGCCAGGGATATGTGAGAGCTTATCAAAGCCCATTACGGCTACCTCATTTCCCCAGATCTCCCTGCTGAATTTCTAGCTAGTCTGCTGGTCCCTTGTTTACCCCAGCCTAATGACAACCTCAAGCCAGCTGTGAAGCTGGTCTTTTATGATTTTTGCCCCTGAGATTGCTACTGTTTGCAACAACATTTACTGAATCCTTTAAATTATATACTATGGATTTTCAAACTGTGTTCCATGGATCACCGTGGAAATGCCTCAGAGAATGTAGCTAAGGACTGGAAGAGACCAAGTGAACAGATGTCTGACCCCCTTCTATCTTTTCACCACTAATTTACATATTGGAGTTCATCATAATGGTTTTTTTTAATGGATCCATGGCAAAAAGAAAAGGATTTAGGAACCACTCAGATATATTTTGTGAGGTAAACACAGATGCTTGATTGATCTATTAAAAAAATAACTTTATTACTAGATTAATGTGAGTGCTAAATGAAATGATATATTGGAAAATACAAACTGTAAAGTGCTTTAGAGTTGGATATTATATATGATTGTTGCCTTTGGAAAACCTGTGGCCAGAGGTAGACTATCACAAGTAGCACATTTATACCACATACACATCCCAAACCCTTTGCCATTTATACTGATGTTTTTCTCTATAGATATTCTTTCCTGTTGGAGGCATTCATAGAATCCACTGAATCTGGTCTACTGTTGGTGCAGAGACCAGTTGTCTCACTCCCTACATCTCTTTATCTCCTAGTTAAGATAGAGCCTGCAGGGACAGAGTTCCACAGCCCGCAGTGCTATCACAAAACAGTGTCCCCCTAGAGAAAACATAAAGAGTCAGAGCTTTTTAATAAAAATATCATAATTCTATTCTGTCTTCCCTGTTGCAGTGGCACAAGTTAAGGAGGGATGATGTCTGTTTAAATCTGATTTTATCTCACTGCCCAGTGCCTCAAGAGAAGAAAAACAAGCACCCCATTATTCTGATAATAAAGAATGTTCTCTTAATTCCCTATTGTTGTGTACAAGATTTAGTGCTTACTCTTTAATTTCAGTGTCAGAATGTGAACTGTAATTAATTTTCATAAAATGGAAAGCAATAAAGTCAGATATATTAAATGCTGGCTGTAGAGGTTGAGATTGTGTAATTTACAATTAGGGTGGTGGGGGAGGAAACAGCCCACACATTAAATGAGTGATAACTCATCTTGGCTTCAGCTTCAGAGATTGTGAGAGTGGTCAAAGCTGCTCAAACAAAACCCCCAAATCTATGGGGCGTTTGGAACCTTCTCAAGAAGGTCTATCAAACTTGATGTCACCTCTCCCTATGCCAACGTTTGGATTGTTTTTATTACCATTAATTAACAATACTAATATGCATGGACCTAAATTACCACCTAATGAATCACTTAAAACCTTTCCTAGGCATTATTTGCAACAAACTATAGATAATAGACCATAATTCTATATCAACCATAAAAAAAGTCAGCTGCCGACTGATTAAAAATGCAAGTTGCCTTCATCTTACCATCAGAATTTCCATAGAGAAGGTAATGTTTGAACTTGGGGGATATTTGTAAGGTGGTTATTTATAAGTTTCAGGCCACAAACTAAAATAAAGGATGCTATATACAAAATTACATATAAAACTTTTCTATATTAAAAAAAAACCCAAGTATATTTATTGATGTTGACGGAATTAAAATGAGCACACTTTTCTATCTTTAGCTTATTTGGTTCAGGACACGCTTCCTAGAGAATGAGACTCTGGAAACGGTCATTAAAAAGAGCAGAGAGAAGCAGTGATCTCTCAGTTAAATGGAAGCTTATCCTAGAAAGTATTAGTAGAAACTTCACAGTTTACAAAACCCTTTCACACACTGTATCTCACTAATCTTTCAGTACCACTGAGAGGAGGACAGAGCAAATTCTGATATTCTGTGTTTCAAGCAGGATGCTGAGAAATGAGGGTGCCTGTCCAAGTCCACACCACAAGTAAATGACTAAGCCAAACACTGACGGTAGGTTTAGGACTCTCTAAAGTCATTCCCAGGGCCAACATAGGCAACAAGTGCTAACAAGACCAAGAGGGAGTTCATTATTCGGTGTGGCCCATAGTTTACAGAATTGGCCTGAAGTGTGTTTACAAATATAAAAAGACTGGGTCCCCAGGCATTTGAAGGGAGACAATAAAGCAACTTCATGCATCATTTGGAAATAAGCAAAGGAAAAATAATAACAGCAATAACGTCAACAATAATGATAATGGAAAATCAAGGAAACAAACAATAACTGAGCTGCAATCATTTCCAACCCACTAGATTTTGCACCATGGCAGAAGACTGGTTCCTGCAGGACAACACACAAACCTTATGGACCTTGGTTTTAGATGCAGTAATTATTCACGTTTTCTACCTCATAGCAAGGAATACACATTGGACATATTCAGTCCTCTGCTGAGTTGGAAAGTGGGTGATTAGTCAACTGGTAGTTACCATGGAGATGGAAAAGAACCCTCAACCTAAAGCCGTGCTTATAAAATAGTAAGTGATTATTTTTATACACACATAGAAAATCTGGTGTATGTATGAAGAGAAATCTTGGAAAAAATTACATCACACTATTGATTTCAAATTTACTGAGAGGTGAACTTATAGAAAATAGCCATTTTTTTTATTTTACACGCCTACATTACTTGATCCTTTTTGTGATGAATAGTTAGTTGTTACTTTTACAAAAAGAAACATGAAGATCACATTTTGTAAAAACCCAAGTTGCAATCTAACTTTCTATGAAATTCATAACTGAGCTGAGAACATTGCTCAGATTCAGCGTCAATGTTGTTGAGATTCCAACCTCAGCTTAAATATAACTTCCTCCAGGAGGCCTTTCCTGACACACCACTCCTCTAAGTGGGTTCCTGGGTGGACTCCCTCCCAGTCCCCTGTCTCTTCCTTCATGGCCCTTCTCATGGCTTATAACCACACACACGTTTGTAAGATGACTGGTGAGCCCACCTGAACCCAGGCGGAGGAATTCTGTCCTCAGCCCCTTGCTTTAGAGAACCGCACATACCGCAAATATCAAAATGCACATACTTTTTTTTTCTTTTTCAATCTCCAAAGAAAAGTGGTTGAGAGTTCAGTCTATTTCTGAGTGAATCATGGAAGACGGATGTGCTGAGCAGACTGAACCACGCAGACCAAAGCACACTGGGCTGAGAGCAAGTGAGTTTACGTCAGGGGAGAAGAAAACCTCAGCCTCTGCCCCTGAACTCCCAGAGCAGACAGGTATCCCAGATGACTGCATGCCATCCCTTGCTTTGCTGGTGGAGGGGTGCTTAGAACTATCTTAAAGGGGATGAGAAAGTGAGGCACGAGGAATAGGTCTCAGCCCAGTTCCCTGGACACCTGGACAACATCCTTCCCTGTGCCGGTGCCAGGTGAGTTCAGTCACCACCCTGGACTCCAAAACCCAGCCCCCTTCTTTCCTGCCTGATGCCAGAAGCTCCTTGCTGCTGCTTAGGGTCACAGGTGGTAGGACGGACCTGGGAGAGAGCAAGGATCCTTACCCTCCAGATCACAAAGGTAATCCCCAGGGTGTTAACGTCCAGGCTCTGAAAGGGAACTTGAATTGGGCCAAGGGCAAAGCTTACCACTTATAAATATTTAAATATTTGACACATGGCATCTATTTGTCCTCTTTCCCCAGGTCCCACAAAAGTTAGATGCAGACCTGATTATTAGACTAATGACGGTCTTCCCTGCTAATGGACAGGCTGCACAGAGTGAAAAATCTATTTATTTTACTTAAACGTATTTATTTTACTTAACACGCTAGTGCAGTCCCCATATTTGTAGAATGAATAAATGGCTAAAAACAAAACAATATAGCCACGTGCCTTGCCCTAAAGTATTTGTGATCAAAGGAAACATCTATATAAAAATTGAGAAGAGGATGCCTTGTTTTCTATCAGGCAGGCACCCCTTGCCTACAGCCTTTGACAAGAGAAGTCAATGTGTCATTAGCCTAAAATCAGTGATTCCTGCTTTGCCATCAACAGGGTCCAAGAAGTTTTCTATGAAGGACTCATACCAGTAAAGAGACATGAGGCAAGAAAAATGCAAGAGCTCCACCCTCCTGCATGACAAATAACCCCCAACCCCTAAACCCACCCCACACTTTGGTTAATTATAATTTTATTCTGCACGGTTTTATTTTTTCAAAGTTTATCTTTATTTAAACTGGGGGAAATTTCGGTCCAGGAAAATGGAACAAAATTATCTTTGGGTAAACCACATTGCTTTACGAATTTATGGTTTAGATGAAAGGGCCTGGTTACCTGTTCACAAGCAGGTAGAATACAAAGTGCATTTGATCTATAACTGGACCTGGTAACTCCTGTATTTCTAGGTCAGAGATGATGTGTATTACATGTCCTAATCAGCACCTACCGCCTTGTAGGCCCTTAATAACTGTGCAATGATTGTCTCAACTCTGCCAGCAGTCGACCTCAGGGAAGGCACTTTGTTATGTGTTGCTATCCATGGGCAAATAAATGCCTTAATGAGTTCTGCAGGCTTTTATTAATGAACATTTCATTCCCATAAATATCTAGCTTTGAAATGATACCATGTTTCAAGTGCAGCAGCTCATGGATATAAGAAAGAAGGGGAAAACATTTGCAATGCAAGACAAGGGGGAAACATATGTTAATCTATTGGTGGAAAGAAAATGTGCTAAGGGCAACTAAATGTATTTTTCCTCTTCAATTCATTTCTTAATGCTTTGAAAAGATATTTCCACAATATAATAACAACTATCATCAGAGCACCAGCAAACCTTGAGTAAAACAGAGAAATAGAGAAATGTTCAGAATAGTCTTACTCAGAAAAAAAAAGGATAGTCTAATTCAGACCAATTTAACTATCTTAAGTTAGTAAAATAGTTTTATGGGTTACAAAATGCTTACACACCACTGTCTCACACACAGTCCATGAGGTAATACACTGCCCTCTTCAGTGATGAGAAAACCTAGTTAGGCTTTAGCTAGAATATCCGTTGCCTCCCTAATTTCCATCCCCTCTCCCCTCTTTCCCTTGACTTTGTCCACACTTCTAACCTTCCTCCACGTTGCCTTATACTTTGGGGAAGGCTGGCCCCATCCCCAGCCCAAGGCCAGTTTTGTTTACGACAGCCAGCCACGGTGATTCCCACACCCTTGTCAAGGCTGACTCAGGCAGCGTCGTGTGATGCAGATCTAGCCAGTGAGCTTGAGCATCAGTCTGATAAACTTCCCTCTTTCTTGGGAAGAGACAAAGCATGGCAGACTCTTTTTCGCCTGTTCCAATGGGATGCTAGAGACTGCTGTAGCTATTACAAACAGGCCACTGACTGCAAACCTCATACATTGAGTTCTAATACTTCTTCCATACTTCAGATATGTGTATCTCTCTGTCTACTTAATAGCTCCATTTGGATATCTAATTGGTACCACAAAGTTGACATATTCAGATTAGGACTCTTTATTCCCCACCTCTACAATAACTAGCACCAGTCTTCTTCAGCTCAGCAAATGTCCCACCACTCACCAACTGCTCACTGCCAAATACACATCTGCCAACAAGCCCTGCCAACGCTCCCTCTAAAAGAACATCCCGTTCGTCCATGTCAGCGCATTTCCACTGTCTTCTGTGTCTATGAGTCTATTTCAGTTTTGTTATGTTTGTTCATTTTTTTGTTTTGTTTTTTAGATTGCACGTGTAAGTGAAAAAATTCAGTATTTGTCTTTCTCTGATTCATTTCACTTCACATCATATCCTCCTGGTCCATCCGTGTTGTTGCAAGTTTACAATAGGTATACATATATTTATCAAATCAGTTTATCTAGAGTTTTCTATAAATGCAGTTCAATTTCGCATAAGTATTTTTTGCAACTGCATGAACTTGTCTTTTTTACAGAAACTGTTGTCAAGCCAAGTTTACCTCAATCTTATATTTAATCAGCATACTTCTCTTGAAAATTATGTATGTAGAATTTTTTTTCTACTTACACCTGCACAATATCATCTTGATGCTTCCAATTCAATATTTCAATCTAAGGAAAATATTTTGAACCTACCCAATGTATTAGCTAGCACTCCCAGTTTTGTGAGCATCTACAAATTTGCTAGGCTGCCATATTGCCATTTAATCCGGGAATTAAAATAGGAAGCATGGCCACCAAAAAAGCAAAACAAAACAAAACTCTCCATTCTGAAATCGATCTCTTTATACTTCTTGTAACTGTTTCTTTGACCAGATGTAAACCATTGACAATATTGTCATGCATCCTACATTTCTTCCTCTTCCATGTCCACAACAATGTCATAAAAACTATTAAATATTTTACTGAATATAGGATATATAGTGCCTAGAGCAGTTTTCCCCAAGTTAATTCCATGTAACAGTAATCCTAGTCAAATAATTTGGGGAGAAGAAAAACTGCCTGAATCATAAAGCATGTTATCCTAAACTGGAGTGGCCCTACTCTTTTAATCTTACAAAAAAATAAAAACTCATCAATTTTTCAAATATAATTGACCATGGTACTCATTTTTTTTTCCCACACAAAACTTGTTGCTTTCCCCTAGAATTGCTACAATTTGAAGGTAATGTAGATAAAAATGCAGATGGAGTGAATACTGGATATGGGTTTAGTCAAAAACTTCAAAGTTTTGAACCTGAGAAACTGGAAAATATGGTTGTCATCTGCTGAAATATGTAAGACTGAAGGAGAAGTAGTCTGAGGAAGAAAAAGTGAAAACTTGGCGTTGCTATTGGACATGTTAAATTTGAGACACCTGTTGGACCTCCAGGTAGAAGCCTGAAGTTAAGGATCAGCTCTCTGTTCCATCCTTTACCACCTAAGAAACTAAATTACTAGCAAAGAGTCCAGATTTACTCACATATTCCATCTTAGCAGGATAAGTCATTCATCTTCACTATATTTTGCCTCTGTGTCAAGAAAGCATGATCTAAATCACCTATATGACTAAGTTTATAGTAACTTCCAACAACAATATTAATTCTATCTTTTTCCTCACACAGTATTCTTCCATCTTGAGGTCTGTGTATTTCCACACCTTTCCATTCATATATATATCTCCTTCTCAGTTATCTATTGCTATACATAATAAACTACCCCAAACTTAGTGGCTAATACTACAAGTTGTGGTGGTGGTGGTGTCATCATCATCCTTGTTAATTTTTTCTGTATCTCACAATTCCATGGGTCAGGAATTCAGACCCCAGCTAGAAGTTTCTTGTGTCTCCACATGGCATGGACTGAGGTCCCTTGGTGGTACTCGGCTGGCAGAGGGGCTAGACTGGATGGCTTCAGCCATGTGTCTAGTGTTTTAGTGGGGATGTCTGGAAAGCCAGACGCAGCTGGAATCTCAGCTGGAGCCCCTTTGCGAGACTACCAGGGTAGTCAGACTGTTCACATGGCGCCTCAAGTACCCTAAAGAGACAGGAAGTGAAAACAGCCAATCTTTTAAATCCTAGACCCAGAAATGGTTGATACTATTATTTCCTCTATATTCTATGGACCCAAGAAGTCACAGAACTGATGCAGATGCAGGGGGAGGGAGGCAAACATTTCAACTCTAGATAAGAGGATGGTTAAAGACTTTATGGGGGTCTTTCATCTGCTGTACATTATCGTTACGGCTAAGAGCTCCTGCTCTGCAACCAGAATTCGGATCCTGACTCTCCAACACTTGTTACTTGTGTGACAAGCCTAATTATTTAACCTTTCCCTGTCTTGGTTTCCTTGTCTGTAAAATGGGGATAACAAATATATTCATTCAACTAAAGTGTAGTGTGCAGCACATGGCTAAGACCCGTAAAAGAAAGAAGCTGGTCTGTGCCTTCAAGGAACATTCAGTCTAGGCTAATGGAAGAGAAGGTGTGCATTCATTCATTCTTTCAACAACTATCTAATAAGTACCTACAAAACACCAATAGAAACATTTGCCCAAATCTCTGCCATACAACAGAATGGAGTTAAGGTTGTAGAAGTCAAGTTCTTTCTCAACTGGATTTTGATTAAGTGGGATCTTTGAATCACCTACTTCCAAATCTTAGTTTGTAAACACAGAGACTTGACCTGAGCATTCTCCTTCCAACTGACGTTTAGACAAGATCACTAGTTTCCTTTCTGTGTCCCCTCATCTTCGTAGTGGTTAAGAACTGTATAACCACATCCCACATAAACAGTTAACAAAGATAGCAGGAGACTCCATTCCTGTTTTCTTCTGAAAATCTCAAATAGTTTTTTTCATTCAAAATACGGAATCATGTTCACACTGAATCTGGATGTCAAATGTGACGCAGGGACCACGGGGAGGCCGCTGACTGAGGAGCTTGACGGGAATGACACGTAAGACCAGAAACCTCCATCTCCACCGAAAAGCCCTTTATTAATGCAGAATCAGCTTGGTGCTTGAGGACAGCACCTACCTGGAGAATTTCAGCATTCATCTCGTTTTGGCATATCAGTAATCATTTCAACCACTAAAAATCTTTACTCTAAATCTTTTTGAGTAGTTGTTGAAAGAATAACCAAGAATAAAATAGACTACTATATATAAAATAGATAAACAGCAAGGTCTCACTGTATAGCACAGGGAATTATATTCAATACCTTGTAACAGCCTATAATGAAAAAGAATCTGAAAAGAAATACATATATGTGTATATATATATATATATATATATATATATATATATATCTGAATCACCATGCTGTACACCAGAGATTAACATATTGTAAACCAACTACACTTGATTAAAAAAATAAAAAATAAAAAATAGACTTCTATGTCATTGCTTTGTTGATGAAGAAGATAGTGAAAGCACATATTTTTCAACCTTTTGAAATAACTCTGTGAAACTCCTGTGCAGACATAGATAACTGGAACTGGCACATAAAGTCATTGACGTTTCTGTCTCTCTTCATCTGGGGTTCATGCAGTCGACAAAATACATCAAGATTTGGTCACTTTGTGTTTCACTGCAGGACCCTCCTAAGATTTGTTACTTAATTAAAATCTCACCTGTGATTTTTACATGCTTTTCTTTTCACATAATAGATATCAGATAAATAAGTTTTAAACAAAGAAATATATTCTTCTTTATAAGCCTTGCAGAACTAAGCAACAGGGTAAAATGGTTAGAAAACATGGCTTTGAAGTCAGACAGCACTGAGCTTAAATCCAAGCTCTGCCGCTTATGAAAAGATTAGAAGTTTCTTAAACTTTCTAAGCTAAGATCTCATGTGTAAAATGGGAATAATATAAGAGAAATCTCCTGGAGAGGATGGGAGAATTTAATGATTATTTAAACCACTTAGCACAGTGCTTTGATATTGTATGTTCCCAATAAATGACAGTTGTAATTTTGTCATCATCAATGTTGCTATTCAGGAATGACATTCAGAGAAAATACTGCAGCGAAGTGTCCCAGTATTCATGTCCCTTGTGGCTCCCCTGATCCACCTTAAGCATGCTCTTTTTGTAATATCTGAACCATCACAAAGGAAGAAGTGAAAGAGTAAAGTATTTATTGAGACAGAGTCTCATGGGTCCTCAGGACAGGGCTCTGTCCTGTGACTCTTCAGACCTGGCTCTTTGCACATAGAAGATACTCACTAAACATTTTTGATAACGCTATTGAGGTACTTGGTCTTATGTCAAAAGCATTCAACATATTGTAAAGACATTAATAGCAAACAAACTGATAACTCCATGGAAAAGGAAGCTAATTCTTTTTAAAATTTTTATAAAATAAGATAGATTTCGTAAGATCACACAGAAATGAAGTATTAAACCCCATTATTAACATGTAATGAGAAGTTTGTCGTTTCCTTTACAGTTTCCAATGACCGTTCTCTCCAACCTTTTCAAAATGGCCTTTGTCTTATGAATGTCCAAGCCCTGCCTTCTGGAGGCCTGTGACCAGAACTGCTTCAGTTATAAGCTTCCAGCCCTGGTGAACCATGTCTCAAGAGTGAGGCAAATACTGACCCACATGATAATGCCTTTGTTACACTGTTAGGAATAAAGTGATTGAAAATGGAGAATCAAACACTCTTCACGAGGATCATGTGGTAGTAAGGGGTAAGGAAGTCGGTGGGGCTGTTGTTCCCATTTTATACAATTCACATCTCACAAATAAAAGGGAGTCAAATCCCCACCACCCACCTAACTCAGGTCCTTCATTTCGCCCTTGACCATGTACTAATAGCTCTTCATGGTATCATTAAGGCTAGAAACCAAGCCCCCGGTTTCTACCTGGACATTCTTTTGGCCTCTGTCATATGTACATTCAGGAATGAGGGAGAAGCTTCCGAACACTTCCTCTCTACAAAACAGAACACCCCACTTGTCTTCCACAAGTGTAACCTCACCTTCTTGAGAATCTCGGGGAGGGTAAGGCCACTGAGCTGGAAGAGTGGGTCCGCAGACTTCCAGCCCAAGCTCCGATTTATCTTCTCAAAATCCTCCAGCCAGTTCACAGCCCTGGACACTACCGGAAGCCAAGAACAGAACTTTGGGGCCAGTGAGCAAATCTCAACAGCTTTAGAATACGCTGGACAAGGCAAAGCCTTCTCCACTACATTTAAACTTTCAGAGAGCGCATTTGACGAAACTAAGATTACATTGCACTTTTCAACCCACCTAATCTCCCTCGTGTGTTTAAAAGTGTTTAGAAATACGACGTTTGGTTTGAGAATGCATACTATGCAGCGTTCCCATCCCTCCTTCACCCTTTACTTGATGGACAGCTCTTCAACAGGGTTTTTGGCCCCAGGGCTGGGAGAGAGAGAGGTGAGGGAGTGAGTAGGGGGAGAGCGAGGGGGGAGAGCTGGACTTGAGAAGGCAGCTTCCAGTCCACTTCCTTTCTGCAGAATTTCACAAACCGGTCTAAGAAGCCCAGTCCTCCCCACTAAAACCAGTCGCCTCCGACGTCCTGGCTGCTCTGTATGAAACTGGCACCGAAGCACTTAACCTGCTGGATCGCCTTTCTCTAGACACCTGCCCAGCAGCAGACTAAACAAACAGGGATTCTCCACTGTGCAAAAGTTGGCTTCTTTCACTGGGTCTCCCATCTGTTAAAAAGCCATTGTCTGAGAAAGTGTTCAGCTAGCCGGGGAGCCAGAGCGACTGCATACTGAACTGCCCCCTTTTCCCCATAAAAAGTCCTCGTTAGCATTTTCTTTTCTCCCCGGTTTTCATTGCCTGATTTATTCATTGGTTTCACCTCTTCTCCCCTCCCCCTTGGTTCGGGAGGAGAGTCTCCTTGTCTTTGGTTTCTCAGGGGTCATGTCTTTTCAGTCACCGGGACAATACCCGCTGCTGGCATCTGCTTCCAGATCCAATCAGCCATATTGTGAACACATCCTGCCAGAGAATTGTTCCTCCTTTTGCTCGGCTTTGTTGCCAATTTCATGCCATGTATTGCTCCATGTTTTGTGCTTCATGAAGCTGTCACGGGTATAAAAGTGTTCTGACCAGGGTCATAGTAAAAGGGGTGGGAATGAAACATCCACCAAAATGTTGAGCAGGCCACCCACAGTCCGCACATAGGCACACAGACACACACTCACACCCAGCCCACACACGCCCACAGCCCCCATGCAAACGCACACAGTCCAACATGCAAAAAATGCACACAACCCCCACATGCTCACGATTCACATGCATAATACACATCCGACCCCCACACAACTCACATACAACATGTACACAAACACGCACACATGAGCATCTGGAGACCTCATACATTTTCTGTTCTCTCCCCAAGATTTAATCGGCACCCTAGTGAGATCCTTTATGCTTCTCCAGAGGGGTAAACAGGTTTATAAGGAAACATAGAGTTTCATTCTTTTAATAATGATAAGTTGTGAAAGTTAAGCAAAAGTTTAGAGTTTTTTTCTTTTTTACTCAAGTATTTCTAACCACATATAAATACGAATAATCCTTCAGTGCACAATCTTAAAAACATACCAGAAAGGACTTTACAAGGTGCATTAAACCACTCCAGATTAAAAGGCCATTATCGGAAGCATATTCCCTTTTTTGAGGCATTAATCTCTCATAAAGAACAACAATGTATAATCATATGGAAAGATGTCAACAAAAGCCTAAAAATTAACTTCTTGGACTAGGGGGTAAGGCGTCCATGAGTTCCCTCCCCTCTGAGTTGTGGCTGTTGGGTACAGGAGTATTCCGATTTATCAAGAGGCTCTTTGTAAACCGTGGATTAGGCTGCCACAGCACAAAAGACTAAACTCCCTTGCAAAGCTTTGCTGAAACCCCGCTTTCAGGAAGGAGGGGAGCTGGCGCGCTACGTAGTACGTACATCCCATCACGCAGAGCCCTGCCAACACAACTGGGGCTGACTGCTGGCCGCCAGCCAGCGGAGGGGGTTGCCTTTCTCCTTAATGTCATAAGTTAAGGAAAAGAGGGAGGGAAAATGGAGAATGAAAACTCAAAATCCTCACAGTGAAATTCTGCTGAAGTTTCCTCATTTTGTTGCCACAGAGTTCTTTGCTTTTGTATTTCAAAAAAAAGTCTAGAGATTCTGAAGGTCGTTTCTTCACAGTACACTGTATTTATGCTTATATTACCCCATGTTTCTATTCCAGCACCGTGAGTATGTGCGTCCCCTGGCCTTTTTTTATGAGGGCATTTTTTGATTATTGTTGGTTGGCTGTGAACACTGAAGAGTTTTAGAAAAGAGCAGATGCCCATGCACGGACACACAAGATGGCTGCCTACTGGGGCGAGTCTCCTCTTCTCCCCATTGCTAACAGACTCCTACAGAATCCTCTTCTGGTGCTTAAGATTTCCATCACTGGAGTCCCTCCTCTAAAGAGAGTTATAAGCTACTAACCCCATAAGGACATAATAAAATGCAAACCTGCAATCCCTGGGTGCATTAAAACACAGAGTTTTTAGCAACCACTTCCACCAAGAATCACATGAGGAGTGAGGAACAGATGCTCCCAACTAAAGGAAACAAAAGGTAAATTTTGATCAAAAGAATGAGGTGTAAGGAAGAGAGAAGGAGAGCATGAAGATTTAAACCACGAGTGCCCTCCTCCAGAAGGGAGTCGGCATTTGCTTCTCTGCTGGGAGTCGTGAGTGCCAGGAGAACTCATGGCAGGGAAGGGGGAAGAAGAGGAGGTACAAGTGGGAGGCGCCAAGGCGGAGTCAGGCCGGACGACAGGTAGCCTCTCAGGTATAACTCTAGACTTACTGAGGAAAGTTCTCTGCCTCCCTTGGCTGCTACATGATACTCTACTTGGAGCTTCATTTAATTACCCAAAAACTTCAATGGCAACTTTCTACAGACATCCCTGATATGGATTGAATGTTTGTGTCTCCCCCTCCTCAACCACCACATTTATTATTGAAGCCCTAATCCTCAGTGTGGCCGTATTTGGAAATGGCGCCTGTAAGGCAGTCATTAAGGTCAAACGAGGTCATAAGGGTGGAGCCCTCATCCAATAGGACCAGGGTCCTTATGAGAAGAGATGACGAAGACAAACCCCAAGGCAGGCCAGGTGTGACTGAAAGATTCAGAGAGAAAGGGTAAAACCTTCGAGCACCACATGCCATTGTCCAAAATGAGGCACCCCTTCACAGCCTGCCCTGGGATAGTGTGGTCCGGGGTTGGGGCTTTTCTCTACCCTGACCCATCTCAGTCCTAGCTCCTGTCTACTTGAGCCCCTTACCCTTTCTGAGTGATTTCCACCCAGAAACATAAGCTATCAGGGTTTTCTGAGAAATATCACTGCTGAAAAGTAACATGCCCACGACAAGGTGAAGGCAGCCTTACTGCAGGAAACTCCGGGAAGCTTGCATTTCACCCTGGGAAACTCTGGGAGAGTCTGGACTTGGCTCCCACTCAGCTTCACTGTCCACTAGACGCTGGTCGAACATCTACTGCACGTCAGCAGCTACACCGAGCTCTGACACACAAACGTGAGTAAGTCGCAGAGCCTGTACTCAAAGAGCTTCAAATCTCGCAAGAGAGACAGGCACTTACGTCAATGTTACAACTCAATATATGTCACAATGTAAAAATTGTTCTGCAAAACTAGAGTGGAGAAGGGGTAGCTTCCCCAGAAAAGTGCTTTCCTTCTGTTAAAGGACATTCCTTTTGCAAAAGCCAAAGGCATGAAAGGACTTGGGATATTGAAGAGGGGGGGTGTGCAGGAGAGTTGAAATAATAAGATGCATGGGACTTAAAGGATGGGAGGGTTAGGACAGGAGACATCAAAGTATAAAACAGATGAGGGGCCATACTAAAAAGCTGTTCTCCAGGGCACACGGGACTGGAGGCTGAAGGGAGGAGACAGAAAACTTGGGTGATATCACTTCAGAGAGAAGAGAAGATGACCTCAGACACCCAATTTCCTAACCTAACCTCCCCCCAGGACCCCGAGTCCTTAGCTTTTCCAATGACTTCATTATTTCTAACTTTTTCAAGGGCCTTTTGAAATTCTAAATGCATCCGATGTTACCAGAGTCTAAAATATGCTCTCTTTTCTGTCGCTCCCTGAATTTTCCTTTCTTCCCCAGCCCTATACTTTTATTTACGTTTAATAAGGACATTGAGCCAGCAGGGCTCGTCAGAGGGCCCGAGCCAGCTTTGTGCTCCGTGTGAGCGTGTATGTGTGTGTTAAACAATTTCATGGACATCTGTCATGCACAGTTAACTTTGCATTGCTGCATTTTAAGTGGTGGGCCCAGGCTTGGCCGGCAGTGATAAAGTAGCTGGCAGTTTTCAAAAAGCCACAGGATAACAGAGCATGAATCATAAAACACACTACTGTGTAGCAATATCCAAGTTCATTCAACGCAATGGAACCATGCAGAGGCCCTTTATCCCCAGCTAATTACGTGGAAACGTCTAAGACAATAAAGCATCTGGTGGTCTTTCTTCCGCGTTTCAATTTTTCTCAATATTGTGACAGGGGAAAGTATTGTGCCTTTCCCAGGGCAGTTGCAGTGAAGAGGAGTAAAAGCAAGGGTCAGGGAAGAGCAAATAGATGAATTTATAACTTTCTTTTTATTTATTCCTTCCCCATTGTCTCTCTGGAAGTCTTCCTTCAGGGCTGTATTTTGGGATCACTATTCTCATTGCACTCGGCTTGAATCCCCTTTTCTCCCTCTTTAAAAAAATACCACCCAAACTGCCAGACCTTCGCTGATTCCCTGTGGCTTGGGGGCTTTCTCTGCTGTGGGCATCCAGGGATTGAGTCTAAGATTTATAATCATTCTCCAGGCTCAAGTTAAGGGAAGGGTTCTTACTTCCACAAATGAAACCCAACACGTGATTTCCTTTTTTGAAAGAGGTGAAGAGAACGGTCCCTGTGATTGAGGTTTTCCCACAGAGGGTTCCCTGTAATTGCCTCGCACATGGTTCTTTTTGCCATTCTCTGGAAAACACACGCAAATGCCATGCGTTGCACTCCTGGGGGTTTTGATGAAAGCCCCTTTATAGCTAAGCACTGTGTGATGAGACCGAGCCAGCGTCTGATGAGGTGACTAATTGGTACCACTAGCTTAAAAAGCTAATAAGTTAATTAGATTAACTTCGTTCATGTTTGCACAGGGCTTTGAAGAGGGAAACACTACAGGAGCCCTAAGCTTCTCTGAATTGAGATCCAGTGCAGCTCCATGCTGGGTACAAGCTGCCCCCCGAAAGACATGAGGCTACTGTGCTTACGGTCCGCTTTTTTATTGCTTAGCCACCTCCCAATCCTTCTCAAAAGCCAAATCAAAGTGACATACTATGTCTTTAGTATCTTCTAGTGCAATATTTTCAGTCATTATAAATCTAAATTCCATTCAAGGCATTAGGAACGATTCCCGTTTCTCTGCTTTCCCTGCATGTTACTATGTCGTAACATCCAAGTCATTTTAATGCCAACTTAAGAATCAAGTAAGATTCTTTTTAATCCAAGGGTGGCAGTAATTGCAAGAAAATTTAAATGAAACGATATTAACATTCTCTTTGGATTACTTATTTATCCTGCACCTTAAAAATGTGATGAGGCCCAGGATTATGGAGTTTAAGCATTCAGTAAACTTTATATCCATCATTACTACTCCCTTTATCTGTCTGCCTACCTGTAACACTTATCTATCTTATGTATTCATGTTAACTTTGTACAAGACTCGAAAGGAATGCTCAGGAGCTGCAAAGATGAAGACAAGTACAGCCCTCAAGGAACTTTTCATCTAGAACACACAGTATTGCCTCTGGATAAAGGAGCTAACAGCAAAGCAAGGAGAGAGATGACTGACAAGGTGGCTTTGGAGCTGAACCTTAAAGAGTTTTGACAGGGGGAGATGGAGGAAAGGACATACCCTTCACAAAAGAGACAGCAAGAACAAAGGTTCTGACAAGAGGGGGCACATGGCACATCCAACAACCAGAAAATAATCCAATATGGCCGAGGCGCATGCTCACAAGGAAGTGAGAAACGGGGCTGAAGAAGCAGATGGGGCAAGATCACAAATAGTGTTTCTTAGGTTTGAGGTTGTATGCATGTGTGTGTGTGTGTGTGTGTGTGTGTGTGTGTGTGTGTGTGTGTGTGTGTGTGTTTGTGTGTGTGTGTGTGTTGGTTGGTTGGTTGGTTGGTTGGCTGGTTGGTTGGTTGGTTGGTTTGTCTGAGCAGGGAAGTCACATGAAAGGAATCAGGTGAGGAAAAGCAATGGAAAGACCAGCAAAGGCATTTTTAGACTGTCCTTTAAAAGGCAATAAAGATCCAAACCAAAGTGGTGGCCAAAAGTAATGAAAAAGAAAAGAAAGGAAAAAACATATCATTCAGAACTTTTTAAGTGAAAAAATTTTGAAGTGCAGACTACAAGTCAAAATGTATAGTTTAATTACATAAAAACATTTTTATTTATGAAGTTTTATCATCTCTGGGTGGCATGTTCTAAAGTGTTTGCTTAGGAGTTTTGTGACTTGTTTTCCTCAGTAATGAATATGTATCATTTACAAAATAAGAGATTTTAAATCTTGTTCACTGATGTTAGGACAGTAGCATCCCTAGAGGAAAAACTTAAAAAAGTAACTCAAATGGAGTGATTGTCACACAAAAACAAATGAAAAAATTGTGTTGAAACTCAGGGTGGTATAGTGAAAGAGCATCAGTGGAATTAAAGGACAGACTACTTAAGTTTTTATTCTAGCTTCACAATATAACTAAGTACATTCTGGGAAAGTTGCCTAACTTCTCTGACTCTCGGTTTTCCCATCTGTAAAACACGTAATAATAGTGCCTGCTTTACAGGCACAAACAGGGTTCTCGTTAGGATGAAATGAGATAGCATGTGTCCCGTGCCCAACACGCAGTGGACACTCAATGAATGTTACTCTCCTACCTCCCTCGCCACCCAAAGTCGGAACCCAGTAGAGCTTCTATAAGGAGGTACAGAGAGAGACCATCACAACACAGTTTCTCACCATTCACTTCACCGGGCATTGGGAAACTCAAAACGTAGACTGCTCAGAGAAGAAAGACAGTACCAACCAGCCTTTCCTCGTCTATAAGCACACTGCATACCTGCTTCAACACAGCATCTCTTCCTCCTCCTCTTCAGCCCTATAACACAGAGTTCTCTGCTGCACGCAGGCTTGGGGAAAGAGAGATTATCTTCACCCATAAGCTACCTGTGTTAGTTTCCTAGGACTGTTGTAATAAAGTACCACAACCTTGGTAGCTTAAAACAACAGAAACTTATTCTCTCACAGTCCTGGAGTCCGGAAGTCCAAAATCAAGGTATGGCTGCATTCACTCCAAAGTCTTTAGGGGCGAATCCTTCCTTCCTTCTTCTAGCTTCTCGCAATCCTTGGCTTGCAGCAGCAATATCCATGACCTCTTCACATGGTCTTCTTGCCTGGGCTTCTGTGTGCCCTTTTCTGTCTCTTATAAGGACACTCTCGTTGGACTTAGGGACCACACTAATTGCATCATCTCCACCCATATCTTAATTACATCTGCAAAGACCCTATTTCCAAATATGGTCATATTCTGAGGTTTCTGGTGGGTGGATATGAATTTTGAGGGGACATGATGCAACCCACTGAAGTGTTTTAAATCAAATTAATTCCTATGTCAGCTGAAAGGGTGTAAAAGAAATGACACCCCTGTAGCAACAAGCTTACCTAGTGCCCAGATCTTGCTTTCCAATACTTCCTCCAATGAAAGAACCTAGGGCTTCTTGCAGAGATGGCTGACTCCAAGACTGGGACAGGAAACAGATAAGATCTTGGAACATCTTGTAGAACCAGAAAGTAATAAAGTGCTTATGTAGACACACACACACACTGATGGGAATAAATCAAAGGAGAGCAGCACCTATATGTGTGCCCCAGGTGACATCACACGAGCAGATAACTATCCAGCTGAGTCCAACCACCTCACAGAATTATGAGAACAAATAAAGCTACTAAGTTTTGGGATGCTTTCTTTTACAGAGATTGATAAGTAAAATAAATAACCTTTTCTTATCAAATTGGTGTAGATTTTTTTAATGTTAATGCTGTTAAGAGTACATAAAGATATGGCCAGTTAAAATTAAAATTGTTACAATTTTTCTAGCCAAAAAAAAGAAAAGAAAAAAAGAGCATAGGAGCAAACAAAAGAGCTCCCAATGGCCCAAACTGGAACAAATCGAACACACTAAATAAAGTAGTATTGAATTATAGCACAAAGTATTAACAAATTATCCATGAGTCCATAGTGATATAAATAATGACCAAGTAAGTTAATAAGTGGGAGATGAGACAGAGCTCCACTGCAAATTCCAAATAATTTGTGTAGATATTCTGCCCTCAAGGATGGAAAAATAACTCTCACTCCTTACGTGGCTACACAGTGACTTCTTTCCAAAGTGTACAGTACAGAAAGGGGGTAAAAAGAGTAACTTTCCAGTGGAGAAAACTGACAAACACTACATTTGCCAGGTAACCAAAGTCAACGTCAACAGTTATAAGTCTCGCTGATAGAATGTACCCTTGATAGGATGTGATAAAAATGGTACTTTACCTCTGCTGAAATGAAGAAAAATTAGAGCACAAGACTTAAAATGTTCTCTTGATTGAAAGGATGTGAGCTGTTTGGACTATCAGGCAGAAGTGGGGTAAGAAGTCACTTTCCCACGACACGGAGGGGGAGGTGTTAAAGAGTGGC
The DNA here is from genome assembly GCF_048564905.1 of Vicugna pacos. NCBI lineage: Eukaryota > Metazoa > Chordata > Mammalia > Artiodactyla > Camelidae > Vicugna > Vicugna pacos. The sequence continues at coordinate 78,644,963 of NC_132988.1, forward strand.
CATCAGCTGTCTAACATTGATGACTTCCGTGAGTTAAAAGGAGATCTGAGCATCTTAAAGTGTCTATTAGAAGAGACATATTTAATCATTTCATTCTTGACAGAAAAGGAACAAGTCCAGGTATAACAAGTCACTTGCCCAGTACACTTCGGTGGCCACAGAGCAAACAGGCACCCCAAGAGGCCCAACAATCCACTGGGTGCCCTTTCCATCTCAAGCTGTTCAAGCTACAATCTGCTAAAGGCTATTTATTAAACACAGGTCATCAAGGGAAAGAGCACATTCTCTTTTCAAGTCTGCTCCTCTGTCTTTTGCTGAACTCATCTTTCTTCCTTTGTTACCTTCGCCATTGTGCTTTAGTGAACGCTAGGAGTGCACATGGAAAAGTATAAGTGTATATATATATATATATATAATATAATATAATATAATATAATATAATATAATATAATATATATATATATGAACACAGGAGTGTAGAAATAAATCAGTGAGAAGTCTATGCACACTGCCTCTACTTTTCTCATTTTTTGAAATGAGTTTGGCTTCCACCTGTTCCATGCTTCACTCTGTGACGTGATTGCTAACTCCCTAAGTAACAAACCTATCAGGCTTTTCTCCATCACATTCTCCTGAACTCTTCCAGGGCAACTGACCCTGTTGATCATCTCCTCGTTTTTGAAACTCCTGATTCAAAACCATCATGACCCTAAACCCTCCATAAGCTCTCTTTCTACTTGTCTTTACTCTTCCTCACTCTCCGCTATTGCTCCTCGTCCTCCATTTCTCAAATGCCAGCATTCCACCCTTTGCCCTTGCCAGACGCATCTTCCACAACAATACCTGAACCACCTACTGGGTCTTCCAAACAGCAGCCCCTTCAAGTCTTTCATCAGCGAGTAGTGCCATTCTTTCTTCCTTTCTCTACTGACTAAAACTCTAGGTATTTCTCTCAAGGCAGTTAAACACCATGAAACTAGTCTTTGGCATTGAAATTACCAGCCCTGCTTTATCACATGCTATCGGAACACAAGAAGGCCATCTAGTTGAGTGTGGGCAGGAATTAGGTTGCCTGTTTTTAAATCTTGACTCTTCCACGATTCTGCCTCAGCTGCTTCTTCTATAAAATGGGGATAATAACAATACTGATCTTCTACAGTGCGGTGAGGATTAAATGAGTTACTATACGTAAAAAAATCTAAAACAGTACTTTAGACATACTGAGTTCTCAGTCAATGTTAACCATCAGAGTTATTGTAGCTCGTTACCATATTCAATTAAATTATTTACTTGTCTGTTTTACAAGAATATGAGAACCTTGAAAGTGGGAGCAGGTCCAATTCAACATTCTGTACCCAACCCATTCCACAGAGCACATAACAAGTGTGCAAATTGTGAGTTGATCATATTAGAGTACTTAGCTGAGAATAAATGGGGAATGAAACAAAGTAATGTTGACCTGAGAGAAGCCTGCAGTTCCCCTGGCCAGACAAAGTTATGATGCCCCTATAACAAAGCCTGCAAAGCTACTGAAAACAGGAAAGATAAAGTGACAGTAGACTTCAGCTACTTGGAGAGCTGGAGGAGACGACAGATGCTGAAAAAGTGGGACATTAGATAAATGACTGACTTGTCTGAAACACAGAGAAAGAAATAATGCCATTTGCAGCAACATGGATAGACCTGGAGATTGTCATACTAAGTAAAATAAACCAGAAAGAGAAAAAAAATTCTATGATACCTCTTATATGTGAAATCTTTAAAAAAAACATGAGACAAATGAACTTATTTACAAAACAGAAACAGACCCACAGACTTAATAAACTTGTGGTTACCCAGAGGGGAGGAGGGGTATTGAGGGATAAATTGGGAGTTTGGGATTTGCAGTTAGTCACTACTATATATAAAATAGATAAACAGGACAGTCCTACTGTATAGCACAGGGAAACTATATTCAATAACTTGGAATAGCCTATAATGAAAAAAATGAAAAGTAATATATATATGTACAACTGAATCACTATATGGTATACCAGAAATTAACACTATAAACTGAATATACTTCAATAAAATAAATTTTAAAAGAAGCTGGCATTTTTAATAGGAATCAGATGTCATTTACAGCAACTGGTTTCAGAAGCAAGAAAATAAATGTGGGGGTGTTGGGTGAAACATCCAAATGGAATATCCAGGCCATGGCTGACAGGAGAAGATTCTGGACTAGTCATAGAAGTGAGAATCAGCCGCATCAAGGCAGGAACTGAAGACAGGAGATGAGGCTGCTGGGGAAAGCATGACAAGAAGTAAGGGGGAAGCTCCAAGGATAGAACTACGGAGGGGGGAGGAGAAAGGAGAAGCACTGAAGGAGCCTGAGGCAAAGCAAGGAAAGAAGGAGAAAAGGAGTTGGCACCATGGGAGTCACAGAGCAGCCAAAGTGAGAGAGGAATTTCTTGAAGGAGCATGTGGTCAATCATGTCAAATGCACCCGGGTCAGAGGAAGCTGAGAAAGGATGAGAAAAGCCATTGGCCTTGAGGAGCACAGATACAGGAGCGGTGAGGAGGCAGGGTAGCCAGTGTGAAGAGCTAATGCTTCCAAAAGCCTTAAGAAAATGAGGGCAATGACTGTGGGCCACTTTCAAGAAACTGGAGCCGAAGGGAAAGGACTTAACACCTGTTTGTCGTCTGAATGAGTGAATGATCAAATGAACACGTCTTTCCAGGTGTGATAGTCATGAGACAGAAAAGGCTCAGACAGACATCAAATGACTGAGCACGAAGGGGCTTTCCAGTAGCGTCAAGGTCAACCCTCCAGTGTTCCCTGGGAGGAAACTTAGAATGGTTAGGTAGCTAGTTCAAAGTCGCCCCACAAGTTCATATCAGGAGGAGACTGAAATGAAGGTCTCCGATCAGCCAGCTGGGAAATCTTTCCACTGCCCTGCCTGTGTGACATGAACCTCCAGCTCAGCAAATGAGAAACAAAAAGAAAAGAAGCAGTCGATACGTTTTCTTGTTCTTCTCGTTACTTTCTACCTATCTACCACCCCTCCTGCAGACACAATGCTCATCCTTTCTAACTGGTCTGTAATAAACGAGTGCTTTCCACGGGAAAGGTGGCACAGGGATGTTTCCAAAGCTACCGGACAAGGACATCACGTTTTTCCTCTCAAACTGGCATTCACCTTTGCCATGAATGCACAAGGCCCCAAGGGGCCAAGTTCACATGTGGAGAGAAGTTGGCAGAACAGCACTCAGGAAACAGCTTTTCCTCCTAGTTCCACAGGCAGAGCCTACAGAGCCGAAGTGGGCTAGAAGGGAGGACTGAGGGATAATCTGGCAACCTCAGGCTGTGTAAATAATGCAATCCAGCCACTCGGGCCTCCAGGCAAAGCAAAACATTTTCCCTGACCCTGCCAAGTTTCCTCCTTATGTATGAAAACTGCTCTAGGACACGGGCCTGCGGGATTCATGGATCACAAATGGTGGCATTGCCAAGTTGGCGTGGGATTTGCGGGGCCCCTGTTTGGAGCACACGGGACTCCATCCCCCACCCCCTTTCTTAGTCCTCACTAAGAGGGTATTTAGGAAGAAACACTCCCTCTGTGCAGCCACTAGGGGACCGTTTAAGGCACGACATTAGTAATGCAGTGTCTGGAGTCCAGCTAAGGCAGATTCCCTGGCGAAGGATCCAGATGCCAGGGTGATAGGTGATTTAGCAGAGCGTGGGTAACTACAACGCCGCATTTATTACTTCACACGTTGGCTTCACTTACTGACTGGCTCCAGCCGGTTCTAGTAGAAGAAGATATTTCTCACCACATAAGCATAAGTCATTTTATGCTTTCCTTGGATTGCGTCTTCTAGGAACCTGAGTCCAGACTTTCAAATTAAAATGAAAGAATAAAGTTTGTTATTTTTCCCTCCATCTATAACAGGGACTGGAATAGCAAGCATTGTGGACTCCTCATGTCCAAATCACTGGGTAGATTAACTATCAGTTCTGTCAGGCCAGGGGGAAACTTGAAATTCAGAATTAATTATATTAATTATTCATTATTTACATTGAAGTAGAGTTGATTTACAATATTATATGAGTTTCAGGTGTATAGCACTGTGATTCAGTATTTCTACTGATCATGCTCCATTACAAGTTATTTCAAAATAACAGCTAAATTTCCTGTGCTATACAATATATCCTTGTTGCTTATCTATTTTATATATAGTAGTTTGTATCTCTTAATCCCCTACCCCTTTTTTGCCCCTCCCCCTTCCCTCTCCCCACTGGTAACCACTAGTTTATTTTCTGTAGCTGTGAGTCTGCTTCTGTTTTGCTATTTATGTCCATATTCATTCATGTGTTTTTTCCGATTCCACATATAGGTGATATCATACAGAACTTGTCTTTCTCTGTCCGAATTATTTCACTAAGCATAATATTCTCAAGGTCCATCCCCATTGCTGCAAATAGCAGAATTTCATTCTCTTTTGTGGCTAATACTCCAGTCAACTGTTGATGGACACTTAGGTTGCTTCCATATCTTGGCTATTGTAAATAATGCTTCTGTGAACACTGGGGTGCACGTTATCTTTTCCAAGTAGTGTTTTTACTTTTTCTAGATATATGCCCAGGAGTAGAATTGCTGGATCATATTTTTAGTTTTTTGAGGATCCTTCATACTGTTTTCCACAGTGGCTGCACCAATTTACATCCCCACCAACAGTACATAGGGCTCCCTTTTCTCCATATTCTCGCCAACATTTGTTATTTGTGGTCTCTTTGACAACAGTCATTCTGACAGGTGTGAGGTGATAGCTTATTGTGGTGTTGACTTGCATTTCTGTGAAAATTAGTGATGTTGAGCATCTTTTCCTGCACCTGTTAGCCATCTGTATGTCTTCTTTGGAAAAATGTCTATTGAGGTCTTCTGCCCAATTTTTAAACAGGTTTTTTTTATATTGAGTTGTATGAGCTGTTTATACACTTTGGATATTAATCCCTTATCAGTCATATCATTTGAAAATATTTTCTCCCATTCTGTAGGTTGTCTTTTCGTTTTGTTGATGGTTTCCTTTGATGCACAAAAGCTTTTAAGTTTAATTAGGTCTCATTTATTTTTGCTTTTATTTTCTTTGCCTTAGGAGATACAGCCAAAAAAATATTGCTATGATTTACGTCAAAGAGTGTTCTGTCTATGTGTCTTCTTCTAGAAATTTTATGGTTTTGAGCCTTACATTTAGGTCTTTAATTCATTTTGAGTTTATTTTTATATATGGTATAAGGAAGTCTTCTAATCTCATTCTTTTACGTGTAGCTGTCCAGTTTTCCCAGCACCACTTATTGAAGGGATTGTCTTTTCTCCATTGTATATTCTTGCCTCTTTCAGCACAAATTAATTGACCATAGGTGTGTGGGTTTATTTCTGGGCTCTCTAACCTGTCCCGTTGATTTGTGTGACTATTTTTGTGCCAACACCATGCTGTTTTGATTACTGTAGCTTTGTAGTATAGCCTGAAGTCAGGAAGAGTGATACCTCCAGTTTTGTTCTTTTTCCTCAGGATTGCTTTTGCAATTCTGGGTCTTTTGTGATTCCATATAAATTTTAGGATTATTTGTTCTAGTTCTGTAAAAATGTTATGGGTATTTTGATAGGGATTGCATTAAATCTGTAGATTGCTTTGAGTAGTATGGCCATTTTAACTATATTAATTCTTCCAATCCAAGAGCATCAGATGTCTTTCCATTTCTTTGTATCATCTTCAATTTTATTCATCAATGTTTAACAGTTTTCAAAGTATAGATCTTTCAGCTCCAGAATCACTTATTCAGAACACTTACCTCCTTGAGTTTCTTTGGCCCTTCTACACCCTAGAACACCTACCCCAGCTGGAAACATGCAGTTCTGTCAGAGACACACCCATTTTCAGCACAAGTGTATCTACTCATGCAGGAATAAAGGCTCATGGGGCTGTTAACACTTATCTAGTCACAAGAGCACATTACACCTGAGTATTCATTCTTACTCTCCTCTTTATTTTTTCCCACCTCCTCCAAAAGCCCATAAAGATAACAATATTGGAGATATGCTGGGTAATCTGCCTCTTCACAAAGCTGACACAAACCTTGGCAGAATAATAATGTACTCAGCAGCCTCCTAGTCAGCAATGCAAAATGGTCCTTGGGTTCAAGGCTATGATACATTAGAATATAATTTGGCCAGAGCTTCTCTCTCTATTATGGAGAACAAATGCATTTTTGAATGACTTGAAGAAGAGGTCATACTATTACTTACGATGGGTAAATTCAAAGAGGGTCAGAGAGGAGACACAGTTCAGATAAACCCTGGAAAGTATATATGCTCTTTCAAATATAATCCTATTTTTTAGGTCTCTCTCTTCACTTTCAGGGCAGGAAACTTGGCTGCCATCAGGGACTCCATTTTCAGCTTGTTGGGAGAATTCAGACACCGCTGAATCTCTTAGTGCCCCGTTTACTCCATCTGTGGAGAATGGAAAAAATGTCACCTACCTCAGGCTTTAGAGGACACTGAAAACTTGTTGTTGCTGCTGTTATTTTTGTGGTTGTGGTTTGTTTCTCAAAAGATTGTAATCTGGCCAATTTCCAAGAGCTTTGAGATAGCTGAGTAACGCCCCTAGGCATACATACCACATTAAAATGATGCCTGTGTGCTTAAAATTTTGTCATCTTTTCAGCCCCTCCCCTTGTCTGTTTTATACGCAGGTTCATATCCCCAAAGGAAGTAATTTAAATTCTTTACCAAGGAGCTCGAGTTCCCAATTCTCACAATCCATCAAGCAATACATCTAGAGAAAACACAAATATGCCTTAGACATTCTTCGCCAAACCCTACCAAGAAAATTGCTTAGCACTGTACTCTATCTGCAGTCTACCTTTTCCTAATTAAACTGGATTAAAGGAGGATCCAGAAAGTTGTATAGTTACTTGAAAAATCAACCTCACTTATTCTGATAGACTTTGAGTATGCTGTTAGAAATCATGACTAAAAGTCGATTTTTTCCCCCTGCATTCACATATTTTCACACGTGTGCTACAGGTTGAGTAGGCTTCCACATCCAGGTCATCGCAATCCTTGTTGGCATTTATTGGAAGAGGTGGAGTGGGCTCTTTGAGGGCCAGGTTTAGCCCACTGTATGAACAGTCTTAAAGTCCTCCGAGCAAGTCTTGGCTGTGGATCCCTCAGCCTCTGCACCAGGTTTTTTTTTTTTTTTTTTGCTTGAGAAAGAGTCACAGTCCATCTGCTGTGCAAATACACAAATACAAAACCATGCCCCGTTTCATTAGGAATCGGTCCCCACCAGGATACAGCGGCCCTTTCACCTTTCAGATGAGGAATGAATGTTGTGATTGTAGATCAGCTCCTGACGGGAGGTCTTCCCGAGCAAGGAATGGAGTCAGCCTTGGCTCCAGGAAGCCACGAGGCCAGTGGTGCCCCAGCAAGTCCTGTACTCAGTACAAATCCACTATACGCCAGTTCTTAGCCTAGCTTCTCTTACACTATCTGTTTTTCCAGGTGAGTTTGGGTGATCAAAACTGAAGACTTGAGTGAAGGTGACTTCCAAGTATCCAGCACATCTGTACCAGTCCACGGCAACTCAATTGTCTCTGCCTCCTCCTTACAGACAGTATTTTGACAGTTAGTTTGTGAACCATAAATGTCTTGAGAGTCAGGCTAACGTCACTGGGTCCTGTATCATTCTTAACTTTTTAACAATGATCAGGTATCATTTCTATAACTAGAAAAAAAAAAGAACTGAATGCTCCAACATTGGACATGACTTTCTTCTAGACTTGGGTACAACCAAAGAGATTAAAGAAGAGGAAAATTTTAAACTGGGTCTCATGTATATGCATCAACCATCTCTGGGTCTAAAACACCTTGCAATGGTTGTCTCTGGGAAGAAAAATTGGATGCTGGGGAAAAGGATGCCACTGAAATGTCCACCATCAGTGGAGGAGGAAGAGGGGCACAGAGGGGCAGGCACTGTGGTTTTTGAAGAGACACAATTTGTCTTACATGGAAAACAAAGACATGTCTAATTTGAGACCTAGACAAAACTTCCCCAGTAGCATTAAAAAAAAAAATCAGTCTTCACTGAGAAGGCTGTTGGGAAAGATAATTTGTAACAGTCAGTCTAGAGTGCAGATCTGTAAGTGTCTCCTCAACCTATTTTATTTCCTCCCTCTCTGACATAGTTTTTTTTAAGTCTCCTCTTTCTCAGCTGGACACATCCAGTGAAAAGACACAAGGTCCCACACTTACGATGCTGGTTACCAAATGTGATTTAATCGTCCTTCCTCTAGTCGCTCCCTCCTTTATGTACACGTTCTCTTCCATATCTTTCTCTGTCCTTGTTAGGGTCCCATTCATTTAATTTATCTATCTTTCCTTTCCCCTCTAATAATGTGTATTGAACGCCAGCTAGATTCTCTCTTTAACTTCACTTACGCCAGGCACCGTCTTCAGTATCTCATTTAAGCTTCTATAAAGTACGACTGTCATCTCCATTTTGCAAAGAAAGGCAACTATTCAACAGATATAATACTTTGCCCCACATCACACAGCTAACCCAGACTTGCCTCCTCAGAGCCACATACGCGGTTAGTGAAAGGGGTATTCTTACTACCTCCTTAATCTTTTTATTCAAATTTCACTTTTTCCCAAACTTCTGCTGACTATCTAATGCTCTCATGTTATTTACTTCTTCCTCTTTTCCTCAATATTCCATTGTTTACCCAGTCCCTGTGGTACCACCTTTTATTTTCTTTGCTCAAGTTCAAAATCCAAATAACGGATTGTTTCCAGGGCCTCTTTCCTGCCGCTCAGAGTCAAAGTGAAGGTACAGCCCTGGTAGCAATGACCACGGGTTATGTATTTGGAAGGGAGGCGACTTCCTGCTAATTTACAGCTAGGATGCTTAGTTAAATACTCAACACTCGACAATGGTGCTTGTTTCTAAAGGTCAGTGACTTGTTACCGAGTATCTTAATAAGGAAATGGAGAGGGAGAAATTGTACTTGACTACACACTAGTGTCTAGCTGGTGCTGGTAAGTTAGTAGAGTACACACTTTCCCCCATGAAATCTAACCTTCATACTCGAGAGACACGCAAACAAAATCCCGTTATGAAAAATCAATCGCTCTTACTTTTAGCCGCAAAATATCAATAAACATGTTAAGCATAAAACAACATTCCATTACTGAGTTGCATTCACATCATGAAATTTCTGAGAGAGTTCCTATTATGATCATTATTATATCGTCATTATTTCATCATGGAGGATAAGGAGAACTTGAAGGAAGAACATCAAGGTCCCAAAAGTAAAACTCATCTGTACGTTTCGCCCCCACCTTTGCGCCTCATGAGCTACGGATTAAGAAGAAAATAGCTGGTCCTGGAATAAAAGAGAAGCATGCGTAGTGAAAATTCACACTCAAAAGGCTAAACTAAAAGCAGACCCTTTTTTTTCCGTCTTAAGATAAATATGCAAGTGGACGCAGACGCGCGCACATCCGCCGCCCCTGCGTCAGACGCCTGGGTCCAGCAGAGCCCGCGGCAGAGACTTCACGGCGTGACATCACTGCATCTCGGGTAATGTGTGGAAATGAATTCATTGCATGGATCCATGACCAGAAATTCATCCCCGCCCCTCCCCCTCGCCCACCCCTCTCGCCACAGCCAGCCAAGTTTGTGCAGGACCACTGTGCCGCTCAGCCCGGGGGCTTAATGCATTCATTAAACAGGAGACTGGAGCCGGTTTCCTATGTTTCTCATTATTTAAAAGAACAAGTTAATCTCCCCTTTGGGGGGCAGCAGGGGACCTGAAAACCACATGACCCTCTTACAGAGTCCTCTGCCTGGCGCTCCCTTGCTGACAGGTCTGCTTTCATAATTTTAGCGTCGTAGCTGTGGAGCAAGTTTTAGAGAAGTAGACGTAGCTGATGGGCTGGTGGAAGTGAGAAGGTGAGGCCAGGAGGAAGCGAGGGGGTGAGGGAAAGGCATCCAGCCTTCTGATAGATGGCACGTCTTTGATCAGATCCGTCTCCCTCCCTTCTGGAGTGCCTATCATATCACACAAACTGCTCCTGAAGAGCCCTCCATTTACCCTCTCCCCTAATTAAATGTGCACTTCATTAATGTAAATTGGGGGTTTAATGCTCTTGTTGAAATTCTGAAGAAAGTGCTATGGCCTCGCGAAATGCTTAAGCATCATTGCAAATTAGATTAGGGACCAAGAAAGGCAGTAAAATTAGAATGATAATGGCTGATGTGGCTTCCTGACAGGCATGACTATTCAGGGATCAATGGAATGGAGAACAGTTCCCCGAGCCGCAAGTGAAAGGCAGGGACAAACGTCAGCCTACAGATGTGGCTTTTGGAAGCACTTTCAATTAGTTTAATTTGGTAAATGGTGGGGATTTAGAGGCTCTCAGCCAGTCATACAAGACAAGAATACATTGAAATGTTTTTCACTTTTTAACATAAAATAGGATTGGCTTTCGATTTGCATTTCTCGAACAAGAAGATGGAGTGGGGCGGGTTGGGGGAGTGGAGGGGTGCAGGGAAAGTTTCCAAAGTGTTTCACCAACTCCGCTTTTGAAAATGGAAATGACTTTTATAAGCTTGGACGGCAACCTTCCAAAGAGTGGGAAAGGGGAGAGTAAATGTTTCTTCTGGTTCTCAGGGAGGCCTTAAATCCTGACTGAACACACCAAGAGCCCAAGATGTACTAAAAGCCCAGGATGGGGGAGGGGGCGCGTAGGCAGTGAAATACACTCAAACTCATTCATCATTTCTCACTAGAAATATGTTGCTCATCTTAAGAAACCAAAAACAAAACAAAACAAAACAAAAAACAAAACAACAACAAAAAAAACCCGCTATCTCTCAGCTTTCTGGGGTCCTTTCTGCTCCGTCCCCTCAAAAAATTAATCACATTTTTAAAGGTATTACGAAAGAGAAATATTCATAATCCTATTCTACAAATATTCGCCAAGCACGTGTGCCCGGAGGGCTGCTCTAAGGGGTCGGCGGGCACCTCTGCAGACACGGGCTGGGCAGACGCTCCTTTGGCGCTTACCTGGTTACTTGGTTAGTGTTAAGTGCGTCTTTTCCTTTGTGTTCCCTCCTGCTAACTTCCCCCTCCCTCCCCAACCACCGGTGTCTTCACTGGAAAATAAGTTGGCACTAATCTGGTGACTGGGGACGTTTACAGGCTGGACAGCTTCTGTGCACAAAGACCTCCTTCAGATTTGCAGATTTTGACTACAGGTCCTTCCTTGTGTTCCCAGAACGCTCGAGTTGGACCTCCTCCCTGAAGGCGTCTGCATCTTTCATGAGTGAAGGGGAAGGAGATGATGCGTCAGACGCTACGGTAAATATTACCAAATCCCCAGTGACTCCAACGCCTATGCAACCTCGGGAACCGGCGCAGTGATTCGCCTTCCAAATCCGTACGTTCCGTTCACGGATTCACCAAACGTTTGCTGACAGGTTCACCTCTCACTCCAGTTAATACCCACTGCTAGCCCGCAGCAAGCAAGACACAAACCCACACAGAAAGCGGAGAGTCTCCTGCCCAAGAAGGAAGAGAGTGATCTCCACTCTCAGTGAAAATAAGCCAGGGCTCATGAAACAGTCTGCACTGTCAATAATTTGGTGGCTAGGACTTCTGCTCAGTTCATTATGACGATGGTAGCAGATCATTGATGCTACCCCTACAAGTCAGTCCACGATTTATGGGCTTCCTAAGACCTCGTTTCATAATTACTTGTCTCTTTCAAAACATCCAGAGGAAAAGTAGGAAAAAAATTCCAAGTAAGTGATCCCAATGAAGTTAATACAAATAATAATTATATCTAATATTTGTATAGTGCTTTGCTGTTTTCCAAGAACACAGACAAACCCAACAACTCATTTGATCCATAGTAAAATCTTCTAAGGTGGAAAATAAATGAATAGGTCCTTATATTTTATAAATGAGGAAAATAAGGTTCAGGGGTATCCAGTTACTTCCCAAAAGACACAGAGTAAGTGGTGGAGGAAGAAGTAAAACAGAAGTTTTCTTTTTCCAATAACTTTAATATTGTTGCAAAATTGATAGATGATTATTGAGAAAATTCAAGTAATATAGGAATGTCAAAGAAGAAAGTAAAATGTATACCAATAATTACCAGAAATATTTTTGCAAATAGCCTTTCATATATCTTTTTTTTTGCATATAGACAGATAACATGAATAGTGATTGTAATAAGCACTAAGACATATTAACCTCTTTCAATGAACCAATACTATCTTAGTATCTTGGATATCTGCATTTACTCCTTGGAACAACTCTATGAAGTAGATGTAACTTACAAACGAGGAAAGTGAGGCTGGGAGAGGTTAAGTAATTTCACCAAATTCACAGAACTGGGAATATTACGTATAAAATTATGATCATACTGATCATATAAGTAGGTAACTTGCTTTTTCACACAACAGATCATAAGCATCTTTCCACGTGTCCGCCTCATCATGTTTCATGGCTGCATACATTTCATTGTATTACGTATCATAATGTAGTTAATTAATCCCTATTGATGGACTTTAGGTTGCCTTTGGTTTTTTCTTTTGAAAACAGTGCTGTGATGAAAATCATGAGTATATTTTCTTCCACATTCAGAGAGTCATCCCCTTAGGGTTAATTCTTAGACAAAAGATTTAGAGCAAAACTTGTCTCCTGATTCCTGATTTCACATGCTTGCCCTCACTCCACTCCCCCTCACGCAGCCTCAATAATGAGTATCCTGTAAACTCAACAGCTGCTGGATGGAGGTTTTCATATTTTTCGAAACTAGTTGTCAAAGTATGTTCCCAATCTGTGATCAAGGGAACCTGTATCTGGGATTCCTCTGCCCCTCCAGGCACTTGGAGAACTGCATGTAAGCACAGTCCAGGCCCCTGAACAATAATGCTGTGACAGTGCTGTCATTTCCTTCCTGTCATTCCACAAACACTTGACTGGAGACAGAGGACACAAGCCCAATAAGATAGAATCTATGTTCTCAAGAAGCATACAGACTTGTAGGAGACACAGAAAAGTAAAGAATGTGACAAGTGCTATGATCAAAATATCCACATGATTCTTACACGGCGACCAATGTGTGGGCTCAGCCCAGATGCATGAACTCAGGGAAGGCCTTCTCAGCATAGGAACATCTGGGGAACCCTGAGGGATGAGCTGCAGATACCCAGGCCAGAGAGGACAGGTGGACATTGCAGGCGTAAGTTCCTGTTAGGAAGCCCTCTCCGTGCACCTGTCTTCTCCAGAATTACTCCTCCTGACCCCTTCAGGCCAGTGAGTGAGTGATAATGGTTTTCCCCTGCTAACCTCAGGGTACTGGAATATTCTTTTTTTCATTTTCAGGAACTCTGCCCAGCCCTCTGTAAACAGCCTATTATTACTCTCTTCTAATTACCCAGTTTGAGTGTGAGATCTGCTTTCTGTCAGGACACTAATTCAACACATATATACAGAGAAGACTGGACACAAATCTACAGACCTCACAGTCCCCTCACCCTCATCCCAAAGCCCATCTAAGGAGGCAAGAAGGAAAACCCTAGCTGTAAAAGAAATGCACAGCACTCAGGATTGGCCCCGTTAGCCTTGTTGGCACAGAGATCTGACTGGGACATTTCTCTTCTGGCGCCAGTTAGAAATGTTCAATTCCAGTTCACTTTAATTTGCAATAAATGTGCCTAATTTTATTTTTAATTTCCTAAATAGATTGATTTGGCAAAGCTGCTTCACCAGCTCAAAGGTTAAATTCCTGATTGAAAATGCTAATATGGAATTCATTTTCTCAAACACTGATTCTCTGACTTTGTGAAATTACTCTTGTTTAGATAAGAATCAGAGAACTGTGGAGATGGGAAGTTGGGTAGACATGAACCCAAAGGGCCCGACAAAGTTAAAGGTCTTGCCCAACAAGACACAGCTGGTTAATAACATCCTTCCACCCTCCTAGAAACTGGACTGCCCCACCGAAGCAATTGCAGCATGCACTGGAAGTACTGTCTCCCAAGAATCATTCTCTGTGGTTTGTAACACTCTTCCTCCCTTGTCATTTGAACCACTTTGCGATACATTCTCGGTTTACTTACTATGTCCTGGAAGGAGTTTAAGAAAGAATAGTACAAGAAATCAGTAACAGTGGCTTCCTGATCAGAAACTGAAGACAGAGAAAGGAGGGGGAAGGAGTTACTTTCTATGAATTAATAATGTGACATTTATAGTATTTGAATTTAGTATCTATTTGAAAAATCAATCAGTTTATTTAAAAGGTGGGGAGAACAAGCATCATTTGAATTCTGTTCAGCAAAGAGATGCTGCCCAATCCAAGGCAGAGGTCCAGACTCCTGAGTCTGTCATCCTGCGTAAGAGACAGAAATGTACAGAAACAATGATACTCCAGCCAGGAATGGGTGAAGTCCCAGAAGAGAGATGGAAGGAGAGTCAGTTCAACTCAGTGTATCCAAGTTGCATATTAACAGATGGTTAGTACTGGGGAAGGATGCACCAAGTAGGGGAATTGTCGGCAAAATCTTGAGAGAGAACATTTAGGAGGACACGAATAGCTTGCTTCTGCTCACATGACGACGAGTGAGGAAAAGCAACCCTCCTCGCCCCCTCCCAGAGCCCAGCCTTGGGCACAGCCTCCACTTTCCACAGAAGTCCTATTCGTAATGATGACGCCTTCAGGAAGGATGACGTTTTCGTTTTTAAAAGGTCTTCTCAAGTAAGCGATTCCCTTCCACCTCACAATAACACATCCTCACTGTCTAGCTGAAGAAACCAGCTAAGAGAGGTCAGCAGAGTTGAATGGGATCTGAAAGGAAACTGTCATTTTACAGAGAAGGAAACTGAGGCCTAGGGAGGATGCGGGACACTTGGAACAGAGCTAGAAACTTCTGAGGTCGTTTGCCCCACACACAGAGGGGAAAACCCCATCTGTCTGCCAGTCACACGTCGCCTCCATCTGCGGGGAATAATTTGGAGGTACAATAAAATGGCATTTGCATCATACACAGTTGTTTTCTGCCTAGATGCAGAATGCCAAGCTTTTGTCTTTCCTTCCTTCCCTTTTTTCTCCTTTGGAGGGGGTTCGGGGGTGATGTATCTACTATTATTCTTTCACCTGGAAACGGGACACCTTGAGAGTGGCTGTGTCCCTGTGGACTGGGAGGCAGGTGGCAGCCCTCACCGTGGGGCCAGTCAGAGGTCTGCCTACTGACTGCATTGTACTGTTCACTCAGAGTACTCTGCTAGGCAGGGCTATGAAATGTGTGGAGGTATTGTTTTTCAAAGAGAAAAATCAAATACATATTAGAAGATAATTGATGATCTAAAGCTGCCAAAGGTCTGGGGCAGGAGTAGCTGCTATAGACAGCAAGCAGCGTGCAGAACAGATGGAAAGAAAAAAGGTCCAGGCACGTTTATTCTTGAGTTTCCTGTATGTAATACATACGTCATTTCATCTTTTCCCTCTCGTACCCCCTCATGAAACACATGCTCCTCTCCCCTCAGCTGGCCCCCCACGCCATACCCTCTGCATCTCTTGCCTTTTTGAGAAGCTCCCCATGTCCCAGCTGGGCCTGAATGATTAGGTGTGGCCCTATGGCTCACTCTCACTTATTCAGCTGTTAAAGCAGCTTAAACCCTCATAAGAACATTAACATTTGGGTGCCAATAACAGATTGACCTTTATTCATAAAGTGCAAATAGTTGGAAGTCGAACAGATTGGTTGCCAGCGATTGCCTTTTATGTGCAGTTTAAGGCTTTGATTTCTCTCTCCTTTCTTCCTTTAATCTGACATCGCTGGCTTGAATACGGTTTGCACTCTAAGTAAACAGGGCCGAGGGAGGCCTCTGCTTTTGTAGCACAGTTTGCTTGCGAGGAGGAAAGGAGATGGGAGGGTGACTTTAAAAGATTTGCCTTTGGAATTAAACAATTTGAAAATGGGTTGGAAACCCCCAAAACTGAATGGAGCTGTTGGAAGAGATATGAACTGAACGGGCACGAGAGTCTTTTGCCCACGGGACTAATTCTCCAAAATCGGCCATCTAGATGCAGACTGAGGATGTCAGAGTTTATACTAACTCTTGAAAAGTTTACTCCAAACCATACACAAAAGGGAGACTCTGAAACCCACAGAGCCTGAGAATTTGAGAGGGGACCCCACTGCACGCTTTGTTACGCCCTTCTAGCCAGCTGGGAGCATTTGATACGAAAGAGTGCGAAGGGTGGCTGAATCCCTTTAAACAAGTTGTGTTTCTTTAAAGCATTCCAAGGAAATACCTCTGAAGCACAGGCTCTTTAAGATACTCTCCAACACAGCATTCAGTTCTGGATTTTTTTTTCCTGATTTATCTTGACAATACTTCACTTTCAACAGCACAGCCCACGCTTTATGGTAAATGGAGAGTCTTTATAGCGCTTTCGTAGAGGGTGTGTGCAAATGCAAAGCTTCCCAGCCATCAGCCGCACCCATTTAGAAATGATAAAGTCCTTTGTGAGTCGACAGAGGGAACACAGGAAATGGGAGAAAGAAGCTCTCATGAATAAGACTTGACCATAAGTATAAAGCAATTTTATGTGAACACCGGTTCTGTTAGAGCTTCTGCGTTACCTTGAAAAAAATCTTACATATTTTTTAGGAGTAAAGGAGCATTTCTTTTTGATCCCGACAACTTACACTGTGTTGTATAGGAACAACTTTGGCTTTAGAATTAGGCAGATTTAGGTTTGTGTCCCAGCCCTTATTAGAAGCTCATTAGCTATGTGACTTAGATGAGGAACTTGTCTCAAAGCCTCACTTTCTCCTCTGTAATTTATGGGCAGCCATAGCACCAGTCCCAGAGGAAGGAGCAGCCCTTTGAGGCTCCTCAGGCAGCTCCTTGGCCCTTAGTTCTCAGTGAAAGTTATTGTTACTTGATTATCAATTTTTAATTTTCGACAGTGTTGCTGTCATAGGTTTGTATGAGAACTTGATCAAAAAGTGCTTAGCAATGGACCCATCCCCACAGTTAACTACAATAAAGAGAAATTGCTCTTAATTATTATTAGTTATTATTAGTTTATATTTTCCTGTGCATGGATTTTTCCACTCTCTCAAACTACATCATGGTTGTTTTATGGCAGAAAATAGGTCTTCCATTTCTTTTGCACCCCCTGATCCTCTGAGCACAATTATTACATGCAGAATGGATGCTTAATAAATGACTGTTAGTTTACTGTTTCTTCCCCTTTATTGGAAATTATCTGCTCCAAAGTAAAAAACATGGGCATTATCTTTCACTCCTTTCATCTCTCCATTTAATCTACTACTGAGTTCAGCCATTTCTCACTAAAGAATATGAGCTCCCCTATTCTCCACTCATATTGTCACCAGGCTAATCCACATGTGCCACAGCCTTCTAGTGGAGAACATGCTCACCCCGTGTCCTCACCACCATTCCCCACCTGCTGTCAGTCATGCTGCAGACACATGCTGGGCAAATATTCCCCAGAATTATTTTATGTCTCCACCCAGCAATTTATGCTGTGGCCTCCCTCCTCTTCCAGACTTTCCCTAAGGATGATGTGGAAAGTCATATGGATGGAAAGAGTTTTAAAAAGAAATAAGAAAATTATCACCAGTCCTTTGATTCAAGGGTTTTTTCTGAACTCAGAATATCACAAGGAGGGCAAAGCCCTACCACATCTGCTAACTGGTTAGCCACCTTGCTGTCATGTACCTGGCTTCAGCCCATGAGAAGAGGGACAGTTTTGCAGGTTATGGATGTACAACTCAGTAGCAAAAAATAAAAAAAAATCCAATTGAAAATGAGCAGAGAATCTGAATGGAAGTTTTTCCAACGAGGACATACAGATGGCCAACAGGTGCATGGAAAGGTGTTCAATATCACCAATTATCAGGGAAATGTGAATCAAAACCACAATGACATATCACCTCATACTTGTTAGAATGGCTTTTATCAAAAAAAAAAATTGGAAAAGAAGAAGTCAAAAATGTCACAATTTGCAGATGACATGATCCTATACATAGAGAATCCGAAAGATGCTACCAGAAAACTACTAGAGCTCATCGATGAATTCAGTAAAGTTGTAGGATACAAAATTAATATACAGAAATCAGTTGCACTTCTATACACTAACAATGAAATATCAGAAAAAGAAATAAAGGAAATAATCCCATGTACCATGGCTTCAAAAAAAAAAAAATCCTAGGAATAAACCTACCTAAGGAAGCAAAAGAGCTGTACTCTGAAAACCATAAGATGCTGATGAAAGAAACTGAAGATGACACAAGCAGATGGAAAGGTATACTGTGTTCTTGGATTAGAAGAATCAATATTGTTAAAATGGCCATACAACCCAAGACTATATGCAAATTCAATGCAATTCCTATCAAACCATCAATGGCATTTTTTATGGAACTGAAACAAAATTTTTTTTTAATTTGTGTGGAAACCCAAAAGACACTGAACAGCCAAAACAGTCTTGAGAAAGAAGAACAGAGCCGGGAGAATCACACTCCTTGACATCAGACTATACTACAAAGCTACAGTAATCAGGACAGTATGGTACTGGCACAGAAACAGACACATACATCAATGGAACAAGATAGAAAGCCCAGAAATAAATTCATGCACTTATGGTCAATTAATCTATGACAAAGGAGGTAAAAATATACAATGGAGAAAAGGCATTCCTTTCAATAAGTGGTGCTGGGAAAACTGGACAGCTACATTTAAAGAATGTAATCAGAACATTATCTAACACTATATACAAAAATAAATCTCAAATGGTTTAAAGACTTAAACTTACGACTGGACACTAAAACCCCTAGAAGAAAGCATAGGCAGAATACTCTTTGACATAAATTGCAGTAATATTTTTTTCCAATTTGTCTCCTACAGTAATGAAAATAAAAGAAAAAATAAGCAAATGGGACCTAATTAAACTTAAAAGCTTTTGCACAGCAAAAGAAACCATGAACAAAATGAAAATACAACCTACAGAATGGGAGAAAATATTTACAAATGATGAAACCAACAAGGGATTAATTTCCAGAATATACAAACAGCTCATACAGTGTAATATTAAAATAAAACAACCCAATCAAAAAAATGGGCAGAAGACCTAAATAGACATTTCTCCAAAGAACACACACAGATGGCCAACAGGCATATGAAAAGGTGCTCAAAATCACCAATTATTAGAGAAATGTAAATCAAAACTACAATAAGGTATCACTTCATACCAATCAGAATGGCCATCATTGAAAAAAGTCTACAAAATGCTGGAGAAGGTGTGGAGAAAAGGGAACCCTCCTACACTATTTGTGGGAATGTAATTTGCTGCAAACACCATGGAAAATAGTATAGAGGCTCCTTAAAAAACTAAAAACAGACTTACCATATGATCCAGCAATCCTACTCCTGGGCATATAGCCAGAGAAAACTATAATTCAAAAAGACACACACACCCCAATGTTCACAGCAGCACTATTTACAATAGCCAAGACAGAGAAGCAACCTAAGTGTCCATCAATAGATGAATGGATGAAGGAGATGTAGTGTATATATACAACAGAACACTACTCAGCCATAATAAAGAATGAAATAAAACTATCTGCAGCAACACGGGTGGACCTAGAGATTATCATATAAAGTGAAGTAAGTCAAACAGAAAACGACAAATATCATATATTACTTATATATGAGATCTAAAAAGTAAAATGATACAAATGAACTTATTCACAAACCAGAAATATTCACAGACATAGGAAACAAACCATGGTTACCAAAGGTGTGAGGGGAGGGATAAATTAGGAGTTTAGGATTAATATATACAGTCTACTACATATACAATTGATAAACAACAAGGACCTACTGTATAGCACAGGGAACTATATTCAATATCTTGTAACAGCCTATAATGGAAAATAATCTGATAAAGAATATATATGTATATATATAACCGAATCACTATACTGTACACCTGAAACTAACACAACATTGTAATCGACTATACTTCAGTTTTTAAAAAGGTGGAAAACTGAAAAAAAAAGGTAGCTAGTTACAACAGAAAAGAAGACAAGAGATAACAAGTGCTGGCAAGATGTTGAGCAAAGGGAATCCTTCTGTGCTGTTGATGGAAATATAAATTGGAGTATGGAGGTTCTTCAAAAAATTAAAAATAAATCTACCATATGGTCTAGAATTCCCATTTCTTGGTATATATCTGAAGGAAAGGAAACAAGGATCTTGAAGAGATATTTGCACCCCACCATGTTAGTTGCAGCATTATTCACAATAGCCAAAACTTCAAAACAACCTACACATTCAACAGCAGATGAATGGATAAAGAAGA
This sequence comes from Vicugna pacos, assembly GCF_048564905.1. Classification (NCBI taxonomy): domain Eukaryota; kingdom Metazoa; phylum Chordata; class Mammalia; order Artiodactyla; family Camelidae; genus Vicugna; species Vicugna pacos. The sequence continues at coordinate 78,665,419 of NC_132988.1, forward strand.
TGTGGTGTATATGTATATACAATGGGATATCATTCAGCCATAAAAAAAGAAGGAAATCTTGCCATTTGCAACAACACCGATG